>NC_133653.1:175263540-175619896 GCF_009905375.1 Apium graveolens
TAAACCCCAATTAACTACTAACAGGATCAACAGGATAAAGTATGAGACAAGATTACAACTACCAATCATAAAATATAACTTACAAACCCAAAATACCATTAAATAAACAATATCGATTCCGGCTGGGAACCGACAGATAACCCATTGTATCTTTAAACATTTCCTTCTAGACGCGAGCTCACTCTTAATTACCACTACCTGCTCTGGTAACCGGAAGCCTTCAACACGGTAGGGACCACCAGGTACGCTCTTACGAGCAGTGCTCCTAAGTCTGGCCATCTTCTTGCTTAACTGCCATGGTTAGATTAAAACAAAACAAATGAGTATAAAACTCAGCAAGTAACTATATAGCAGTTCTATGATCTCAATTCACAATATGCTTTACCAAACTCACGGCATTCTACTTTATTTGATCTAGGTGGCAGATTTCCAGCTTTTGGGTTAAGGAAAGGTTTTTGAAGGAACAATATGGAGCTTTTAAGGAACAAGGCTCAACGTGGTTCGAAAGCCAACATTCATCACAAATCAATAAAGGATTAGAATAGATCTTTCAATAGAGGAAAGCAACAGTATTTCAATATATGGACTCAATCATATGATCAACAGATTTAAGAATCAGGGTTCTCGAGCTCTAAGCTTCACATCATAATCAACTCTTTTCAAAGCAATATAAACCATTTTCATTTTCAAAAAAAATCAATTTACTGTACAGAAAGTTTCAGTTCCCTTTTTTTTAAAAATCATTTAGAACCCTTGATTGGATCACTTTATCTTTCCATTTCATATTAATACGGGTGATCAGCCCGTACCGACCTCCATCCGGTCTTTAAGGTACCAATCGGCATAATTTCAGCCTTAAGTTGGACTAGCCCCGCTAGCCTCTTACCATGACTGGACTAGTCCCACTAGCCTCTTACGTCCCAATCCAATCCATCAGGAATTCATTTGGAAAACCTTGAGTTGGAAAAACAAATAGGTTTTCTAAAATTCATTTTATCATTACCAAGCATTTGAAATCATTCGGACTCATTCAAGTCGAAACTCATTCTTAATTCAGATTTTAAGGAAACAAAGTTCAGGGAGTGATTCAAAGATAAACAAGGAACAATTCATAAGGATTCTATATCGAGGATAACAAGGCACTAAATTAGAAGGATCAACATCTGTTTAGGGATCAATAGGGTGATCAGGAGGAACAGGGTATCATTAAACAAGGTTAACAAGGATAATCAGAGGGTTCAATATATATTTCATGGCTCAATACATAATTTGAACAGAAAGGACAGATTATCAAAGGGTTGAATCATTAAGTTTATCAATAACAGTTTATCAAGAACAAAGGCAGGGTATCTCAAATCAATATCAGGGTTTCATAATTAAACAGTTCAATACTCTACATGGTATGAACAACATTCTCTTTATAACCATTTACACAAGTAATTAGAGTTACTTGCCTGGATTTGCTTTCCTGAAAGTTGAACTACTGCCACCTAGTAAATCCTTTCCTTTCCTAGCCTGAATGCCCTCACGCTCCGAATCTACAATAAAACCAAAACCTTAATCAGATTCTCAACTCTCGTTCCCGGAACGATTACTATTTACGCTATTCATATCAAACGATTGATCTTAACTATACGAGTATAGTTACACAAATACACATATCATATAATATACTTCACTCTTACCCTTTCGAAGTATTCAACGAACAACTTATATCTTAAACCACACTTTTAATTTGACTTAAACTAAATCAAGAAACCACAACTCACATGAGTACATTTTTCATTCAAAACTCAATTCCATAGTCATAACACTACTTATAACCGTTTAGAATCAAGGCGACTAATTCTTCGTTTTTAAAATTCTATAATTTGAACCAAAAATAGCAAATAAGCAAACATTTTCTAAAATTTTCACATGCAATCACCTAGTTATCTTCTATAATCAAATCCATCACTTAAACTTGAATTTGACTTCTTAAAAATCATGGTCCATTCGGCCCTACTATAAATACCAATCAAAATCAATCAATTTTTCATACCAAATCCACATAAACTCATAAACAATCATTTAGTCATGAAATACAACTTAATATTCTTATAAAACAACTATACCATTCGAATTTCTCAAGAAATACAACATACATCTTTAATTTGATCTTACAAATGACATGCAAGAGTATTTTCATGGTTTAAACCTAAATCCTAGTTGATTCAAGCAAGGATAACACACCAAGTTGTTATCTTTTTCTTTATTAAGCAAGAATTCAGACCAAACATACCACAATCCTACATGCATACTCGATTTTAACTTTTACTTCAATTTAGGCCCTTAGTTGATCCATCAATTTCAAACACAACTATCAACAATCATTTTTATCAATCAAAAATCAATTTGTTCTTTGAAAACCCAAAACCCTATTCGGCTTTTACACTAATCAACACATGCATGGACAATTTCGACCCTTTTACACTACCAATCACTCTAATCAAACAATAATTTCAAAGATTAAACATTAACAACTCATTTTCATCAACTAAGATCAACTTAATTCTCTTAAAAATCAAAACCATTCGGGTGTTTTCAAGATTAACAAATGCAACAATCAAAAGAATAAGTTTCGGTGTAGTAGAACTCAGTGTTTACATCATCACTCACCACCGGTTCACCGGAGTTCATCATCGGTGGCTTCACGGTGGTGCCCTCATTCGAGGGTGTCCAACCACGAAACCCCCGTTTTCCATCAATTACTCAAAATAACTAACATGCACATCTTCTATATCATTCATTTACAAGGAATCATGCTTAAACAAGATGATATCAACAAGAACAACAAGAACCAAGTGGTTCTCGGGTGAACACACACACATCGAGCACACACAACACACACACATCTACATGCAAGTAGATATACACACATGCACACTCTTCTACCTACATATAGGTGTTTATCAAGAAGATTTAGGGATGATTGGTGAGATTAAACAAGGAGAAGAGAGGTATACCAAGAGAGATAAAAGAAAGACGGTAGAGAAAGAGAGTGAGAGTGTTCGAGAGAGAGAAAGAGAGAAAAGAGAGAAGAGAAAGTGAGTGCACGGGAGGAAGAGAAAAAAAAAGAAAGGGAAGTGGGTTTATATACCACTTAAAAACAAGGGCAAATTTGTAATCTACTAATTCCCTTTCTAGCTCTTTTGTTCCTTTTCTTGTTACTCAAATGTAACAAAAATCAAATATAAAGTATATCTCTCTCGGGAAGTCGAGAATTATTGAAAATGACAATTTTAATACGTAGGCCTCGAAATTAGATTTTTAACCATTACTCATAATAGATTTTTGAGCAGACGGTTGATTTTATATGAATTTCGCAAACTTGCTTTAATAATATCATTTTCCACATAAAATCAATTTAAAATGCAAAGACAAACAAATAAATCCACTCATCATTTTTAAAAAGTCTCTGGGACTACTACGAAGATATCAGAACAAATCCCATGTTTTTATCTTACTCGAATGATTTTATAAAAATGCGCGAAGGTTAATTAAACCTTTCTTTATATCTCGAAATTCCTTTAAAATTCACCAAAACTGTCACAGAACACATAGCCATGCACACAGACAACAATCTCACATATATAATCACATAACAACTCAAGTCCGATCATAGAATTCATCCCTCTTTAATCTTTATCCTTTTTTACGCGTACCGGGTCACGTTCAGCTTGACGGCCCGACGCTCAGCGTTTCGATTACGCTTCTCATTATCTTTACCAATCAACACGTCACTTAGGACGAAATACTTTATTTACACATTCATTTCATTTAATCACACATAATTCACATTTTATACTCTTTAATTCCTTATTAGGACGGGTTCCGTTCTACCTGACGGCCCGACACCACAGCTTAACTTCTAAGCTGACTCTTTAAATTGGAACGTTTTTATCTACGCTCCTATATTCTAATATACAGAAAAGACAACTAATCAGCACTTAGTCACATAATTATAATCATATCTCATAACACATACTTTATTGACTTAATTACGTCACAAAATCCTTAGTCGTCACAACTTTCACTTGAGGACTCACCTTCAGGTATTACTTCTTCTCTTACACATTGTTCCTCATGTTTGTATGATTATAAATAGTCTCTTGTTTGAGGTTACCTCTATTTATATGACAAGCATACTACTCCTCTCAGTCATCTCTTATTTCTTTGACAAATGTGTAACTGTGCATTTTCAGTGAGACTGTCTGAAAATATTATGAGAGAAAATAAAATTTTTGAGTGGCAGTCTCCGGTACTGGCAAAATGAGAGATAGCTTTGAGAAAAGAATTTAATAAGTGTTTCTTTACTTGTATAATTTCTTCTGTGAGAAAAATATTAATCTCAAAAGTAATATATGTGTGAGAAGTGATGAGATCACTTGAAAAGAAAAGAGAGATTTAGGTGTTATCTTGTTTATGTTTCAGGATCTCATCAGGAACGGACATCTATTGCTAAGGATTCCTCTAAAGGCAAAGCAGTTCTGCCTAGTTCTGCAAATTCTTCTGAGGGTCTGTCTAGTTCTGATTCTGATGATGATAGTGATGATGATGATTCTGAAATAGCTCGGCTTAAGGCTGCTATTGATGCATCGAAGAAGTCCAATGTTGGTTCTTCTTCACATTTCAGTGAAAATCCTTCTTATTACAATGCTGATGTTGAGCACTTTTGAAAGACTGAATGGGATTTTAAATGGAGAAATGCAAATACTTTTATCTCATTTGTTGTTGGTATGCAACATGTTCACATGGCCTATGATGAAATTCAAAATCCTGATCTGAAATTGCATCTTAAGGCCTCCTCTATTTCTGTGAAAGGGATTCATTCTGAACTTGCTGATATAAAGAAATCTCATGCTAGTTTAAAAGACAAGATTGATGCATTCATGATTAATACACCTACTTCAGCTGAACTCACAAGTGTAAAAACTGCCATTAAAGTTGTGGTTCAATCTCAACGAAGCATGGATTCTAGATTTTCTTCTTTGAAAGATAAAGTATCTTCTATGGCTGACAAACCGGATGCTATGTTTTCTCTTCTTTCAAATACTGATGCCAAAAAAGGGAGAAAAGATAGTTGCTAGAAAATGTACACCGGATTCTATTCAGATGAAGGATAAAGATACTGATGGTGATGGTGATAAAAATCCAGTTGCCAATGTTCCAATTGTTCCTACTGCTCAACAGCCTCAACATTCTAAAAGGTCTTTTTTATCAGGACAAGGAAAATCTACTGGTGCTCATGAAGCTAAGCACAAGACTAATGATGATGTTCCTGAGACTGGTGATGTTACAATCTCAAACTTAGTAGATGCTAAAGGGTTATTCTTTCCTTACAGACACAAGAAAACAGGTGAAGAGATTTTTCGGTACTACAAAGATAAAAAGTTTGAGCAAAAGAATGCTAGGAGTGCTCTTGGAATGAGAACTGAAGAATTTCCTGATCTAACAAATGAAGAAGCAGTTATGCAACAGAAGGAGTTAATGGCTCAAATTGAGGCTGAAGTCAAAACCTCTAAAGGAAGAGGAAGAAGAGGTGGTAAATCTACAAGAGCTAGAGGAAAAGGAGGAAGAGGAGGGACTCCTAAACCAAATCAAATGGTTACAATTGATTCTGCATTTCTAAATGTCTTATCTAGAGAAGGTTATGTTCATGTACAAGGACATGAATTAGCAGAAGAAGTTCAGAAGACTGAAGAATTGATTATTCAAAGGAAGAAAAGATCAACCACTGACATTTCTCAAGTTGATCCAATAAATCCAAATGTAACTCTTGAAGCAGACACAAATCTTGAGGATAAAGCAAATCCTGATACTGAAAAACTGATAGTTGATTTTGACACTGATGAAAAAGTGGTCAAAGCATTGAATCAGTTGGTTCTTACTACAGTAGTTGATTCTCATAATTCAGAGGTTGATAAAAAAGAAAGAATTGACAGGAGGAAAGTTGATCAAGCATGTAATAATTATATGCAGAAAATTCTAAATTCAAAGAAAGAGCAACGACATAAAGCAAAAGGAAAGATTTATGATCTACCTAAAAGTTACGCTCCTATCAGAAAACAGGATAGATGGAAAGATGTTGGTTCATTCAGTTATCCTAAAGAGTTCAAACATATTAAATATGTGTCTGCAGGAATAGGAGATTATGTGTCAGAACAGAAAGATGTTGACAAGTCCATCAAGAAACCTTCTTGGGTAGAACATAATGAAAGGTTGAAGCTTGTTAAAACTGGAACCAGAGGATGTATTGGCCATTCTGGAATGAATATTCTGAGGTCTGATTTACTGGATACAAATATTCTGACTAACGATCTTGGTGAAAGAATTACTCCTTCACATTTTGAAAAAGTTGAAGCCGTGAAGATTGTATATAGAAAGATAAATAATGATGATGTCAGAGAGGAAATTCTATACTTTTTGAGAGATGGTAAAGTAAAGAGTTTTACCTTGCAACTCTTAATGAAGACTGTGACAGAGTTGAAATACATTCATTATCTTCTTAGAGTTGAGAATAATGTCACCAGAAATTGGTCTTCTATGATACTTGAAATTATCAAAAGAAGAGTCATGACCAAAGATGATAAATACAATGGTGATTATGTTCCTATGTACAAAATTTATATTGGTCAAGAAATGAAAATGCAAAAGGGAGCTGCAATTCTATAAGTTTTTCTCAATAATCCTCAGTTATCCTTCAGTCCTGATCATGAAGATGTTAGTCTGAGCTTTATACTAATTGGTGATCTTGAATTTAATTAAAGTTCAATTTCTAAAATGAGATCAGCCATCTATCAGCTTAGAGAAGATACTGAAGAGAACAGAGAGTTGAAGAAAAAGCTTGTTAAAGTCCTACAAGACAAGGAGGAAGAAAGGTTGAACAACTTTCTGGAAACAACTGTCAGTTATCTTAGGATACTGAAGTAAGCTTTACTCCTTGTAGATTTTATAATTGGTTTTGGCATCATTGAGAATGGAATTTGTGCTTTATTACATAAAGCATAAATTGGGGGAGATTGTTATGGGCTGATTCTCAATGTTCAGAAGAAGCTCAGGATTTGACTGCGTTTTAGATGTCATCATTATTTGGTGTGTCGTCAAGATTTGATATATCATCAGTATTTGCATGTCATCAGCATCTGGAGGTGGTCAGCTGTGAAGATTGATTATGTTCCTTAGTTTGAGGGATGGATATCTACTACGTTCTGAGTTATAGGACTTTATATATTCAATTAAAGATATATATCATTTTCTGTTAGTAATTGATAATGCATATCTTAGATTGATTTGTAGCAGCTGTGTAATATATAAACACGGTTTAGGTCATCATATAGTGATTAACTCGAGTATTGTACGACCTAGCAGCTCTCAAGAACATCAGTATTTCTTGAGAGAGTTTGTAACAGTTTTTATCAGAAATATAAAGAACTTTTATATTTTTTATACTTGTTTGAAACATCTATACAATTGTATCTAACCCCCCCTTAAACAATTGTAGTATTACTGGGCAACACCCAGGCATGGTTCCCATGTGGCAGTTTATGCATCTACTCAGGCAGAACCTGGAGCGTCACCCAAATTCAATACCCCAGGGGATTAATAATGTTGTGGCCAACTCTTTTAAGGACTTCAATTCACTTAAGCCCCCTGAGTTCCATGGATCAGCTAACCCAGTTGAGGTAAGAGCATGGCTGAAGGAGATGGAAAAATCCTTCGAGATTCTGAGTATTGATGAGGCACAAAAGACTGTATTTGCTCCTTACCTTCTTAAGGGAGAGGCCAAATATTGGTGGGAGGCCAAGAAAAATATGGAGACGGATGTTATCATAACCCGGGAGAGGTTCAATCAATTGTTTCAAGAAAAGTACTTCGCGAGGTTTATGGAGAATTGGATGGAGCTCAAGTTTTTGGAGCTAAAGTAGAATAACTTATCAGTAGCGGAATATGAGGATAAGTTTATAGAGTTATCAAGATTCGTGCCTGAGTTTGTGAATACCGAGGAGAAGAAAGCAAGGAAGTTTCAAGTGGTTGAAGCAGTGGATTAAGAATAGGGTGGCAATCTTTGTGCTTGCGGATTATGCCACTCTGGTATAGAAGGAAACAATTGCAGAAGCTAGGGTGAACAGATGCACAAGGAAAGAGAGAAGGGAGGGATCAAAAGGAAGAGTATGAGTATGGGCAGAGGTTCTGCAGGAGGAAACTTCCCAATAAAGTTTAACTGAGGGGCAGTATCCCTACCAGGAAGGAGTGTTCGATTTAGACGACCCATGAGTTTTTGATATATTGTGTTTTATGTGTTTATAGTTAAACAATATATCTCTATAATTCTTGATTGCTATGTTCATCCATAATCCAAACAGTTTTAAAAGTTATGTAAAATCCAAGAAACACATTCACCCCCCTCTGTGTTATATTTCACTACACTCAATATCTAACAATACCAATTAATGTATTATGGACTAGTGTTACAGAAAATTCCTATCATGTGTGATAACACTAGTGCAAAATACATTGTTGATAATCCTGTTAATCATTCTAGAACAAAGTGCATTGATGTAAAGTACCATTTCATTAGAGAACATGTTGCAAATGGTACAATTGAGCTCATTTTTGTTTCAACAGAAAAATAGTTAGTTGACATTTTCATAAACCTTTAGATGAAGCAACATTTACAAAAGTGAAATTGGAATGTTAAATTCTTCATCTTAAGGCAAGAACTCAGCTAACATGTTGCAGCAAATTAATTCTTAAAAAATCAAAATTAATTTGATTTAAATAAGAATTGACTGAAATATGATTTATAAATATTTTAGAAATCTTTGTATATTTATTTTTCAAAAATAAATTTAACTTGAAATGTTTCCAATTCAAAGAAAAACTACCTAATATTAATTCATATTGATTATATGTCAAATTGATAAAAGGCAAAACCAAATTGAGCAAAAGTATGTAGAGAACTGAGTTCTCGACAAGTATAATATGACTAGTCGATAAGTCTTGTATGAGTTCGCGATATGTTATATTGAGATTACTTCGCAATATAAAGTTCTCTACATAACATATCCAGACTTAACGATAAATCAAAATGAAATAATTTAAACCAATAAATTATTTCATTAAAATACTTGTATTATAAAAACAATTTTAATTTAATATTGTACTATTACAATAAAAGTTGAAATTGATTGGTTCTAGTGGCAAACTAGGTATTTGTACAACATATCAATATGTCTCTGTCTAGTTCTCGATAAGAGTATTTGAGATGACATCTTGATATGAGTTCTCGGTAAACTCTATGTGACTTCACGATACAATTGTTAAACGTTTCTAATTCTCTTATCGCGAAGTAACATCTCTATACTATAAACACCCAGACATTTTGACATAACCCCTCTTTACGCTCTCGAGATCTAATTTGACCAAATTCCAGCGATTTCTCTCAATTTCACTTCTCTGTAAGCATTTTTCTACTAAAAACTTACCTACTCATTTCTTTCAAACTCTTAAATGGCATCCAACTCAAATAGCACAAGAGCTGTTATTCCCAAGGACGGAACCAACTTTCTTGCTTTTGTTGACCCAACTCAAGCACCTGATAATTTCAAGTGCTTTGTGAAATTTTTCTTAGACTTAAATCTTGCAGGAGCTCTTACTGCAACCCCATTCTGTATTTGGATGTCTTGAATGAATTATGGAGGAGTTTTGTAATATCCCATATATTTTCAAATATTATTATTATTATTTGGAATTGTTTATGTGATTTTATGTAAATTTTTGGTGAATTATCTGAAAAGTAGAATAGATATTTGAATGTTATATGTGACATTATTTGAATATTTGAATTTTTATATGTCCAGAATAAAATATAGATAATTGTGGTATTTTTCTGGTAATTTTTGGAGTGTTATATGATTTTATAATGATTTATGAATTATTAATTATTTTCAGAATAATTATAAAATTATTTTATAAAGCCGGGAATCTTCCAAACTTCAACCGTTTTGCGTTTTTACAACCCGAAACTCTTCCGAAAACTCCTTCCTAACCTAATCTGGTAATTCCGGACATTTTCCGTGTTTTGACTTTTTCGATCCGGATTACGGTTTGACCCGTGCGCGGCCCGGCGCAATATTTTCGATACGATAGTTATTTCGGTAATCAATAAAACCCGTAATCTCGAAAGACGGGATATTTTTACGTTATGTTCGTATATGGTGTTTTATAAAAAGCCCGGTTTTGATAATTATCCAATTTTGGTATTGAATCGGATCGTTATTGCAGTTACTTAGCGGCTAAGCAACTAATTTAACGATCCAGAACGATCCAGAACGATCCAATATTCCATAAATATAAATAGCCTATTTCTTATTTCGTTTATTCCGTTTTTCATTTGCAACCAGTTAAAACACCGTAAATACAGAGAAAAACCCGAGAAAACCGAAACGTTCCCGAGAATCAAACACACGAACGAAGGCGTTATCGAACTCCGATTCGGGCGTGCAGCATATCAAAACGAAGCTCTCGAAATCTTCTTTCTGAATCAATCATCAGTTTCTGCCCAGAAATCACAGTAATTTTCTTATTTAATTATTTATATTCGAATTATTTGATAATTAAATTATGAATTTTTGTTCTTGATGTTGTTGATGTGATTTGATGCTTCCATGTTGTAGAGCATGTTTTTCTGGTCAATTTGGTATATTATACTTCAAAAATAGAGTTCGATATCATATAGAAATTAAGGTTTTAATTTCTGAAAATTTCTTGAATATGTGTTCTTGGTGTTCTTGGAGAATTCTGAAAATCAAAGCCAATTTTGAAGGTGTTATTGAACACCAAATCACAAGTATGAATATCCGTTTTGAAGCTCTCAACATCCTCTTTCCTAATTGCTCAACAAAATTATCAGAGGATTAATAATTTGTAAAATCGATTTTTAAGGGTAATATTCGAATTTTGGGGGTTTATGATTTAGTGGTTTTTGATTGTTTGTGATGACATGGATGGATTGTAGATGTTTAGAGGTTTAATTTGAGCCATAAAACGTTGAGTTTTGTTGAGAATTGAGTAGGATCGAATTATTCGCCGGAAAACTTCAAGGTCTCATCGGTTTTAATGGTGTTTGATCGGAGTTCTTGAATCTGGTGTTGACTGCTGCTATTAGGTTGATATCTGGGCTGCCAGAACGATAAGGAATTGATCCTGATAGAAGCCGTGGTGTTTGCGGCTCAAATAAAGCTCGCCGGAGTCCGGCCAAACGCCGCCGGAATCTGGGATTATTCCAGAAACCGGCCGGTGTTCAACCCGGACCCGGCCGTGTTCTTCGTAACCCGGTTTAAAAAAACCCGGGTTTGATCCTATTCTTCCCTAAAACAAAACCTGTAACATGTTTTTGGGTTTTACTTTTTATTAATAATTCAAAAATCCATTATTTAATCTCTAAATTCATTTTTAATTCCTAAAATTATTATTTTAATTCCAAAATTCATTTTTAATTCAAAAATAAATCTGATTTATTTTATTAATTAATTTTAGTTAGTTTTTAATTATTTTAATTAATCAATTAATTTAATATTAATTGATTAATTAACTTAATTAATTATTAATTGATTTTAAATTGATTTAATAAATAGATTTAATTATTTATTTTTGATTTAAAAATTCCAAAAAATAGCTTCGAGCTTTAAAATATTATTTTAAATTATTTTCGAGTGTTCGAGCCTTATTATTTAATTATTAAATGATTCGGAGACCCGTTTTATTCCGAAAAATGTTCAAAAATTCATAATAAATCAACCGTTTGTCCGTTTAATACGAAACGAACGCGTACAGATTCAGAAAAATATTGCGCTTCTAATAAAAATACTTTTGAGACCTAATTTCCTTTGTATTACAATGTCATTTGATTTGTGTATCAGTTTAAGTCGGTATTTGATCGGTAAATACTAATATTGAACTGATTTTCATTCTGAACGCACTGAGACGTATCTTTTAATGATTTGACTTATGTATTACATGAAATATGTGAGTACGTGTTATATAAATGCCATGATTACGTGTTACGTGATATACATGCTATCTGTTACAGTTTAATATGCCATGCTTAGTTATAAACGGTCGGGTAGATGTCAAGACGTATAGTTACGTCGATTGAGTTTAGTTCTGTCAATTAAGATAGTCCTTTTGTTTATAGAATCAAGTAGCAAGGAGTGCAGTCAAGTGTTAGACGAAGATAATAGCCATCAGTTAGAAGCAGAGTTAAAGTAAGAGATTATTGAGCATACCAGGCAAGTACCCCTAACTTCACTTATTGTTCAAGTGACGTTTATTTTGAATTATATTATGCAAGTACCTCTATCTTCGTTTATCATTCAATTGATATTGACTCTGAACTTTATTCTTTCGATTTCCATACTATTCTAAGTTCAGAATAGTTAAACGTTTTATATATTTCGCTATAAATCACTCTATACAGTGGAACATTGAATTGAGATTAGCGAATAACTAATTGTTCTAGTTATTTCGCCATCGATTGTTGAGATAACTCTGGACCATGAGAAATGGGGAGTTATATGGTTAAGGATGTCCTTTGATTCGGCTCCTTTGATCAAAATGTTTTATGGATTGGATGAATGCGTAAGTGACCGGGACGGACGGTCCAGCGGAGGGCTATTTCTATGTGTTGTATGAAATACTATGACACCATTTTTGCCACAGGCAGGTATATTGCCTTTTTAATTGAGTACTCGTATTTTGGGGACATGTTTCTATGAATCATGACCTTGTGCTATCACACGGGCTGATCAGCATGTGATAGTACGTCCGTCGGAGTTAGATTCCAATCTAAAAGTTATCGTTTATTGTTGATAGTTTGTGAAGCTTTTATTAATGATCAAATATTACTGCTTTTATTCTTTTGTTCAGTTATTATTGGAATGTGGTTTATCATTACAAGTGCATTTTATATTGCTTGCTGAGCATTTCTTTCGCTCATACTTGTTTATCAATCTAATCTTTCAGCTAAGCCAGAGCAAGCTTGAGATCCAGGTTTGGTCAGAAGTCGAATGTTTGTAAATAGTGGTGTGTACTCCAGGTAGACTGTTTTGGGACGCTTGGATAGTCTAGAGGTTTGTAATAAAATTTGAATAATCTGTAAAACTAATTAGACTTATGGGTTGTAATAACACTTGATTTGTAGTAGTGCCTGTTCCATACTATAACCTGTGATCGATCCAGTGCAGGTAAAGGGGTCGTATTTATTTTATTATTCCGCTGTGATTATTTTATTTTAGTTTATTGGCGAGTGACCCCCAAATCTAGACCCCGGGTTTGGAGGGCGTCACAGGTTGGTATCAGAGCTACAAGTTATAGTCACTGAAACAGGCGTAGGATTGTCATAGATGAGTCATAGGAAGATCACATAAGATAGGCGCGTGTAGTTTAGCTTTTATAGGATTAAATTTAGGATGTTGGGTTGGGTTATAGTTAAGTTGTTAGGTTTCCTGTTTTGCGTTTAGCTTTAGGCCTTGTGTCATTGCCCTGTTATTTTGTTGGGTTAGTTAAGATTTCGAGCAAGGATTTAAAAGGTTTGGATAATTCGGAGTAAATTTTCTTTATGTTATTATTCTCGAGATAATAAGCAGGATTATGTGATAATCATGTCGCTTGTGTTAATATGGTAGCAAGTTTATGATATTTTGAGAAGAGATAGTGTTTGCGAATTTTAATATGCTAAGGAATTGCTACATATTTGACACAATGCTTGACAGATTATTATATATATTGCTTGTTTCTTACCAGAATAATGGCTCCAAAGAGAAGGAATAATTCAGGAGAGGGTAGTACCGAGAGCCGTACAGATCCAGCGATTATCCAGATGCTGGGACTGATGCAGCAACAGATGTTACATCTTACGCAGCAGCAACTACAACAGCAACAGCAGCAGCAAGCAGTAGCACCACCAGCAGTGACTTTTAAGCAGTTTCAAGCTGTGAAGCCACCTGAGTTCAAGGGAAGTGTTGATCCTGTAGAAGCCAATGCATGGCTCAAGGAAATGGAAAAGGCTTTTGAATTAGTCGGAGCAGGAACTGAGCAGAAGACCAAGTTTGCAAGCTACTTTTTGAAGGGTGAGGCGAACTATTGGTGGGAATCCACGCGAGCATTGGAAGGAGGTGAGTTTATAACTTGGGAGAGATTCACAGAGTTGTTCCTGGAGAAATATTTCCCGAGGTATATGAAGAATCAAATGGAGATTAAGTTCTTGAATCTGACCCAGGGTGATCTTACCGTGGCTGAGTACGAGGCTAAGTTCACCGAGTTAGCAAGGTTCGTGCCAGACCAGGTTGATACAGATGAAAAGAAAGCCAGAAGATTTGAACAGGGATTGAAGTTTTGGATTCAGAACAGAGTGGCCATGTTTGAGTTGACTTCATATGTGGCAATGGTTCAGAAGGCAATGGTGATTGAGAGTAGGAGTGATATGTCTCAGAAAGGAAATGATGGGAAGAAAAGGAAAATGGAAACCTCAGAGGGAGGTCAGCAGTCAAGTAATTTTCAGGGCCATTTCAACAAAAGGCCAGGATTTCAGGGTAATAGGAATGTGGGATTCAAGAGACCACAATCAGGAAATGGAGGACAAGGCAACCGTTTTCAGAATTCAAATCAACAGAGACCCAATCGTCCACCTGCATCAGAGTGCAAATTTTGTGGTAGAAGGCATTTTGGGATTTGTAAGGCTAATGTGTTGTGTTATAAGTGCAATCAGAAGGGACACTATGCTAATGAGTGTCGAAGTCAGGCTACAGCTCAGAGATCAGGGACAGTGTGCTTTAAATGTGGAAAGATGGGGCATATTGCCAGGGACTGCCAGACAATTGAACCAACTGCTAATGTGCCAAGGATTGAAGGACCACCAACAAAGGACCAGCCGAAGGCTAGGACATTCAATATGACTATGAAGGATGCTGTTCAGAGTTCAGACGTGGTGGCAGGTACGCTTCCAGTCAACTCCATAGATGCTAAAGTTTTATTTGACTCTGGAGCTACGAGGTCATTTATTTCTCAAAGTTTTGTCGATAAACTGCATTGTGAAGTTAAATTGTTAGAACAAGCATTAATGATAGAGTTAGCTAATAAGGATCAAGTTTCCGTCGACCGAGTGTGCCCGAAGTGTAATATTGAGGTAGGAGGACATCATTTCTATGCCGACTTAATACCTTTTAAGTTGGGAGAATTTGATGTTATTTTAGGAATGGATTGGTTGTCAGAAAATAACGCTCAGATTGATTGTAAGAATAGGAAAGTGAGACTTCAGACCCTGGATAGTAAGAAGAAGGTAATATTTCGAGGAAATAAGCAAGAGAAGAAGTTCTTAACGATCGCTCAAGTGAAGAAGTTATTACGACAGAATTGCGAAGCATATTTGGCCCATGTGATAGACACCAGTAAGGAAGTTCCAACACTAGGAGCGATTCCAATTGTCAACGAATTTTCAGATGTCTTTCCAGACGATCTACCAGGATTACCTCCCGACAGAGAAATTGAGTTTGCAATTGATCTAGCACCCGGAACAGAACCAGTTTCTAAAGCTCCGTACCGGATGGCACCAGTGGAAATGAAAGAATTGGCAACTCAGCTGCAAGATCTTTTAGAGAAAGGAGTGATAAGACCCAGTGTATCCCCATGGGGCGCACCAGTACTGTTTGTCAAAAAGAAGGATGGGAGTATGCGACTGTGTATCGACTATCGAGAACTGAATAAGCTAACCATTAAGAACAAGTATCCGTTACCAAGGATCGATGATTTGTTTGACCAATTGAGAGGCGCTGTATGGTTTTCTAAGATTGATTTAAGATCCGGATATCATCAACTAAAGATCAAGCCTGAAGACATTCCGAAGACTGCATTTAGAACCAGATATGGGCATTATGAGTTTCTAGTGATGGCATTTGGATTAACCAACGCACCAGCAGCTTTCATGGATCTAATGAATCGAGTATTTAAGAAGTATTTGGATAAATTCGTGATCGTGTTTATAGACGACATCTTGATCTATTCTAAAACAGAAGAGGAGCATGTAGAGCATTTGAGGATAGTTCTGGAGATACTGCGACATGAGAAGTTATACGCAAAGTTTTCCAAGTGTGAATTTTGGTTAAAAGAAGTACGATTTCTTGGGCACGTGATTAGCAATAAAGGAGTGGAAGTGGATCCAACAAAGATTGAAGCCGTAATCAACTGGGAGAGGCCAAAAACACCAACGGAAGTAAGAAGTTTCATGGGACTGGCAGGTTACTATAGAAGATTCGTGCAAGATTTTGCGAAGATAGCTACGCCATTGACAAAGCTCACCAGGAAGAATCAGAAATTTGAATGGGATGAGAAATGCGAAGAAAGTTTCCAGGAATTAAAGAATAGATTAGTATCTTCTCCAGTGCTAGTCTTGCCAGATGAACAAGGAAATTTTGTGATTTACAGTGATGCGTCGTACAAAGGATTGGGATGTGTTTTGATGCAGCATGACAAGGTGATAGCCTACGCTTCAAGACAGTTGAAACCACATGAAGAGAAGTATCCAACGCATGATCTGGAATTGGCAGCTATAGTATTTGCATTGAAGATTTGGAGGCATTATCTTTATGGGGAAAAGTGCGAGATCTACACGGACCACAAGAGTTTGAAGTATATCTTTACCCAGAAGGAATTGAACATGAGACAGAGGAGATGGCTAGAACTAATCAAGGATTACGACTGTACTATTAACTATCATCCAGGCAAAGCAAATGTGGTGGCCGACGCGCTAAGCAGAAAAGAAAGATTGAACATGATAACTTCATCCGAGGAATTAATCAGGGAATTTGAGAAGCTGGAAATAGAGGTTAGTGTTCCAAGTATATCTACAGAGATATTGTGTGCAATGTCTTTTCAACCAGAATTATTAGAGAAAATAAGAAGATGTCAGGAAGAAGTAATGAGCCATGAACGAGACAGTTTGACAGGAGAAGAAATAGGGAGTCAAAAGGATGATAAAGGGATATTAAGATTTTCTTCCAGAATATGGATACCCAATGTAGCCGAGCTGAAAGATGAAATTCTTCGAGACGCTCACAACTCTAGATACTCAATTCATCCCGGGAGTACGAAGATGTATAGAGACTTAAGAGAAAACTTTTGGTGGCCAAGCATGAAGAAGGAAATTGCAGAATGGGTAAGTAAGTGTTATACTTGCCAGCGAGTCAAAGCGGAACATCAAAGGCCCAGTGGACTGATACAACCATTGGACATTCCAGAATGGAAATGGGAGCATATAGCGATGGATTTCGTAGTTGGATTACCAAGGACCAGGGCGAATCATGATGCTATTTGGGTTATTATCGACAGATTGACGAAGTCGGCGCATTTTCTTCCTATCAACGAGAGATTCTCAATGGATAAATTGGTACGGTTATATCTTAAAGAAATTGTGACAAGACACGGAGTTCCAGTATCCATAGTTTCAGACCGAGATCCTCGATTTAACTCAAGATTTTGGAGAAGTTTTCAAGATTGTCTCGGAACGAAGCTGAACATGAGTACCGCGTATCATCCGCAGACAGACGGTCAAAGTGAAAGAACGATTCAGACTATTGAAGATATGCTAAGGGTATGTGCACTAGATTTTGAAGGTAGTTGGGACGAGCATTTGCCATTAGTTGAATTCTCCTACAACAACAGCTATCATGCCAGTATTGGAATGCCACCTTACGAAGCTTTGTACGGTAGAAGATGCAGATCTCCAATATGTTGGGAAGAAGTTGGTGAAAGAAAGATTTTGGGTCCAGAATTGATCCAACAGACGAAGGAGAAAATAGAACTCATTCGGAAAAGATTAACAGCAGCTCAAGATCGTCAACGCAAATATGCTGATCCTACCAGAAAAGATATGGAATTTGAAGTTGGAGAGGCAGTGTTATTAAAAGTTTCACCTTGGAAAAGTTTATCAAGATTTGGAAAGAAAGGAAAGCTGAGTCCGCGTTATGTTGGCCCTTTTGAGATTTTGAAGCGTGTGGGAAAGGTTGCTTACGAATTAGCGTTACCCCCTCACATGCAACATATTCACAACGTGTTCCACGTGTCAATGTTGAAGCATTATTTGCCTGATTCGAACCATGTAATAGAATACGAGCCAATCGAGATCCAACCAGATTTATCTTTTGTTGAGCAACCAGTGCAGATTTTAGATAAGAAAGAAAGAATACTTAGGAATAAGTCTGTATCTTTAGTGCGAGTCTTGTGGAGGAATCCCAAGGTTGAAGAGTCGACTTGGGAGTTGGAAAGCGAAATGCAATCCAAGTATCCTCATTTGTTTTCCTAGGCTGATTCTGAGGACAGAATCCTGTTAAGGGGGGTAGATTGTAATATCCCATATATTTTCAAATATTATTATTATTATTTGGAATTGTTTATGTGATTTTATGTAAATTTTTGGTGAATTATCTGAAAAGTAGAATAGATATTTGAATGTTATATGTGACATTATTTGAATATTTGAATTTTTATATGTCCAGAATAAAATATAGATAATTGTGGTATTTTTCTGGTAATTTTTGGAGTGTTATATGATTTTATAATGATTTATGAATTATTAATTATTTTCAGAATAATTATAAAATTATTTTATAAAGCCGGGAATCTTCCAAACTTCAACCGTTTTGCGTTTTTACAACCCGAAACTCTTCCGAAAACTCCTTCCTAACCTAATCTGGTAA
Organism: Apium graveolens; assembly: GCF_009905375.1. Lineage (NCBI taxonomy): Eukaryota > Viridiplantae > Streptophyta > Magnoliopsida > Apiales > Apiaceae > Apium > Apium graveolens. The sequence continues at coordinate 175,282,332 of NC_133653.1, forward strand.
TTCCGGACATTTTCCGTGTTTTGACTTTTTCGATCCGGATTACGGTTTGACCCGTGCGCGGCCCGGCGCAATATTTTCGATACGATAGTTATTTCGGTAATCAATAAAACCCGTAATCTCGAAAGACGGGATATTTTTACGTTATGTTCGTATATGGTGTTTTATAAAAAGCCCGGTTTTGATAATTATCCAATTTTGGTATTGAATCGGATCGTTATTGCAGTTACTTAGCGGCTAAGCAACTAATTTAACGATCCAGAACGATCCAGAACGATCCAATATTCCATAAATATAAATAGCCTATTTCTTATTTCGTTTATTCCGTTTTTCATTTGCAACCAGTTAAAACACCGTAAATACAGAGAAAAACCCGAGAAAACCGAAACGTTCCCGAGAATCAAACACACGAACGAAGGCGTTATCGAACTCCGATTCGGGCGTGCAGCATATCAAAACGAAGCTCTCGAAATCTTCTTTCTGAATCAATCATCAGTTTCTGCCCAGAAATCACAGTAATTTTCTTATTTAATTATTTATATTCGAATTATTTGATAATTAAATTATGAATTTTTGTTCTTGATGTTGTTGATGTGATTTGATGCTTCCATGTTGTAGAGCATGTTTTTCTGGTCAATTTGGTATATTATACTTCAAAAATAGAGTTCGATATCATATAGAAATTAAGGTTTTAATTTCTGAAAATTTCTTGAATATGTGTTCTTGGTGTTCTTGGAGAATTCTGAAAATCAAAGCCAATTTTGAAGGTGTTATTGAACACCAAATCACAAGTATGAATATCCGTTTTGAAGCTCTCAACATCCTCTTTCCTAATTGCTCAACAAAATTATCAGAGGATTAATAATTTGTAAAATCGATTTTTAAGGGTAATATTCGAATTTTGGGGGTTTATGATTTAGTGGTTTTTGATTGTTTGTGATGACATGGATGGATTGTAGATGTTTAGAGGTTTAATTTGAGCCATAAAACGTTGAGTTTTGTTGAGAATTGAGTAGGATCGAATTATTCGCCGGAAAACTTCAAGGTCTCATCGGTTTTAATGGTGTTTGATCGGAGTTCTTGAATCTGGTGTTGACTGCTGCTATTAGGTTGATATCTGGGCTGCCAGAACGATAAGGAATTGATCCTGATAGAAGCCGTGGTGTTTGCGGCTCAAATAAAGCTCGCCGGAGTCCGGCCAAACGCCGCCGGAATCTGGGATTATTCCAGAAACCGGCCGGTGTTCAACCCGGACCCGGCCGTGTTCTTCGTAACCCGGTTTAAAAAAACCCGGGTTTGATCCTATTCTTCCCTAAAACAAAACCTGTAACATGTTTTTGGGTTTTACTTTTTATTAATAATTCAAAAATCCATTATTTAATCTCTAAATTCATTTTTAATTCCTAAAATTATTATTTTAATTCCAAAATTCATTTTTAATTCAAAAATAAATCTGATTTATTTTATTAATTAATTTTAGTTAGTTTTTAATTATTTTAATTAATCAATTAATTTAATATTAATTGATTAATTAACTTAATTAATTATTAATTGATTTTAAATTGATTTAATAAATAGATTTAATTATTTATTTTTGATTTAAAAATTCCAAAAAATAGCTTCGAGCTTTAAAATATTATTTTAAATTATTTTCGAGTGTTCGAGCCTTATTATTTAATTATTAAATGATTCGGAGACCCGTTTTATTCCGAAAAATGTTCAAAAATTCATAATAAATCAACCGTTTGTCCGTTTAATACGAAACGAACGCGTACAGATTCAGAAAAATATTGCGCTTCTAATAAAAATACTTTTGAGACCTAATTTCCTTTGTATTACAATGTCATTTGATTTGTGTATCAGTTTAAGTCGGTATTTGATCGGTAAATACTAATATTGAACTGATTTTCATTCTGAACGCACTGAGACGTATCTTTTAATGATTTGACTTATGTATTACATGAAATATGTGAGTACGTGTTATATAAATGCCATGATTACGTGTTACGTGATATACATGCTATCTGTTACAGTTTAATATGCCATGCTTAGTTATAAACGGTCGGGTAGATGTCAAGACGTATAGTTACGTCGATTGAGTTTAGTTCTGTCAATTAAGATAGTCCTTTTGTTTATAGAATCAAGTAGCAAGGAGTGCAGTCAAGTGTTAGACGAAGATAATAGCCATCAGTTAGAAGCAGAGTTAAAGTAAGAGATTATTGAGCATACCAGGCAAGTACCCCTAACTTCACTTATTGTTCAAGTGACGTTTATTTTGAATTATATTATGCAAGTACCTCTATCTTCGTTTATCATTCAATTGATATTGACTCTGAACTTTATTCTTTCGATTTCCATACTATTCTAAGTTCAGAATAGTTAAACGTTTTATATATTTCGCTATAAATCACTCTATACAGTGGAACATTGAATTGAGATTAGCGAATAACTAATTGTTCTAGTTATTTCGCCATCGATTGTTGAGATAACTCTGGACCATGAGAAATGGGGAGTTATATGGTTAAGGATGTCCTTTGATTCGGCTCCTTTGATCAAAATGTTTTATGGATTGGATGAATGCGTAAGTGACCGGGACGGACGGTCCAGCGGAGGGCTATTTCTATGTGTTGTATGAAATACTATGACACCATTTTTGCCACAGGCAGGTATATTGCCTTTTTAATTGAGTACTCGTATTTTGGGGACATGTTTCTATGAATCATGACCTTGTGCTATCACACGGGCTGATCAGCATGTGATAGTACGTCCGTCGGAGTTAGATTCCAATCTAAAAGTTATCGTTTATTGTTGATAGTTTGTGAAGCTTTTATTAATGATCAAATATTACTGCTTTTATTCTTTTGTTCAGTTATTATTGGAATGTGGTTTATCATTACAAGTGCATTTTATATTGCTTGCTGAGCATTTCTTTCGCTCATACTTGTTTATCAATCTAATCTTTCAGCTAAGCCAGAGCAAGCTTGAGATCCAGGTTTGGTCAGAAGTCGAATGTTTGTAAATAGTGGTGTGTACTCCAGGTAGACTGTTTTGGGACGCTTGGATAGTCTAGAGGTTTGTAATAAAATTTGAATAATCTGTAAAACTAATTAGACTTATGGGTTGTAATAACACTTGATTTGTAGTAGTGCCTGTTCCATACTATAACCTGTGATCGATCCAGTGCAGGTAAAGGGGTCGTATTTATTTTATTATTCCGCTGTGATTATTTTATTTTAGTTTATTGGCGAGTGACCCCCAAATCTAGACCCCGGGTTTGGAGGGCGTCACAAGTTTAATTCTTACCACCAATATAGATGAAAACCAAACCGTGAAAATAATGGTGTCTTGCACAATCAAAGAGGTATTGTGGAGTTTGGTGCAGCTGATTTAAACACTACTCTTAGGATATCCACAGAGAACTTGGTTGCAGCTTCAACCTCTCAGGAGATTGTGGAATTCGTGGATTTCATTCATAATAGAGAAAAAATTGATCTATCCAGGCTGAACAAGAAGCATCTCATGAGGGAATGGTCATTTGTGTTTAACATTTGATCAGGGCCTTCACCTGTAGAAAGACTGGTTTTGATAATATCTTCACTATTGTTCAAAATCTAGTCTTCTCAATGGCTTATGACAGACACTTGGATGTTGGAAGTATGATTCTAAGTGAGCTAAACACAAGGCTCACAATGCCCTTAGAGACTAGAGGTAAGGAAATTTTCTTTCCTAGGTTTATAATGGCTATTTTAAACCATAAGCTAAATTACATTCATTTAACTGAAGGAATAGATATAAGTTAAATTGGCATTCCTAAGTTAGTGTCCAAAGTTCTACTTGGGCTACTGAATTAAAAAAATCAAGCAGAGGTAAGTCTTAATCTCACTACATTTATGTCAGAGAAATTTAAGACTTACCCCTACCCTATGCCTGACATGAGAAATGTTCTTATTTCTAATCCGGCTATGGCCCCTGGTCCTGTAGAATTTACAAGAACAGGACAACCCACAGGGACCTTCCACAGTTGAAACCACTTCTTCCAAACCACCAGATGCTAGTAAGCCAACTGCGTCATTCTCTCAAAAGGGTGAATTTAGTAAAAAGAAGAGAAAACATGTGAACCTAAATGTTATCAATGAGAGTGAGGAGAGAGTTACTGAAAGAGAGAGTCACCTGGTCAAGAAGCCTAGAAAGATGAAAATAAATTTGACCAGTCAATTGGCCACTTCTGCATCTTCTCAAAAAGATGTAGATTTGAATAAGGGAAGGAAATAGACTTTAGTGGCATCTTCTCAACAAGGTGTCACTATTGAAAAAAGCATTCTCCCAAATGCACCCTGTCAAGAGTTTGCACACCCTCTTGAGCACTCTCAAGAGGGTGAAATAAGTCATGAGGATGGCATACACATTAAGAGCACATCAATTGAAACTCCCTATTTTACTTCTCTTATCTTTAAAATTTCTTCTTAATATAATGAAGGGATTGAATATACTTCTCAAGCTCTGCCAAAATCAAGTAACACAGTTCCTGAAACTTTGATCACCACTCAAAAACAACAATTAGATGGTAAGAGGCTACATGCTGAGGTAGACCTTGATGAAACCATCACAAATACAAGGGTTCCATTAGTTCTTACTGAAGACCCTGTGCATGTTAATGTTCATATACTAACGAACCTTCACAAGCCATAAGGTTTAAGGGTAGTACTCCTGAGGGGATGCTACTCAACACCTCTACAATTTAACTGGAGGGGTTCTCTAGGAGGTTTAATTTCTCTCAAAACCCTAGATGAGATTGTCTTAACAATTGAAACTAGGAGTACAATTTCCAATGATCCATCCACTAAGGAGGCAGGATTACAAGCACCTTCAAGTGCCAGTTTGTTGCAAGAAAAACAAGGGTTTGAGGCTATGGTACATGAAAATAACCTGGATAACTCCCCTCCAATTAAAATGAAGGATAACTCTCAGAATGATCAACACACTTTCAGAACCTAAGTTCACACTATGAGTCAAACTGTGACTTCAGTCACAGGTGTCCCTATCTCACCAAATGTTATACATCCAAACACTGATCTACCCTCTATCTCCACAACCACCTCCGAGTATCCTAACCAACTAGCTTCAAGATACCCAAACCCATCCAACCTCTGTAGATGATATGCTTATGGATAAAATAGATGGCATTGCCAACATTGCTCAATAATTGTTTACTTCTAGAATGACAAATCAAGACTATCAAGCCATTCACTTGGCTCACAAAGATGATGTTGAAGCCCAACATGACAGATAGTGGATGAAGCTCAACAGGATGGCAATGTTGATGCCTGGTTATCAAACTATTTCTCAATAGACATGGAGGAGGCTCTATCAAGGTTTAGGGAGGAGTAACAATCTTAGGTAGCAAATTCAAGGTGCTTACTCCCCGGGAAATGTATGATGCCATCACAGAAGTCTACAAGGCCCAACTCAAAGCATTTAACTATATTGGGAAAGCACTGGAAAAAGACTCTGGATGTTCATCAAGAAAGCATGATGAAAATGGTGAGAAAGGAGATAGATGAGCTCCTACCCAAGAAGCTATAGGTCAAACAAAAACTCAGTAAATTTTCTGACAAACTGGCCACTCTTAATCTCTCAGGCGTAGAAGCAAGCATCAAGCAACCGAGGAAGAAATTTCTAGCTTTGCGTAATGATACAAAGGTCAATCTAGATCAATATCACGAAGCTAGGTATGAACCTTCTGCTTTGATAGCTAAAGAAATAAGAAGAGTGTTCCAGGATAACATTGGTAGTGGAGTATCCTCTAGTTCAGCTTCTACATCTTCACTTCCCCAAATCCAAAACCTTCAAAATCAGATCAATGAACTTCACTCATCCAACACATGTTTGGTCTCCACAGTTAATCAGCTCACTCTACAAGTCCAAAGCCAACAACATGACATCAAGTCATTGATAGACTCTTAGCATTCTTTTCAAATAAAGACTAATGTATCACTGGGAGCTATCATGGAAGCATTAAATATTCCACCTCAGGAAACTTTCCAGAATATCACGGCTCAGATCTCTACACACCCTATTCAGCCTACTACCAAGCCTAATGGGGAGATGGAGAGAGAGAGAGACTTAAGATGGCAGCTGAAGGATCTTGATTAGATATGGAATTTGGTGAACTTCTAGAGTGCTTGAGAGTTTCAGTAAATCATAACTACCATACCTACAGAACAGCTATTGAGAGGAATGTGAACTTTTGGAGGGTTGTACTAGTCACCAAGGAAATGATGAAGGAAAGGGGTACTGTGGTCAACCTCAAAGATTCTGGGGTTGATAGGCGTATGTCGGTCTCCTTATCATTTCTAATATCAAGGAGAGCCTCAAAACTGGACATCTTCATTGTTAGGTCACACAACACTGTAGAAGGGGGTTGAATACAGTGTTTATACAATCAACTCATATGTAGATACTCTATGGATGTTCTAGGAGAATTAAAGATCTACTTCAAGGATGGCCCATTCAACATATTCAAGAAAAAAATAATAAAAAACTTCTCAATAGTAAAACTTGAAAGGGTGACTAGTATGATGACTGAGAATTACAATTTCACAGGAATGAGGAAGGTACAACTAGCTGAAATACTGATAAACATAAATGAAAGAAGGGCAGGAGAAAAGGTGGAGATGAAAGAAAGAGATGTTAGGAAGGCTGAAGAGTTAGACATATTGGAGAAAAGATCAAATGAACTCAAAGCTCAAGTATTGTGCAGAGTTTCTGAGGATGATGTAATTCTATATATCAAAACCCACAGGTTGTCAAGATACAGAGTTGAACATCTTGGTAGTTACTCATTAAAATAATGGCTAAAGCTAGTGGAAGTATTGAGAGGCACTGAGATCATCAAAGAACTTGAGTGCCTTATAAGGTTGAAGGACTTGATTAGATCTCAGTCAAGATATGAAAACTCTAGTTAATTCTGTATTCTAATTCTCAATTGTAACAGCTAGATGACATTAATGTATAAATGAATTTATTTTTTATATATGTGTTTTTCTCATTTTAGCTTGGAATTAGTCTTGTTATCAGGCATGAATTTGTGACAAACAATTTTCTCACAAATTTGGGGAGATTATTTTGCAAGGTATGCCTTAATATAACAAGACTAATTCATTTGATAGTCTTAAGAATTAGTTGACTTATGTAACGACCGTAAAATTTTAATATAATGATTATTTATTTCTGTGCTATTTATGTGAAAGTAGAGAATAAATATATATAATTATATATTTATTCCAGTCTGATGTATTTCAGAGGAATTGTGATAAAGTGAATTATGGATTTATTGATGCTATAATAGCATTATAAAATTTAAATATGGAAATTTAAATGTGAAAGTGAAATGTGAAAGTGGAAATTGAAAAGTGGAAAAGTGGGAATTATGAAAATATGAGAAGTTAGTTAGAAAAATAAAATATATGATATTTATATGCTAAAGTGTGGTTTAAGTGATTATTAGTATGTTTGAAATTTATTTATGTGATTATTAGAGTGCTTGGAAATTTATTTTTGAAATTTTAAGTGAATATTGAAAGATAAAGTGTGAATAAATGTTTATTTAAATTTCTGAAAAATAGTTGGAAAACAATAAAATTTTATTATTGTTCTACAATCATTATTTTGGTATTAAAAATTTTATAATAATGTGAAAGTGATTATTTTGGGCTATTTCCTATTTTTAATTTGAATTAAGAACTATTTTTGCACTTTTCATAGTCAAACTTGTAAAATTCATACAAAAATAACCGTGAATCAGAAAAATATTTTAAAAATATGCACGCGAAGGTAATTTCATGCTCTACATTTTAAAATTATAAAATTTATAACTTTCAGAACTTTCAGAACAGTTTGTATTTTATTAAAGAAACGTTTTTGCATTCATTTATCAAAAGAAAACTATTAAAACAAAAACTTTTATCCGTGAAAGTACCAAAATACCCTTGTTTTATTAAATAAAACATCAGCCTCCCTCTTTCTTTCCTCATTTTACCCGAGACATCATCCTCCCCATCTCTTCCTCTCAAATTTCTTTCCCCCCGGCCAAAAACCACACACACAAGCACACAACTTTTTCTTCTTCCTTTGTTGCTAGATAAGGATCTAATCTTTTCTCTTCTTTTACATTAAACTTGTACTTTGCATGCTGGTATCCGTGTGTATGTATAGGTGTGTGTATATTTGAGTTTGGTGTTGTTGTGGGAGAAACTAGAGTTTCATGTGATTTCACTTGAGTTTATTGAGTAATAGAGTGTTAGTGTTAGTTAATTTGAATTGCATGTCATGGATTATAGTTGCATGTTGGAAATTGGTGTCTTATGTGTGTTGTATACATGCGGGTGTATGTATATGTGAGGAATGTGTATGTATATGGTGTTTCTTGGTGAAAATAGTTGTTAATTTAGTGGTTTAAAGTACTAAAGTTTTGTATCATGGAAGTATATATATATATATGCGTCTTGTGTATATGTATATATGAGAGAATGGATTTTTTGACTTATGTGATATAGTTGATGGTGATAAGAGTGTTTAAGTGAATCTAATTATTTAAAAAGTGTTGTATGTAATTAATCTCCTTTGCATGTTGTGTTCTTTTATGAATTTAAGTTCTAAACATAATTATGATAATAAATTAGTAATGCATGCTAAGATATCTTGATGTATATTAGTTTTGATATATGCATGTCATTGTTTTGTTGTTGCTGAGAGAAACATGTGTTTAAATGGCTTTTTTGTATGAAATTGATTGTTAATATAGTTATAAAGATATAAGGTTTGATTTCAAAGTATTCAGTTCTGTTTTCTTGCTAAATTCGTATAAAATTCATTGCAGGTTGGAATATTATGATTTCAGAGTCTCTAGAAAGATAATTCAATTCTCTACAACTTTGATTCTTTAAGTTTTTCGAAATTCTGCTTATAAGGAGGTGATTTCTGCAGTTTTTTAACCTGCCAGAAAATTTTCAAAACTGAGAGGCAGATTTTGAAAATTTATAGTAAATTAAATATTTATCAGAAAATTTTGAAGAATACCATTCTAAAAAGATCTTTTCAAACTCTACATTTTGTGTTCACAACTCAGAGTCATATTCTGGGATTTAGGAGTCTTAAATGTCAAATTACTTCTGCGATCAGGGCCTGACTCTGTTCAGGCAGCCCACATTTATCCAATTTCTGAATTCGTTTTTTATATGTTTTTAATGAGCCTTGCCCTTTTGGAAAGATCTCAGAAGTATCTACAACTTTCATGTTTTATGATTTTTCATTTGACTTTAATATAATAGAGTAAATTGGCATTCTTTCGAGATGGTCGGGTTATACTTTAAACTCTTAATAGTCTATGTATAAGACATTTTGATGAGTAATCTTGTATCTAGCTTTAATATGGTAAATACAATAGAATATGTGTGTTTGTGTGATGGCGTGTGCTAGTGTGTGCCTTATTAAAATTGGTTTATGTCCTTGGTTGTTAAATGTGTTTGGCTAATTGGTCTGTTTTGATTGTAAACTAGTATCCATAATAATGTACTAGTTGTGTAAAGTGTTTATAAGTCAATGTACTTAGTTTTTATAGAATGGTTAATTATTTACTTGTTTATTCTTGAAATAGTATAAAGAGCAAGTAAGTTGAATGGTATGTTTGTGATGAAGTTTGTATAGTAGTATTATACTACCATAATATAGTATTGTGATTGTATATGAGGCTGATTGCTTGTGTTTGGGTGTCGACAATGGTCGACTGGTATGTTAGAAATACAGAGGATATGCTTCCGAAATTTCGTTTAAATCTTTTAAAGATCTAACGTAGTTTGGCTAGCTATCCAATGTAGTTTCACTTGTCGAGTAACTAGACTATCTTCGAAAAGCGATTACATTTTCAAGATACTTAAATACTATTATAGTTTCACTAGGTTAGTTGCTAGTCGAATTAAGTTATCAAATGACGATCAGTTATTCGAATTAACTTAGTTTGACTTACAATTAATTCGTCAAACTATAATATGGATTTCAAATTCTTTTAAACTTAAAGTTTGTTTTCTAAACATGATCAAATAATTTGCAAGAGAGTTTTAAATTTAAAATTTTGTTTCAAATAAGGAATTATTTCCTAAGTTTGAAATTGAAGATCAGATAGTGACTATATGTGCAATATGTGTTATGTGCTATGTGACCTGTTTATGATATGTGTGTTGTATATATATATGAAATAATAGTACATATATAAGTATAATGTAGGTATCGCGAAAGGGGTAGTTAAGGTAGACGTTTAAAGTGAACGTCGAACTGTATTTAGAATGATTCTGAAATAGAGTTCTTACCCGTGTAGATATAAAGAGTGAGGACGCATCTTTAGGGAAAGGCAATGCAAACGCTGAGATTCAGTGAAGTGTTAATCCTTAGGCAGGACATCTAGCTATTGTACTTGTGAGAGGCAAGTAACGAAACCTCAACTGCTCTCTCTCTCTTACTTATATTCCTGCATGTTGATTTAAATTTTGAATACCATATCTCAGTCATTGATAAATAAGCCTGTTTCTTTTATATTTTCAAATGCTCACAATTTCATTCATTATGAGAACCTTTTGGTTTATTGTTGATAATACCTATACTTGAACCCATTGCGTTCTTTTTGATACCTGATACTTGACATGATATCCCTGAGTTTCAAAAATGAACTCAAATATGATTTCAGACTTTCCAATAAGGTCTTATTTCATCAAAAGGTTGGTAAAGCTTAAAATTGAAAGATATTTTCATAAATGATATAGGAATTCCGTCAAAAATGTTTTCTACGGATTCCTATAGATTGGAGGCGTAAGTGGCCGAGTGACGCCGGTCTAGCATTTTTGGTTGTGATGGTAAGCTAGCAATGGCAATAAGTATAGCGCTAGCAATGGCAATAAGTCTAGCTGACTAGTTTTGGAACTAGTCTTAGGGGACCCTATATACATGGAAGCTCAGAAGGACGATTATGTCCTGATGGGAGGCATTACGTGGCTGATCACCCGTATTGTCTATGACGTTGTAGGAAAACTCTAATCAAAAGATATGTTTTGAAATAAAGATTTCCTTAGAAAATGTTTGCTTGAAAAGGGTTTTTGAAAAGATGTTAGAAAGAATTTTATGAAGAGTTTTGAAAGAAAACTTGAATTTCGAACTGACGATAAAGAATTTTTCTATAATTCTTTTCCTTATTCCTTATTTTGGACTTCCATTTGAATATCATAGTTGGCCTTGATACCTATTGATCCCTGATAGCTTAACTGTTTTAATGTTATTGTTACTTGCTGAGCTTTTGTAGCTCACGTTACTTTGTTATCTAAATTTTACAGTTAAGCTCGAGTATGGTTGGATTTAAAAGGTCAGCTAGGAAGAATGCTAACTTTGGACCTTCGCACACAGTTAGATTCACTATGACATCGCAGGTAGCTAGAAAGGGGGTAGATCAGTGGCAGCTTCTATATGAAGTTATCTTTTGTATTTAGAAAAGATTGTAATAGCATCATGTTGTGTAGTTAGATGTAACTTGTTTCATACCTTAACCTGTATTAGATCCTGTAGCAGTGCAAGGGGCCATGGCATTATGTTTATGATTCTGTTTTATATTATTGTAATTTGTAGCATGGTGACTCCACAATCTAGGCCCCTGATTGTGAGGGTGTCACAACTTATAATAGTTATGTAAGCTGTAAATATATTTCCTAAGTATGTAAAATTAATTGAGAGACTAAACTGGGAAATTTTTCAATGAACAACCAACAAATTAAGGAATAAGTCTCTGGAAGAAGATCAAGCATAATCATGCCTCGGAATGAAGATACATAGCTTGGAGAAGAATAATGATGTAGATTGAAAAATATTCAAAGTCAAATGTCGAGAAGTCACAAATCAAAGAATATCAAGAAGTATATCAAGAACTATCAAAACCTATAGAGAAGTCATTTTTCTATAGAGAAGTCATTTGGCCTGTAGAGAAGTCATTTTTTTATAGAGAAGTCATTTGGCCTGCATAGAAGTCATTTTTCTATAGAGAATACAATTTGCCTATCGACAAGTCAAATGCATGTAGAGATGTAGAGATGTCGATAAGTCAAATACATGTAGAGATGTGGAGATGTTGACAAGTCAAATAATGTAGAGATGTCGACAAGTTAAATGCATGTAGAGATGTGGAGATGTCAACAAGTCAAATACATGTAGAGATGTGGAGATGTCGACAAGTCAAATACATGTAAATATGTGAAGATATCGACAATGCTGATTGTACTTAAAAGATATCGGTAATAGTTTTATCTACAGAATACATCTATCATGAAGATTTTAAATTACCAGTTAATAATTTATCATTAAAATGGAAAGTCTACAAATGTAGTTTGAGGATTGCAAGGTCAAGGGCTGAGATGAGCTAGACAAAGGAGTGCATCAGATTTGGAAGATTGTATGCAGATATACAACACTTAAAATTAAAATAGACAAAAGAGCTTTGGAAAAAATGTTAGTCTATTTTAGTGTAATCTCTGTAAAATGTGCATATTGTTCTATAAAGCATGTCACGGGTCCTTTGTTCGAGATTAACTAAATATTCTATATTTTCTTGTATTCACTTGAGTAGAAACTAAGTTCTTTAATATCAATACATTAGATCTATAGCATAACCCAACTGATTTTGAATATTGATCAAGTGAGTTTTAATAATTATTTTTCTAGTGACTTTTTACAGTTAATAGATTATCACTACAAAATAATTTAGCTGTTAAGTTCAAGCAAGCCTAAATACTAAACTTTATTTCTTGAAAACAATTCATAAAATTTTTTTAAATAAAAATCAAGAAACACACATTCACTCCCCCTCTGTGTACATTTCATACCTAAAAGTGACATCTCAGGGACCTGGTTTTGGTGCTCTTCGGCGGAGGTTAGCTACCTTACCGATTTGTGTACGTGGGTTAGTTTTTTATGTTGCATGTGATGCTAGTCAATTTGTATTTGTTGCCTCTCGAATACGGTCTATTAATTTGCAGAATCATATATAGTGAAAATGTGATGACTTTCCCATTAGGGAACAGTTTGCTTCTGCAGAAGACTCTCTACAGTTTATACTCACGGACATAGGTTTGACAAACATAACTACTAAAGGTCTGTCCCCCCATAACCAATGCACTATTTGACATAATGTTACTTTAGAGGTGTTTATAAGAATCTATATACCGTGTTTGACTTTTCAAAGTGACAAGCATCAATATTTAAGTGCTCAGAGGCTAAACATGTGCATGAATTTCTACTGGCTACTCCTACAGAAGGTTTATGACATCATATGACGCTAGCTGAATCTTAGATGATTTTGCGCTAGAGACTTATGATCCCTTTATCTGCAGAGGGTGTATCCTTTATGCTTATCCCGCATAGATATATTTAAAGAACATGATATTCACTGCCAAAAATAACCAGGTTTTAAGCATCATCATGACATGTTCAGAGATGTATAGTGTCCGTTTGGGAAATCTTAAAATAAGTAACTTATGACTTAAATCGAATAAGTGACTGATAAGTAATAAGTTGATAAATGCTTATAAGTTATGTAAGTGTTTGAATAATTTAACTTATAAGTCATAATTTTTTTTATTTAATTGAACTAAAAAAATAATTGTTAAATTAATTCTTATATTAAGTTATAATAACATTAAAAAAAATTTTAAAACTAAAATTGAAAAAAAAATAAAAAAGAAAAAATAAGTTGAAAAAAGTACGTCGTTACCAACATTCAACTTATCAACTTATAAGTTGTAAATTCAACTTATAAGTTAGGTCGACAAACACTCGTCAATAACCTGTTACAGGCTTATAAGCCAATAAACTGGCTTATAAGATTTGCCAAACAGGTTGTATGATATTATTTGGAGAGCATCGATTCTAGCTAAGAAAGAGGCACCTGTGAATTTTTTACCCGCTCAGGGGAAGTTAGATTGACTCTTAGACCGACGAATATTTTGGTATACAGTTGAAATGCAGGAAAACATACTTGTATTGATTTTATAGGAGTTTCTTCGCTCATCGGTCATGGTAATGAGGTGTTTATAGTTGGGCAGGCAACTGAAACAAAGGTTAATAAGCATGATCAGGCGTAAGGATAATCAACACAGCTTTTTACGTTTGCTTTTGATATATTTGGATTATTGGCTTCTTATGTAGTTGAATTTCTGAAAAGAGTACAAGAAGTCATCAACAAAAATGTCATGACAGCAGGGTCAGCTACATACGTGTTTCAACAATTAGTTTTCCGACGAGGTTTAGCGACGTAATTTGTTGTCCGTTCACCTCACATATTTATAACTTGATTGTTTAATTTTCTGTACTTGAATAAGATAATATTAAGAACTTAAAAATGAATTGAAAAAATATTTCTTAATACAATTAAATAGAAAATTGCAGTGTTCTACTACTGTTGAAACATCATAGCACGATTCATTATTTTAATATAATTGTACATAGAATATAATTGGATGCTCACATAATGATAACTATAAAGTATTACGTGTTATACTAATATTCAAATACTAGAATATTATAAAATGATGATACACCGTGTATTGAATATGGATGTTCTACTATATACAACAGTGATATAATATTACATCATCCAAAGAGTAATTTAACTTAACATTCGTATATTTGATCGACATCAACATGTTTGCTGCAATAATATTGCACCAAACAATCAAAACGAAAAAAATATTGCGATTAAATCTAACAATATGTACATTAAAAAATTATAAAAATAATTTTATAAAATTTTACAAATAAAATAAGTAAATTATAAAATACGATACAACGCACGGGATATGAGCTAATTTTATAAAACTCTCTATTTGAAATTATCGTTAAAAATAGTTGTACACTTAGAAAAAGTGTCGGTTAAAAAAGCGTCGTCGAAAAAATCAGATAGTTATTTGGTAATATTTTTGATATTAATATATTTTGATGTAAAAAATTTAAAAAAATAATATTTTTCGTGAGTTTTGATAGTGAAGTCAGTAATTGCTTTTACAAAAGCTGAAAACAGCTTTTCCAAAAAATGTAAGGACTTGCTTTTGTAACCATAGATTTTAGGACAAATGCATTCTTTAGAAAAATAACTTTTAAAATATATCAAATAATTTTTCTGCTAATTTTCAGTAAAAAACTGTTATTTCTATTTATAAAAGTAATATCAAACACAACCTAAATCTTATTTTTGATTTTGAAAACTTGGTCGCCGGACAATTTCTTTAATTTTTTATTTATATTAAATATGTTCCTCACGAATCTCGGATTTCCAAAACTTGGTATACTGTATTTAAAATATGTTAAATTATGTTGAAATTCAGGGAAAAGTTAAAGAATGGTTTATGTATAAATAACAGCTCCTAGAATTAGAAGCGAATAATCTATATATTCTTAATGACTACTCCTTAATTTACCCATTTTCCAAATGGGTACCCATAACCCATATTAAGTATAAAATTACTAGATCCATGGATATATCCATAAAATTTACCCAATGGGTAAATAAATTTACCCATGACCCATACTAAGTATAAAATCTATATATCCATGGATATATCCATATAAGTTTAACCATTTTTTACCCATCAAAACACTAAACATGGAGATATTTTGAATTTTAAAATTTAAACATCTTATCTAAGGAAAGATTTGCATGATTTTCTCACATCTGTTACAACACTAATTCAATGATAATTATTGATTTCCTTATTCTCTCTCATCAATATATTCTTAATGTGTACTAGAACTAGCTTTTTTATTTTTTCAAATTCTGGATACTATCCAAACTCATGAATACTATCCATTCACTTTTACCACTATTTTTACATGTAAACATGGACTATCCATTTTATAAAAGGGTTATGGATTTTTTTACCCGGTATAATATGGACTATCCACAAAATTTATGGATCTTATACACCAATCTTTAACGTAATTTTAGCAACCCATCTTAACTACCAAAATTTGAACTCATTTTTGCAGCCGATAGGCTTTTATCACGCTCATCACACAGATTTGAATTACTAGACATCAGTTATCTGCACAAACACGGTAACCATCACATGTTGATTCATCTGTGTCTATTATGCTTCTTATCAGATAAAACCTAATTTTTGAATGATTCTTTATTCATACAATCGTGTCATTTTTTTCCTTCTTTTTTCTTTCATATTCTTTCAACGAATTTTTGTTATTTATGTGTTCATATATGTGTATGTGTATAAGATATTTGTTGTCTACAAATGTTTGTTTGTTTGTTTGATTGAATTTACAGGATGTGAAACGAGGATGCCTTACAAAGATTTCTGATGGAGACAATTTACTAGATACAGTTTCTAACGAATTGTGGGTATTTCTTGCTTCTAAAATCCGTATTTCCATAACATATATGTGAATCCAATATTATCTTCTTAGATTATTTTCAGCATTCGAGCTTCTCAAGTATATAATGGACCTATCACACCTCATATATTGAGTTTTGATTTGGATTTATTTTTTTGAGTACAGACAAATATTATACTCCCATAAAGTATGCTCGATTTAGATAAATTATTGCTGGTATATGCGAATTATAAGTCATATACTTGACATAAAGTTTAGCTTAATTCTAATCTCAGTATGCTCACATTTCGATTTTCATCATATGACTAGATTGCGATATGTATATACATATTGTATTTACATTACTACTTGCGTAATACAGGTGAAGAAGTTCGAGAATGTGGAGTCCACTTCTTGAAAATGAAAGTATCCTTATTCAGATGATGGATACAGGTACTATATTGATGATGAAGTATCATTTATTTGCTAAATCTAATACATATATGTTCTTTAGCACTTAACAGTATTTTAACTTTTATAGCATCCTATATTTATTTTTATTCCTTATTATTTTTCTTTCGACTGTGACTCTCTAATTTTATAATTTACTACTCTGGTTTATTAACTTTTGTAGATTGAACAGAAAATTCATATAATTTCAGATATTTAAACTATTCTCATCTTTCAATTCACGTTTAGTACTCTATATATAAGCAAGCATGGGCAGATACCAAAAAACAAATAGCAATATAGTACATTAGAGGCTTCCTCTCATGCTGTATTACATTAGAGTCTTATATGTACAATTCCTCTCTTATGTAGTTCTATGTCCAGACACCAATAGTGCAATACAGGTTTGTAACTAAATTGATGCACAGTTGGCTATAATTTATATCGAATGAAGAAACTAACCATATGTGAAACCCCTCTCATATTGTATAATTTTGATGGTCTTTGTATCCAGGAAAAAATAGCATTGATGGTAACCAACAAAGCTATCTCACACCACCGCAAAAGGAGACTTAGTGTCGTTAATCTGTCTGGTATGCTATTGAGCTACAATAAAAAAATTATAATATGTTTATGTCACTTAAAATTAATTAACAAATTCTATGATTACCGTCTATCCATTTTATGTGTGATTTTGTGTTAAGAACTATAAAAATGGTAAATATATCAAGCATATACACATGTGTACACTGACATTATGTACCGACTTGCTGTGATCATGTTTGTTATGATGACCAACAAAGCTATCTCACACAATCGCAGAGATGACTTAGTTCCTTTATTATGTCTGGTATGTTCTAGAGTTGCAATTAGACTTAAATTTAGTAGTGAGTATGTAATTTTAAATTTATAATTTATGATTTATCCTAATCCCTCTATGTGATATTGTTCAGGTTTAACCAACGCACTCTTTTGTAGCAAGTAACTTTAAATATAAAACTACAAAATACATTAATAAACAATCTTAATAGCAAATTATTAAGATTACCCATTATTTTCTGTTCAATTGTGTTATTTGCAGCCTCTACATTTGTCCAATTCCATCTACTAATCGATGGTTCGGGTTAGTGTTGTAATTATTTTTAATCTATATTTGAATTTTTCCGTTTAATCATTATGGTCCTATGTTGAATTGTGTTATTTTTTATTTTTCAAGTAAAGTGTTGTCAATTAATGCTAATCATTTTGGATTTAGTTTTAAGAAGTAATTAATGGTTTGTGTTTATGGTGTTTCTTGGCACTATACATTGAATCTGGACTGAATTGCTTAGGGTGTGGATGTTAACTTTATGGGTGAATTTTGAGCAAAGAATACAACTAAAGATATTGTTCCAACCGAAGAACTTACACATGGAAATGATGATCATACCCGTTCTGAGGTGGTTTCTCAGACTCAAGGATTGCCTGTTCAAAGATAACAATTTAACGTTTCCCTCTACTTGAGAAAGCTTTAAGAAATAATTAAGATAGCCCTTTTTGTTTTCTAATGTAAATCTATATCTTATGGAACGAATGTAGATGATAAGATGGAATACCTCGATTTTGTATGGCATTGTCAAGCAATTTGAACGCAACAAAATCTAAGCAGCTGCATCTGAAAAGAGGTAAAAACAGAAAGCGGTATTTTAATTTAGCAATGAAAAAAAAGCACCGTTCTAATCACTTTCAGTGTATATGCACATACGTAGTGATATACATATGTGTATATATATTAGGCATATTAGATTTGATATAGATTTTGGTTGTTGATTTGGGGATAATTTTTGCAATTGTAGGATAGTTATTGTAATGCATTGTGATTGAAACAGAGATGAATTGAAAACTTTCTCGAAAGAAGTGACTCATTTTGGAAATATTTATTCTTGAAACAGTTAAATACATATGAAGCTGAGACCATTGGAGTTGCAATCTTAAAGTCTCGAGGTTTCTTATTCATACTGGTATTGGATAGCGGCAGAGGCATTTATTCGATTTATTCTCATACTTAACATCGGTTACACGTCAGCACTTATATATCTCAATCGTGAGTTTTTTAGTTTGATCTTAATTTAAATAGTTAATTATTATTAGCAATTATGGATTTTGATTTTGTTATTTTATTATGGTTCCATTCCAGCTCATGTTTTTGCTACAATAGCATATAATTTTATGCGTGAAAGCGTGAAAGATTTATTAAAAAAAATCCTAACTAAAAATGTTTATTGTTAGTTGTACGAGTTATTCGTCCTAATTTTATTAATGTCCGGTCATGTGGACTCAAAATTTCATTAAATTAGATTGACGGCACAGAGTTAGGACAATTTTATCTACTTTTCAATAATTTCATTAACATTATATTTGCATATTTTTAAATTCAATTTGAATTCCAAAACTAAAAATCTACGGGAGATTCAGCTTGCTTGATCCTCCTGCTTTCTCTTACACTTCTGGTGTACCCAACGAAGCCATGTCGAAGAGGCGGAGAGAAATGCACAACCAGGGTTTGTTGCACAAAAGAAAGCCTTTTTTGAAGCTCATTAGTCTCATTACAGAAGAATTGTTGCTACTAAGAAGGCAGCAGGTTTACACTGTTTATAAGTAGAACATTAGTAATAAATATCATGTTCTGCAGTGTTTATCTGTTGGTGATCCATCACAGCTAGATTGTATTGAGATATGTACGCCATATCCTAAAGTGAAATATTTAATTTTTACAAATTCGGGAAAATTATGATGAATCTAAATTATGAGGATTATGGAAATGTGTTTAACCTACATTGATCATGGTAGGTAAAAAGTATCACTAATACATATTACTCAATGATTGATGATTGCTCTCACCAGGACATGCAGACCAATCCTTTCTTACAGTTTGTGCTTTATGAAACCTTATTGAAGAATTTAAAGAAAAAGTGTTCTCTGAGCAAAAATGCTAGAAAATGGGTAACTTCATTGGAGGCAAGTAACATTTATAAACTTCTGTTGGACTGTCAGTTAGGTATTGAGACTGTTTTATCATTCTAATAGTCCAGTTACTGCAACTATTGAACATATTACTGGCTATTTTGCTAGATATTTTGCTTGGGGATTTCGCTAAATTTAAAAAGAAGCCTCCAATGGCAAATATATGAGTTTGAAGTGAATAATCATGAAGATATAGAATCAAAACCTCAAAATTTGTTCTAAGAAGGCTCCAACTTAAAAGAAAACCCATTGGCTCTTTTCATGCTGTTAAACATACCAGTTGTTTTATCACCTGGAAATTCAGGTTCTCAGGTAGGTGCAATAACTACCATAGCTCCCTGGAAATTCACCATTGGAGCCCGCACTGTAGATCACGAGTTTCCTACTTATGCTACTCTTGGCAACAAAATCCACTTCAAGGTTAGTTTTTGAACTAACCTCATATGTTTCACTCATAACAACGTAACTATTTTTCTGGATATAAGTATTGTAGTTAAAACTGAATAGGTGCATATTTTTATAGAACATAAGGTATGTATGTATGACACCCTTAATTAACCCGGCTTGAATTTTCTTTGAAGATGTATCTCATAAATATAACTTTCTGTTTTCAGGGACAAAGCTTATCTAAAGCATTGCCAAACAATTTTATCCATTTATTAGCTCTAAAGGTGCTAAAGCTGCAAATGCCACTCTACAAGATGCGTAAGAAAACACATAAGCTACTAATATATCTTTACAAATACTATATGTGTAATGAATTAAATCAACTAACAATGACAAACTCAACGTTAAATGAATCCTGTTGTTTAAATTTTGTAGTAAGCTTTTTAATCCGTTGCTCTAAATTATGAGCAAAGTAGCTACACAATTCGATAAGTTCCTGAATGTTTCCGCCACCTTCTCTTGATGCATATGCCTACATATATAGTATATGGAGATATAAAAAGGGTTACTGCAGTATAGTAAAAGTCCATTACCGCTTGCAAGTTAAAAAAATCTACATTCTGCAGCTAAGAATCACATTATAACACAATGTTGTGAGAAGAGATAATGATACAGGATAGATTCTAAAGTACTTCCAATTCTATCTATCTGGATGATAAATATTAAAGAAAAATCCTTCTTTGCACGTACTGCCACTGCACATAATATGCATTGTGTGAGTGTTCTAAAGTAACGGTCCAGAGTAGATAATGCGGGTATCGAACTTGAACATCAACCCTATAGTATTTCTAAACAAGGATGATTGAACCCACCTAAACTCTTTTAGCAGGTCCAGTTGCAATGATCCTTGCCAAGAATGATCCTTGCCCTTCCTTAAACAATTCAAGGAGGAACAGATTGGAGAGAATCGTATTGAAGCTCAAGTTCGAGGTATATTTGTTTGCTCCATCTTCCAGTGCAGTTAATTTTTATAATGGAAAAAAATTCAATATCAGTTGAACATGCAAGGACAGTAAATGGATCAAAACAGGTTGTGAATGGCTTAAAACCGGCTGTCAATGGTTCAAATTGGTCCATATAGGTAAGAAGCTAAACTCAGTTTTTTATATCTATTCTTTGATATCCGTTACATAATTATAAATGTGTCTTCTATTTAAAGACGTGATGTTTGAGCTATTTTTTAGTCCAATTTTAGATTTAAGGTTGGTATGCATTTATTTGTTGTTGAGCTTTTTTTGAGTTCAAATTTTAGATTTTAGGTTGATTTGCTATTTTTGAGTTCAAATTCTAGATTTTATAAAATTTTGGATTTTAGGCTGTTGTCTGGTAGGTCTTCTCATAACAGAATCTCATGTCGAGGTCCACATGCTTCTCTCATAACTACACAACTTTACATATGTTGTCTACGACCCTGATTCTTCTTTTTAATTAAAAGCTCCATTTTCAATATTCCAGAGCTTTACTTCAAAGGTGAACTGATGGCAGGTTGTGATATAGTAATGAAGGTAACGGATAATGGTTAGCTTAAATCTACTTTTTCTGAATATGCAGTGATATTAATATACTTATGGGAATATTCAACAAATCATATATACTACTTCCTATACAAATAAAATTTATAAAAAAAATTGAGTGAAACCTTACAAATGGTGGAAAAGGTTTATGGGAAAGAGTCTTGGCCATTCTAAGAATTTTTAATGTGATGTCCTTAAATAACTAATCAGTTAGTTGGTTGCAGTGCTAGATTAGTAAGTTGGTTGCTCAGTAGCCTTCATACTATGAAATGTACTTGGTTTCTATGTTCAGGAGGATATAATTAAAAAGATGACTTCACCTTGCCATTGTTAGTATGATTATATTTTAATAATTTGACCTCATTTAAGCACAAAAAATTTAAGAAATGAATTAAGATGTAGATAAGTATTGCGTCATTTAGATTTTCCTGCAGAAGGATTGGATGATTTCCTAGCTTATGGTTATAATGACTGAAGTATCTCCAGACCCGCCTTGATACAATGTTAGTCTACTACAAAAAGATATTCATGTAGAGAAAATCTCTTTCACTATATTAGACTGTACAAAAATATAATGTCATAAAAATAGTTTATGGATTACATACTTTTCTTTGACTTCTGATGACTAATTAAAACGAGGATGATACATTAGAGTTTGTGAGGGAAAGTGATTTACTACTACATGCAGGAAAGACACAACCCTTAGTGACACATATCAACATGATTTATGGAATAAAGGACTTCTATTAGAAAATTTGGCTGCCCAGGTTGTTTATGGAATTAAAAAAAAGTTCAATTCTTTTTCATAAAAATTCAAATTTTTTCATATATGATATTTCATGATAAGTGACTGTTATTTTGATCTCTGTGTCCTGAGCAACAGTTTTTTAACAAAATTATTAATTTCAAATAGTACAATTTCAAAGTAAACAAAGATTAAAAAACAAGTGAACTACGTGCAATTTTTGCAAGTAAATAGGGAAAAACAATTGATGAATATGACTATCTTTTATTATTCTATTCATGTTCAATTCTTTCAACCTGTCATGGTAACTCTATGGTGACAATGTTGGTGATGCAGTAATCTTTAATGCAACAGAGAATCCTAAGTTTGGTTCATAGTGGATCAAGGATGGAAAGATAGTAGGTGTATTTCAGGAGGGTGGTTGTCAAAGAACAAGGCTATCGCCAAGGTGGCCAAGGTGCAACCAACAACTGACAATCTGGATGTGTTGACAAAGGAAGACTTCATGTTTGCTTTGAAGATCTAAAATTAAATATTTCAACAGTGGGAACACGTTTACTAAAATTTATTTGTCTGTCCTTTGTTTTCAATATTTTACACACTATTTGCTTTTTAGATATCTTTCGGACAAAATATTTATTCTGATTGATTTGTGCAAGTGACAAGGCTATTTTCGACACTCTTATAATTAAACGGAAGACACTATATTACTCGACTCAAATGATAATAAAAACACGACGACAATCATCAAGACCATAGAAGAGACACCTGCTATACTAATGTTTGACAGTGCTGAGGATAAGCGGCTACAAGATGTGGGATAAGATGGCGGAAGTGAATCGTGGTCAAATAATTCGAGCTCATGTTCTCAGCTAGTACTGTAAATTCTATTCTTTTGGCTTTTTGTTTGGTGTACATTTAGTTCGAGTCTGAATAATTATGAATGGCTACCTCAAGGGTAAGTATGTTTGTCATGTTTGTCAGAAAGTAGTGTAAGTCAGTTTATGGTGTTAATTTTATTTTGTACTAGATTTAAGACTTCAGTTAGGTCAAATGGGTGCTCCAGATGAGAATATATATTGAACTTGATAGTTGCTCTCAATGTTGATGTTCTGCAGGGGTAGATATCGAGGAAGATTTTTTCATGGGAGAGTCATTTTTCTTGAAGGCAGTACTTTTTTAATAGGAGAGTGATTTTTCTTGAAGGTGGTAATGTTTTCACATGTGATGATTAATTTCAAGTCTGGAAACAAGCATTTCCCCGTATTCTTAAAATCGGTGAGCGGCTTGGCTCCATTAGCTATATAGGGTAGTAATGTATGTGTACGGTGATGCAGTATGAAATGGTAGTTGATTATTTTTAGTTTTGTGGATCTCAAATTTATGCTCTGTAAGACTTTGGCATTTTTTGTAATATAGTTAAAATTATATAAGTTATGGACGAATTTTTGTGTTAGCGGACAAAAATATTTACTGGGTTTTTTTAAAAAGTATTTAATTTAAAAAAATATATAAATTCAGTTTTGTTGTACAAATTATTAAAATATTGACTACTAAAAACATAAAAAAGAAATGTTAAAATATGAGTTAAGAGACTTTTAATTGATTAAAATGTGAGAGAAAGAAAACTAAAATAAAATAGTGAGATTTAACGTTAAACTATAATATCAATTTTATATTTCAAAATAAACGAAACCTAAATAACTGTAATAAATAAATTAAATAATACTAGAAGATAACCGTTTATGTTATAAAAATTAAAAATTTTGAGAAAAAAAATTCAAAATTGAAGAAATTTAGAACACGCGTAATACGGACAAAAAGTCCCTAGTTCGTAAACAATTATAGAAGCGAAGAATTCGTAACGCAAACCAATACCAATTTATACCGATTTGATTAGCGGATGTTTTTTTTCCGGAATTAGCGGATGTTTTAGAAGTTTTTCTTAATATAAAAGTGTCAGGCAGTGCCTGGACTTGGTTCATCTGCCGCCGACATTTTCCCTAAACAAGTCTCTCTCAACCAACGGAGTAGTTGGCTAAACACAGATCAGAGCTTCTCAATTTTACGTACGTAACCATCCACCTTTTTAAATTTAACTAGTTTATAGCCTGTGAGTATTTCAAAAATTATTTAGTAAAATAAATAAATAAATTTATAATTAAAATTAAATAATATAATTTTGAAAGATTAAATTATTTATATAATAAGTGTATTGCATCTACATATTACGATAAATTTATTTAAGAATTATTTTCGTTACATAAGTTATTTTTATGTTATATATTTTATGAGATTATTTTTATAAATAGATCTGTCAAAATTTAAAGTTTACTTCAAATTTGTATTAAAAATTTATCATAATAACACAATTCATATTTAAAATTGTATTGCAAAGTTTCAATAATTAAAATGGGTCATAATAAATATATAGATCTTTTATAAACCTAATATGGATACCAAACCTAAAAATGGATAGTCCACTGGGTCAAATTAAAGTTAAAAATTAAATTCGAACCAAAATATGAATACCAAATCTTATGAAAGTGTTATCCAACAATTTATAATATATAGATTAATACTAAATGTCGTTAAACTGAAACTTTATTTATTCTTAGTTTGTTTGACAAAGTCACCTCTCCTTAACTTTTTAATTCAAATCTTATTTTGTGTAAAAACTTATGTCCGAGTTCATGCCTCTTCCTTTTGACATAAAAATATTATTTAATGTTAAATTTATTTCTTAATTCTTATTTTTGTTTAATTTTTAGTCAACCCGTTTTCTTGTTTTTATTTTTAACATATTTGGATTCCTGATATCTAATACTGTTGAGTTTATTAGGAGAGTACAGAAAATTATGAATAAAATTATTATGACTACAATCTTGACTGAATATAATTTTCGTAAAATAAAATTTGCTATTAAAGGATATATTGCGGCGTCTAAGGCTGAGCAAAACCGAACCGAAACCGAAAAATTCGGTTCGGTACGGTCCTAAATTTTTCAGAAATTCGGTCTATAAAATTCGGTTTGATTCGGTTCTTTTAACAAATATATCGGTCCGGATCGAATAGACCAAATCATAAATACTATAATTTCGTGTTATATATATTTTACATATATTTTAAAAATTATAATCAAAATTTTTAATTTGTTATATTTATGGTGTATTAAAACTCTACATATCACATTACTTTATTTTATTTTAAATTTTATAATTTGTGATTTAATTTTTAATGCAATTTTCTTTTTGAAATTTTTTTCGGTCTATTCGATCCAAAACCAGACCGAACCGAATTATTTCTGTTCAGTTCTGTCCGGTTTGATCCAAGAAAAAATGACTATTTGGTTTTTCGGTCTATTTCGTTCGGTCCGATTTTGAACCGCACTGACCGAATGCTCAGCCATAGCGGCGTCGATTATCTTGTACATTTGTATAAACTTTATTTATTATTTTTGTAATAATAAAAAATTTCAAACAATTTCGAGACAATAAGGAAAAAAGCTGTACTTATTTATTTTTTCCAAGCCGTTTGCTTCCAATAATTTTTATTGAAATGAAAAAAAAGAAGGATGAATAAATTTACATAAGAAAAATGTGATATCTACCATAATATATTAAATTACTTTTTATTCAATAAAGTAACTTTGACTGAAATAAAATTAGAATATATATTTATGGAAAACCTAACATAAATTTCAGGACGAGGGCTAGGCCCGAGATGAATAATTACCTTTACCTTATTATTAATATAATATTATTACAAAACAATATATAAATCTTAGAAAATTCTATAATTTATTACAAGTTTCCTCCATTCTCGTAGATCTCTCGTCCTCCTCGTCCAGTAGGCTTCATTGTCTCCCCTTAAGATGATACACGTGTCACAATCATGACCCTCCAATAAGTTGACTTTAATTCATACCTCTCTTTGACTCCTTCTATACTAAAACCCAGGCTATACAATTACAATATACATACACAAACCCAACCTATACATACACAAAAACACAACACCCCTCTCAAGCAAAGCAAAACTCTCAGTTTTGAATCCTCATCAATCAATGGGGCAGTGTTACGGCAAGACCATACCTTCAGAGGAGCCCACACCCACCACTATAACTCACTCTCCACTCCCTTCTTCAGCCACCTCGAAAACCACACCAGCAAGAGCAACACCAGCAAGATCATCAAACACTAATCTTTGGCCGAGCCCATATCCTCAAGATGGGCCAAGCCCACTTCCTGTTGGGGTTTCTCCATCGCCTGCAAGATCAACTCCTAGAAGGTTCTTTAAACGCCCCTTTCCTCCGCCTTCTCCGGCTAAACATATTAAGGCTTTGATTGATAAGAGGTTTGGTAAGCCCAAGGAAGGCCCCATTCCTGAAGATGGCGGTGTTGTTGTTTCTGATAATGATCACCAATTGGATAAGAATTTTGGGTTTAATAAGACTTTTGGTGCCAAGTATGATTTGGGTAAGGAGATTGGTCGAGGCCATTTTGGTCATACCTGTCATGCTAAAGGAAAGAAAGGTGATCTCAGAGATCATCCTCTTGCTGTTAAGATTATTTCCAAGTCAAAGGTATTTTCTGATTTTAATTGTTATTGTGTAATGAGGAGGGCAGAATGTGATTAGATTTTATGTTTGATCGTTGTTTTGGGTGTAGTGCTTGTTTTCGTAATGGTTACGCCTGCTTCTAAATTTTTATGTAATGTGCCTTATGTGTTATGTTTGTGAATTTAATTGGTGTTCTTGTAATGAGGAGGGTAGAATGTGTTAAGATATTATCTTTGATTGTTGTTTTGGGGTGTAGAGGCTGTTTCCGTAATGGTTACGACTGCTTCTACATTTTTATGTAATGTGCCTTATGTGATATGTTTGTTTAGGAGTTGGTTTTAATTTAGGAGAGAACTATGTCCGTACGTAAACAAATACTTTGTTAGATAGGTTGTGGGTGACGGTTGTGATGTATTTATGTGGTGTAGGTGGTTAAAGTCTTGGTATATGTGTGTTATGTTTATTTGTGAATTATGATGCACGTTTTAGCTAATTGAGTTGTATATTTTGAAGCTTTCGAGTTTTCTCGTTTAGTGATTCCAGTCCCAGTACAGTTGAATGAAATGTGATTTAGTTGTGGAAATATTTTACTATTAATTAACAGTGCAGAGTATGGATTCCTTTTGAATACTAAGATATGTTGGATGAGATGTGTGTGCTGTGCAAAGATAAAATGATTTGATGATATGCCAGGATTGCATGAAAAAAGTGCGAATGAAACCTAATGAGCTTGTTATTAAATGTCTACATGAATGGCTAACATTTCCTTTACTATCAATGTGCTACTTATGTTTAAACTGACACATGTTAGACAGTTGCAAGATAAGAAAGATTATTTAATTTCATGAAAGAAATACCGGTCTGTCAATGGTGTCTTGATTACTCTCTTATATGAGTAGGGCTTTTTCGACACTTGTTCACTGTAACATGGAATCATAAAGATTATTAAACTGAAGGTGGATGAGAAAATTTGTCTAATCTTTGATATTTTTTTTGTCAGGGTCTAATCTTTGATATTAAATGTTAATAATAAGAAAGATCACGTATTTTAATTCTTATACTTAACTTTGTTCTTACGTTAGCAGTAATTTCATGTGCACATTAAGTTTCCGTTTTTGGATCAAGCATTTAATTGTATTCTATATGTTCATAACCTTATGGCATTTGCGCTGCTATCGTCAGCCCTTGATTCCACCGCAAATTTCGGTTTCATCTAAAAGTTAACACTTGGTTCTATACCTATTCTTCATTAACCCGCCAAACTTCTAGATATGTGAATCAAGTCGCTGTCATTTCACTTTCTTCTGGATGCTAATGCCTTAAACTGTTTGTTTAACGATTGTAAGCTCAAGTAGCATGTTCACTGAGGTCTACACCAGTTGAGGTGTTGAAGTTAATTAAATTACCAACAAGGCTTATTCTCTTACTTCTTTACATGTATATGAGCTTCTATTGCTATATTTCACAGCCAAAACAACATGATACAAACCCATGTTCATTGTGCAATCCATTTTCCGCACTTTATAACAGAGCTAAATTTGTAATAATTGATTTTCGGTTGTGCCCCTACCTTAACAATCTCTGGTTTTACAGATGACTACAGCAATATCAATTGAAGATGTTCGCAGAGAAGTGAAAATATTGAAAGCTTTATCTGGGCATAAGAATCTGGTCAAATATCATGATGCCTGCGAAGATACCAACAATGTTTACATAGTCATGGAGTATGTATTTTCTAGTTCCTTGCACGAACCATTATAACGATTTATGATATATTGTCGTTTCTCACTGAACAAACCTTAAAGAATTGATCTGGCTTTGTTTTTCGTTATCTAGTCTGACTATCATTTGTCAACTATCGGGTTCACAAATGTTTTTGCTTTACTTTAACTAATCAAGTAGCTTCTTTAATCAGAAACCAAGTAGCAAACCGGATAGAACTGTTTTCTTGGCTCTAGTTTAACCGTGTTGAAGTTGACTGGTTGTCTTTATTTAAGTAAATTAAATGTCAAAGAATTTAGTGAAATTTTTTGATGTACCATGTTGTGATTGTGTGTTTCTTCCCATCATACAGATTGTGTGAAGGTGGAGAACTACTTGACAGGATATTGTCCCGGTACACTAGACATTCTTTTATTTTCGTACTATTACCACAGCTTCTGTTTATGTACTTACATTGCTTACCATTCAAGCAGAGGTGGAAAGTACACAGAAGAGGATGCAAAGCTTATCGTTGTTCAAATTTTGAGTGTGGTTGCTTTCTGTCATCTGCAAGGAGTTGTGCACCGTGACTTAAAGCCAGAGGTTGCTAACCGTTTCCAAATTGATATCTTTAATTAATTGGTCATCTCATGACGGAACTACTAATGTTTTTTTTCTTAATAATTTTTTTATTAAGATATGTTTTCTGGTTTGCGCATTACAGAATTTCCTGTTTAGCTCAAGAAATGAAGATGCCGATATGAAGCTTATTGATTTTGGTCTTTCTGATTTTATCAGACCAGGTACTTATTGCAGATTCACTGAGTTGTACCATTAATATATCTACCTGGAGTCTATCTCTTATGCTATTGAGATGGTGTGTCTGATCGTATACGCATATTATACATCACCATGCACACATTTATTGTCATGAAATTATGTTAAGAATTACTACTGATGTAACTTTCCTCGCTTATTAATGTTGAATGAGGTTGGAAATTAGAATCACACTTACAACAATCTTATAATATAGAATTGTGAAAACAGATGACTCCTTTAAGTGCGGTTCTATGTATATACAATATTTTCTCAACTTCATATATGTTACGTTTTATTATATCTTCTAGGAGCATTTCCATTCTGAAGTTAATGTGAGACTCACTCAGGCGTTACAACAAGCACTTTCTATACTTTATTCTGTATCAATTCCAATTCATGTGCTCAAAAATTATATTTACTTTGTGGACAAAGTGAAGGTAGTTACAGAGCTTGTCTGCTTGAGTCATCTGTAAATCAGTAGCATAGATTCATTTGAACTGTCTGCATATGATTACTATCATCTTTAGTGAATGTTTAAATATCATTTATACAATAACAATGGTAGTTTAGTGAATGTGTGCTTTGTGCTATTAAATATGTTTAGTTTGATCATCTACCAGGACCAGATAATGAGTAATTACTCAGTAGTAAGTTATTATTCAGTGTTTGGCAAGAAGAGAACAAATATATCAGAAAATAATGTTCAGCTTATCATCAATCTAGAACTTCAGTTTAATATGAAAATATCATTAATTCCTCTATTATGTTCTTATTCGTGCAAGAGTCAAGACTTATAACTAATCGTCCTTAATGTCAGATTTTTTTATTTCAGCTTTTTCTAGACATTCAAGCTTTACTAAAACTATTCACAAAGTGCACAACACACGCGTGCGCGCACACACACGCTATATATATATATTTACAGTTTAACATTATGATTTTAATGTCTTTCCATACAGTATGTGATATTCATTTTTTTTAATCTTGTTTCATTTAAGACACAATCAATAAACTGTGACCTACATATATTTTTCTTTAAATTTCTAGAGGGGTAACCGGGGTAAGTGTCCGGTTGCAGAATGAAGGATCAGACTCAATCTCACATTTCCACTTCCACCCCTTCCCACTCCCATGTCATGTAGTATCTAAAATGAGTATTACATAAAAAGTGAAGAGTCCAGAAAATAAAGGATAGGTATACTCCATTACTCACTTAAGTCTGTTGCATGTTTCTGCAGATGAAAGGCTTAACGACATTGTTGGAAGTGCATACTATGTGGCACCGGAAGTCCTGCATAGGTCATATAGCGTGGAAGCAGATATCTGGAGTATTGGTGTTATTACCTATATTTTGTTATGTGGAAGCAGGCCATTCTGGGCAAGAACAGAATCAGGAATTTTCCGTGCTGTACTCAGAGCTGATCCTAACTTTGATGATATGCCTTGGCCTTCTGTATCTGTAGAAGCAAAAGACTTCGTTAAAAGGCTTCTAAACAAAGACTACAGAAAAAGGATGAGTGCTGCACAAGCTCTAAGTAAGTTGTTAAACTACCTTTAGTGTTTCTCCAGGATATTGTCAGCAAATACACCTTTATATAATTATATATGGAAATTTCCTTTCCCAAGTCATTTGCGACTAGGGTGTACTAAAAGTATAATCAATATTTTAAAAAAAGGAAAGTTACAGATAAAAATAACATGTCTTCTCGCAAGTATTATTTTTATGAATTCTATGTATGATCGATGTTGGTAATATTCACCAGCTGTTATTAACAAAAACAGTTATCACTAGTTGATCATGTTGCCTACACCATTTTATTTTTATGAAAAGTATGGTTTTTAGATTTATTAGTTAGAAACATGTAAATTGATAATAGATGATATTATCTTACCTGTAAGTGCAGATTTTCTGGCTAGAACACACGAGTAACATGTAATAATGATAATAATCACCTCTGTACCTCTGATGCATTTTTTTGCAGCTCATCCCTGGTTGCGAAGTGAAAGCCATCCTATTCCTCTAGATATATTAGTGTATAAGTTGGTGAAGTCGTATCTTCATGCCACTCCTTTCAAACGCGCGGCATTGAAGGTACTAATATCTCCTGTTTCTTTTAATCACCAATCTTATCCATATTCTATGCTAAAAATAGTTTTTTAAAAGAATATAATTAACTTTTTGTGCTTTTGGATTAATCTTAATATCTTAAATTGAACATAATGCTTGTTTGGTTCTGTATTATTAGTTTAAGATATCATTTTAAATGTAATCTAATATACTTATCATAAGATTAATATTGTAATTTGCCAGGCACGTCTAATTTAGTATTATGTTTAATTTTTAGTCTGATGATTTGATTTTGTACTTGTTTATAAATTATAATGTCATTTGCCTATTCAGTGTTTAAAACATGGACCATGTTGCCAGTTTCTAGAAATATCAAGTCTGACATTCAGATGCATATTTTGTCACTCTCCTTATTTAAAGTACTTGAAGCATAATCCTATTTCTTATGCTTTAATGAAAAGATGTGAACTTGGAGTCTAAAGAGAAAGTACACCCTGTTCTGTATCTGGCTGTATAACTCACTTATTTTTGATGCTTTAATGAAAAGATGTGTATTTAGCAAAAAAAATGAAAAGATGTGAACTTTGAAGCATCTATAGAGAAAGGACACCCGTTCTGTATCTGGCTATATAGCTCATCGTTTCGAGTTTTTTGATTCTGGGAGTAGAATTACTCTAACCAGATGTTTTGATTATGGCATGACTGACTACTTGGGAACCAGTGGTTTAGTATCTGCTAGACGAATTTAGATCAGGTAGAAGCACAGCGCGGAAAGCACCCAATACAGTTGTCCTAAATATGCCGAATATTGCAGAAAATACTCAAAAAAGAAAGAGAACACAAAGGCTCAAAAAACTCAAATGAGAACCCCAGAAACTGAAAGCCTCTTTGATTGATGAGGATGTATCCTAAAGATGTTTAGGTGTTCATAGACTGGAAACCTATTTAAGACTAGGAGTAATTTATAGCACCCAAGAGGGATTTAAGGAGAATTAGGTGATTTGGGACCTTAAAGAGAGTAATGTATCAATTTTTTATTGTTTCTTATTTATCTGCTTAAATCAATGCATATGCATGACAAGAAATATCGAGTCTGGTTAAATT
Organism: Apium graveolens; assembly: GCF_009905375.1. NCBI lineage: Eukaryota > Viridiplantae > Streptophyta > Magnoliopsida > Apiales > Apiaceae > Apium > Apium graveolens. The sequence goes on from NC_133653.1 coordinate 175,315,151, forward strand.
ATTTTCTCATAAATTTTGAAAATGATTTTAGTCTCTTTTTCTAAAATTTGATGTTCACTTTTTGTTTATTAAATTTATACAGGCTTTATCAAAAGCATTAACTGAGGATGATTTGATTTACCTTAGAGCTCAATTTATGCTCATGGAACCTAATAAAGATGGTCGCATCTCCCTTGATAACTTCAGAACGGTAATTCACTCATATCCTATGTTGTGTATCTTCTTTCTTATGTATTAGATGTAAATGATGCCCTGACACTGTACTCCCTTTGTCCCTGACTAATAATTAGACTTTTTGCATTTTTAAAGGTTCATAAAGAATATAGTACTACTATTTTTTTATGATTCTTCTGTTGAAGGAATTCTAATCAGTAAAATTCCTTCAACGGAAGAATCATAAAGTGCGTGCTTTATTAGTATCTTATGCATGATAAAATACGTGCAAAAGTCAAAGGTGAATAATCAGAAAAAGTACATCATATGTTGGTTCTTTCATCGTTTTAAGCTACAAAAACATAGGATGATGTATATTGAAAATGTATATGCAGGCTCTCCTACGAAATGCGACTGATGCAATGAAGGAATCGCGGGTTCCTGACATCCTTAATTCGGTAAGGGGCCCAAGTTACCTGCAATCTGTACATGATCTTTGAATTTGATATATGTTGTGGTTGTATTTAATGTGTCTATACCTGTCTGTCCTTCCATGAGTGCCCCTAATTGAAGTTGACATCCAGCAAAATAATTGACTAAAAAATACTTATTTCACGTTGAATAGTAATAAATTGTTCTAAATACTTGATCATGTCAATCCAAGCAAAAGTTGGATTCTCGCATGGTTGGTTTTTTTGAGGTCAATCACCAGCTTAAGAAATGGATATAAGGTTATAAATTGCTTTATTTTTTTATAGAATTTAACTGCATTCTTTCACTCCTGTTGATCACAGAGATTAGTGTCCTATAAATTGATGAAAATGTATTAGCTCTTTAGAAAAATAATTTCTATGTCTATTGTTTTTTGTAGATGGCTCCTCTTTCTTATCGAAAGATGGACTTTGAGGAATTCTGTGCAGCTGCAATCAGCACATACCAACTTGAAGCTCGTGAAGAGTGGCAGCATATTGCATCTACAGCATTTGAGCATTTTGAACAGGAGGGTAACCGGGCAATCTCAGTAGAAGAATTAGCACGGGTATGTATATATGACTTGAGATTCTTTGTCCAGTATAATCTTTACATATTTATAGCTGTTCTTAAGAAATGTTCATTTGTTTGACTTTGTGAAACTCCTAATGCAGGAGCTGAATTTGGGTCCTACTGCTCATTATATTCTTAAAGAGTGGATCAGAGGAGATGGGAAGCTCAGTTTGCTTGGATATACCAAATTTTTGCATGGCGTGACTATTCGCAGTTCAAATACAAGACATCAGTAGCTTTTTCTAGAATTTGGCAAAAGATAGCAATTGATTATTATGGCATTTAAAAGATTTGAAGGTAGGTCTTTTCCCGTTAGAGGTGGGAGACGAAAATTGTGTACAAATGAAATATAGTAGTCAACGGGGATTCCGTCTAGGCAATTTAAATTGGCAGAAATTTTCCTTGTTGTCCAAGTCCTCCCATATTGCAGAAATTCTTTCAGGTTTTAGCTTCAAGCTTTAAACCTTGTAAAAGTTTGTTTGTAGAACGTTCTGGTTTAAAAATATCTGGTCTGGTCCGGAAGTTGCGTTTGGATCTGTGATAATACATAGAAGGATTCTTCTGGAACAGACTATTTGAAGTGCCTAAACTCTTGTGCAGTTTATGGAGATTCAAAACAATGAAAATATGGATTTGATATTTCTGCTGTTTTTTTTACATAAAGTTAATGGTGTGAACTGTGAAACCATTGATCATGGTAGCAGTTCCCCTCCCCTTTCTTGAGGTCATGAACTATTTCAGGGCATATCTATTTCAGGATATATAACAGTGATTAATTGCGTAGAGGAAAACCTTCTTTTGTAGTGGTTTTGGTTGAGAACTCAGGAGAGAAAAAAATGATTACATATTCTGTGATAAGCCTTTTTTCTCATTCTGTGGTTTTGGTTAGTTGAATCATTTTTCTAAAACTACTCATTTTACTTTCCCCCACTCCGTACAAGTGATACTTGATACTACCCTATCAGTCCTGTTGTATTATCTTGCTTTGCCGTGTCTTTACTCTTTACTATCTGTAAAGCCATTGCACACACTTTGTTATCTAGTTATTTCCTTGGCAATATTAATCCAATTCTTACTCCTTGGCAACTTGTTCTTTCAAAATATCAGTCTGTACACTGTTATATAGACATCCCTTCCCTGTAATTTCCATGGACATCAATTCAATTTCTAACAGGTCAGTTCTTTCTTGTTAGTTATTTAAGAGATACATGCAAATTACACAATTCATTAGACATTTAGTAACAAGATAATTATATTCATCTCCGAGTAAATCACATATGTTTGTTGATAATAACTGAGAATTTGAAAATCTAGCTTCATGTTCATGATCATAAGCCATTAGAGCAACTGAGTAAGATTGATACACTCCTCTTCACCATAACTACCCCATCTGCAGCTCAGCCTTTTCTTTCTAGCATAATTCCTGTTTCTCTATTTAAGAAGCTCAATAGATGTTTTTCTCGTAATCCAAATTTTCATTATAATTCGACTTCTCATAAATAGGTTTTCTATCCTCTTTAGAAAATGATGAGTTATACCACGGCTATGGCATTTAAACTTTACCTTTCAACATAACATTTTGCTTGTTCGGCTTTCTTCTATAAACTATGATCCATGCTTAGACAATTTTAAATTCCTTTTAAATTTGAGCTTTGAAAAATTTTCATGATAAAAATGCTCAAATATTCATCAATCTCATCAAACTTATCTTGAGTATGTCAATCACATTCTTCACAAGCAACAGTGATTTTACTTGATTCGCTTTTTTTTTTCCCACAAACAGATTTGTGTGGTTCAGCCTTTGTAGTTCTTTTACATCACTTTTATCATTTTTTTGGCTAATTACTTTTACCATTTTCTTGACCGTTGAATGTGTAACATCTTACAAGACAGCTGATTTGTCCTCCTTTTTAATTTCTCTCGTTATTTTTTTCTTCTTCTGTATTTTGAACTCATATACAGTTAATACACCATATACTTTATCAAGGGTGTTATACCCAAAATTTGGCACTGGATTGACTTGGGTCAAACGCGGGCTGGTTACAAGTCAAAATCGGTGTCACATTGAAGAAGATGCGCCTGTTTTGGGAAGAATATGTTACGAGGCAAGATGAGTGCATGGTCAAGAAAGGACGCCCGTGAAATATGGACGCGTCGATATCTTTGAAAATGCTTAGCAGATGAAATCTTATAGCGATGGAAGCTGTAGGGCGCGTCAACTTTAACGATGACGCGTCTTAAGGAGTGAGATGCTGTGCGTGATGGTTTAGAGGAGATGGTGCAAGTCTAATAAGGTTAAGGACGCGTCCTAGATTCTAAGACGTGTCCTGTGGTTTTGAATGCTATAAGGAACGATTGATGAGGAAACAGGTTTGGATTTATGAAGGTTAGGACGCGCCCAAAGGTTTAGGACGCGTCCTGTGTTTGGTCAATATACTTTTGATATTGAGTTCAGGACAAAGCTTGCATGGAGAGGAGTAATGGAGGTTATTTTTACTAATGTATTTGTTGCAGGTACTCTTTGAAGAATTCCCTCATTGAGACGGTCAAGGAGGGGGATGTCCGTGAAAAGCTTGAAGGCCTCCAGGGGTATGCATGATGATTGAAGGCCTCCTCCTGTATTCAACGGGTGTCCTCGTTGGGAATGCGGGGTTTACTTTGGTGTGTGCTTTGGGAGCTCTGTTCTTGTATTCAATGGGTGTCCTCGTTGGAGAACTTTGGAGTCATCCTGCACTTTGCACCCAAGAGCTTGGGATCACATGTCCAGTTATCTGGTGGGTTATCCTCATTCGGGGGACAGGGACGCGTCTGGCACTTGGGGTGAACCGTGGCTATACCTGCGTTCGTAAATCAAGGGAGATAGCTGTAGCGGAGTGTTATCCTTGCGCAGGGAGATGCACTATCCGTGAAGTCCTGCGATTACGGACGAGCCTTGGGCCTTCGCGGTTGGGCCTCATAGTTGGACATTCCTAAAGCTAGCGGAAGACGGATATTGGATGGGCTTCTACTGGACTTAGGAATAAGAAGTCTAAACTCATCAGGCTTCTTGTTCTACGAGAACTACGTCAGGCTTGATCCCTATATAAAGGGTACGTAGGCACATTGAGAGGATAAGAAGTTGAGAGTTGATAAGAGAGCCACCACTTACTCTGATCAATCTCAGCCTAAAACAACCACAATCAATTACACACCGCTTAAGTTTCCGGCAAAGAACCACCGTCACAGATCTTAGTTCCGGCGAGAAACCTCAATCTTTGTTGTTACCAGATTCCTCCGTCAACAAATTGGCGCTAGAAGGAGGGGTGCTAATTAAGGTCGCAATCTTAGGAGGAAAAGATATCTTACAATCGTGATGGAAGTTCTTATGATGGAAGTGACAACAGGTCAGAAGGAGAAGGCGGGGGACGCTATACTCGCCACGAACCTTACGTTCCCAAAACCATGGCGGATCCACCAAGGGCTCCGGATGTGGGGGGGACACCTCCAGTTCTCATCAGCAACGCTGATATATTGGAGCAATTATATCGCATGGGGGATACTCTTAACAGTTTTAACTCAAGGCTGAACACGGTGGAGCATCGAAAGACGAGGAGAGGTCGTCGTTTCCCCCGTCACGGTAATGCCTTGGGAAAAGCCCCTGTAGTTGAAGGAGATACCCAGGGGAGCGGGGAAAACCCGCGAATCACTCCACGACGCTTGAAGTACTCTGATGATGTAGAACCTATTGTGGAGCTTGCGGATGAAGACACTGATGGCAGAGAAAGGCCTCGCCTGGGTAACCAGGTAGTGCCACACCCACATAGGTCTGGGCGTACGATGGACGAGCGTCGTCGTGCGGAGAACACTCAAAACAAAGACGAGGAAGGAAGGGATCTTTCAGCCTTGAAAAGGAGGCTTGGCATAAGGTTGGAGGACGACGATTTGAGGATATTGCTGGTAGAATGGCAAAAGGAAGGAAACGCCGGAGAAGCGAGTCCCCGTGACACGACGCGTGTGCCCCCCGCATTCCAAAGGGATGACGGGGCCCGGCACCGCGAGCACGAGCGTGCCCCTCCGTGAGGAAGGCCAGGGAATTACTACCGGGGATATCAGAGGAATGGACGAGGAAGAATGGGATATCAATACGGAAGAGCCCCTTACAATGGTAGGAGAGGTGGAGCACACTCCACTGGGGAAGCCCTCGTCGTTATTCCCGTAGCTTCCCACAGCGTTACTGGTAATAGGTCTGGGGCGCGTCCTCATGATTAGGACGACGGGCGAATTCAAGTAATAATGCAGAACAATGACGAAATTCCGCGACGCGGTCAAGATGAACCTCGCGTACGGGAAAATATTCAGAACCAAAATGGTAACATGCCACCGCCGCAGCCTCAGGGCGAGGGGCGGCGAGATCCTCCGCCACACCCGGGGGGTAATTAAGGGGAATTTCAGCAAGTCGCAGAGCAACCCCAGCAGCCTAATGTTCAAACCATTCTTGGGGTAGGGACGTTTAATGTGAATGACCTCAAGAGGTTGCTCAACCATCTTGAGGGAGGAAGAGTAACGACGACTGCGCAAGCTCCTTCTCCTTTTGCTGCTGTTGTGAGGGAGGCGCAATTGCCCGCGGGATACAGGAACACAACCAATGACTTGCGTTTCCACAGGAACTCTGATCCTGTGGAGTTCTTGGGGCGTTTTAACATTGAAATGGACGTATATCAAGTACCTGATTTGGCTCGATGCCGTCTCTTGGCAGCCACTTTCAGAGAAGGCGCTCAGCAGTGGTTCCAAAAACTTGGTCCAGGTGTAATTACATCCTGGGAACCGATGAAAACTTTGTTTTTGACACAATTCCAAGCCGCGGTGAAGTACATACCACCTGTTACCACGCTGGCTAATGTGAAACAAAAGGAAGGAGAAAGTTTGACTTCGTATTTCAAGAGGTTTAATGCAGAATCTACTTTAGTGAGGGGTGCAACTGATGAAACATTGAAAATATTGCTTATAGCTGGGTTGCGTGTGGGGACGGATTTTTGGAAGCACCTACAAGGGAAGGACCCAGTGTCGCTAGCTGATGTGCTTGCGCAGGCGGAGTCGTTCAAAGCGATCGAGCAGTCGCTTGCAGAAACAAAAAAGAATGACAATACCCATAACTCCAAGGGGCGATCCAAGAGAAGGGACAGATCCTTGAGCCCAGATTATCGGCGAAACGCCAGAAGCCCTAACAAGGTAAATGCTGTGAGCTCGCGGAGAGAATGGAGCCCACCATCGAACTACGAGAGAAGAGTCAACAATTATACACCGCTGGCAGCGTCCATTGATCATATCTTCGAGGTAAATAAGGATAGAGGAATCTTCAAGAAGCCCGACCGTCTAACTTCATGGCAGAGCAGAGACAAGAAGAAGTAATGTGACTACCATGAGTCTACTAGCCATGACACCCATGAGTGTCGTCACTTGCGGGATGAGATTGAGGAATTGATCAAGGCAGGATACCTAGGAGAGTGGATTGACAAGGTGAAGCGACGCAGGGGACTTGATGACAAGGGTAAGGATGAATAACAGCCCCCGCGGGCGGAGGATGTTGAAAAAACAGCAGAGGTCAAGTTTCAGAGGGCTGGCAGTATCAGGGCAATTTTTGGAGGACACCCTTTTGTTGGTGATAGCAATCGAGCACTGGAGAAAAATGCGAGAGAAGCGCGACATCCACCGCTCACCAACATCCACAACTTGGAAGATAGACCCCCGAAGGTCTTTAAGGGAGAGTCCGCTGATATTACGTTCAAGGAAAAATAATCTAGGTGGTGCATCTTCCTCACAACGATGCGCTGGTGATTACCAAGCTTATTGGGGCAATGAACGTACATCGAGTCTTCTTGGATAATGGGAGTTCTACAAACATCTTGTACTACAGCACCTACAAAAAGCTGGGTTTCCCAGATAGTGACATGTATTTCGAAGATGCGCACGTCTATGGCTTTACTGGGGAAGCAGTGAGAGTTATGGGTTCTGTCAGGCTTCCCGTCATGCTCGGGGAAGGAGCTTTGTCGGTTACCCAAATGATAGATTTAAAGGTGCTAGATCAGGATTCCACGCACAATGTGCTGGTCGGCAGACCTTGGTTGCGAGCGTTCAGGGTGATAACCTCGATACACCACTTGATGATAAAGTTCCCAACGCCAAACAGGGTTGGCAGTCTGAGAGGGTCACAGTATGAGTCACGCGACTGCTATCACAAGGCTGTCAAGGAATTTCGTAGAAGAAGGTATGAAGGGAAATGTCTCCCATTTGAAGATGTAGAAGATATTCATACAAAACCAAGTGGAGAGGTCCATGCCCACTATTTCGTTGAAAGCCCCGGAAAGGAAGAAACCAATATCTCTGGGAACTCTTTTTTGACGCGGGGACGTGTTTCGAGGATCCGTAGCGTGGAGGAAGTGGTGGTGAACCATACCGAGGCGATCATACAGAAAGAAGTTAACGGGGAAAAGTTGGAAGGAAGAAGTGAGATTTTGCAAGGTCTCGGGAATAACTTCAAGGTGGATGCTCCTCAAAAGAAGGACGCGCCCTTGAATAAAATTGAGGTTGATGCTCCTCCAAACGAGGATGCGCCCTCAGATGTAAAAGTGGAAGTCGAAGACCCCCGAGACTTTGATTTCGATTTGGATCCCAGGATCCCTATGCCCGCTGAAAAGACGGGACCGACCGAGGACACAATATCTATTCCAGTTGATAAAAATGATTCGAGCAGGGTTTTGAAAGTGGGATCCCAGTTGGATGATGAGATGAGAGGAAGTCTTGCCCGCTTTCTAATTGCAAATCTTGATGTCCTCGCATGGAGTCATTCAGATATGATAGGAATCAACCCAGAAGTAATGTGTCACCGTTTGAATATCTTCCCGAATTGTAAGGGCATACGTCAGAAACGCCGCCCAGTAAGTGGAGAAAGGGCAATAGCATTAAAAGAAGAAGTAGATCGGTTGTTGGAGGTGGGGTTGATCAAAGAGTCTTTCTACCCCGAATGGCTTGCAAATCCGGTACTGGTGAAGAAACCGAATGGGAAGTGGAGGACATGTGTGGATTTCACAGATTTAAATAAGGCCTGTCCAAAGGACAGCTTCCCGCTGCCAATAATCGATCAGCTGGTTGACGCAACGGCGGGGCAAGCGTTGCTGAGTTTTATGGATGTGTTAGATATATTTGATAATGTCATGGCTAATATGTTTTATGTTTAGCTTTCAGAATCTTACTGAACAGGATAAATCAGTACTTAACTGTTGATCAGTACTTATACTGGAAGTCAGGACTTAAGGATATCAGTACGTATGTTATCAGAAGATAATCATCAGAAGATAGATATCAGAACTTAAGTGCTGAAGGATAATCAGAAAAGGACAGTAGCTGATTAAAGGAAAGAAGATCGAGATAAATATAAGAAGAGATATGCATGAAGAAGGAATTCCGTGAAGAATGGAATACTTGGAAGAAAAGATATCTGATTGATATATTTTAGGAAGCAGAATTATATTCCATATCAATTAGCGATTATCTTATAACTGTGTAGTATATAAACACAGACATAGGGTTTACACTATAAGTGTTATCTTAATCGAAGTTATTATTCATTGTAACCCTAGCAGCTCTCGTGATATTTGTTCATCACTGAGAGGTAACAGTTCCATACTGTAACAGAGTTTATTGTTTCAATAAAGTTTGTTTTCTGTTACTTAAGTTCTTAAAGTTCGATTTGAGTGTACTATACACTGTATTTACCCCCTCTACAGTGTGTGTGTGACCTAACAATTGGTATCAGAGCCTATCTGTTAACATACATACAGTTAAAGATCCAAACACAATCATGTCGGACACAGAAACTCCAACTAAGCCTACCACAACTGAGGAACCACCAAAGACACAAATTCAGAGTCGGTATGAGACCATCAGAGTCCCCATACTGAGACCATCTGAATATCCCATATGGAAGGTAAGGATGACCATGTTCCTGAAAGCAACAGATCCAGAATACCTTGATAGAATCAAGGAAGGCCCTCATAAACCAACCAAGCTCGCAGTTGCAGTTGCAGGTGAAGCAGCAAAGACCGTACCAAAGGAGAAGAGTGATTATACTGCTGAAGACATAGCATCAATTGCTAAGGATGCTAAGGTACGACACTTACTGCATAGTGCCATTGATAATGTAATGTCAAACAGGGTAATCAACTGCAAGACTGCTAAGGAGATATGGGATGCTCTGGAAATAAGGTGTCAGGGAACTGACACAATTAAGAAGAACAGGAAGACAATACTCACTCAGGAGTATGAACACTTTGACTCAAAGGCTAATGAGTCATTGAATGATTTATATGATAGATTTGTCAAACTTTTGAATGATTTGTCATTGGTTGATAAAGAGTATGATCTTGAAGATTCAAACCTTAAGTTCCTGTTAGCTCTTCCTGAATGCTGGGATTTGAAGGCAACGACAATAAGAGACAACTACAATCTTGATGAAACAACTCTTGACGAAATCTATGGAATGCTCAAGACTCATGAGCTGGAGATGGAACAAAGAAGCAAGAGGAAAGGAGGAAAGTCAAGGACAGTTGCTCTTAAGGCTGAAGAAGAATTCCCCAAAGCAGCTTCCTCAAAGAAAGACAAGGGTAAAGCTCTTTTCATAAAGTCTGATACTGAGTCATCAAGTTCTGAGAGTTATGATGACTCAGATTCTGAAAGCTTGCCTGAGACTGATGCTGATGAGGAGGTGATGAAGCTGTGTGCTCTTATAGTGAAAGGAATCACAAAGATTGCATACAGGAAGTTCAGGAAGGGAAAGAAGTTTTCCAGGAAAGGCATAAGTTCTGATAAGAAGAATTTCAGAAGATCCGAAGGCAGAGGAGGAAAGTCTGACAGAGGAGATTACACCAATGTTAAATGCTATAACTGTGGTGAGAAAGGCCACATATCTCCTGACTGCAAGAAGGTAAAGGGTGACAAAGGCAAGGCTCTTGTCACAAAGCAGAAAAGCTGGACAGACACCTCAGACTCTGAAAGTGAGGAGAACTATGCACTGATGGCAAATGCTGATAAAGAAAGTGCTGAGAGCAGTTCTGAAGCTGCTGAAACAAAGGTACCTCAGACTACTTATGCTTTTCATACTGATGATATTAATGAGTTGAGAAGATATCTTAAAACCATGTTTGTTAGCTATAGAGATCAAACTTTAACATGTGAAAGATTAACTTCTGAAAATCTTGCATTTAAGAAAAGGAATGATTTCTTAGAAAAAGAGTTAGTCATGTTCCATCAAACTCAGAAGGATAGAGATGATGCCTTTTATGTTAGGAATGAAGTGCTAAAATTAAATGAATCTCTAAAAACTGAGTTAGAAAAGGAAAGAGAGATTATCAGGACTTGGACTAACTCTGGCTAAACAACTCAAAATTTGCTAAGTAGTGGAAACTGGAAAGAGGGCTTAGGTTATGGAGAAGATAAGAATGATAAAGGAACTGAAGAAATTAAGCCTGTTGTTAAGCAAAAGCCAAAGTTTAAACCTGTTAAGTTTGTAACTGTAAAGTCTGAAAATGAGAAATCAGAAGTTAAAGAGGAATTAACTTCTGACAAACTAAAATAGGAAAAGACAGCTGAAGTGAACATAGGCTTAATGACAAAGAAGCAGCTTAAACATAAGCTGAAAGATGTTAAGAATGCAAACAAGGTTAAATCACCTAGGAAAAATAGGAATGGAAAGGAAGGTGTGAATAAAAGCAATGATTATAAACCTGTTCCTGATGCTCCTAGGAAAACATGTCATAACTATGGAAGTTCTAACCATCTGGCTTTTTTTTGCAGGAAGAATAAGAATATTAACTCCTTACCTTCAAAATCAGGAGTTAAGAGTCAGTCTGTTAGATACAAACCACAAAATCCTTGTTTTCATTGTGGTAGTTTATGGCATTCCATTTATACTTGTAAGGAATATCATAGTTTGTACTATGATTATTATCAAATAAAACCTTCTTTGAAGAAAGTTTCCATTGTTCCTTCTAGTGTAAATTCTGATTCAAAGTCTGATAGTGTAAGTTCTGATAAGAAAAATGTTAACATAAACTCTGATGCTAAATCCGCTGCAAATGTTAACAAACTTAATAAGGCCAAAGGATCCAAGCAAGTCTGGGTCCTTAAAACTAATAATTAGTGGTCTTTGTGATTGCAGGGCAACAGGAAAAATATTCCAGTTCTGGACAGTGGATGTTCAGGACATATGACTGGAAATAAGGCCCTGCTATCAGACTTTGTGGAGAAAGCTGGCCCAAGTGTTTCTTATGGAGATGGCAACATTGGAAAAACATTTGGATATGGCAATATCAATCTTGGAAATGTCATAATTAAACAAGTAGCTCTGGTCTCAGGACTTAAACACAACCTGCTGAGTATAAGTCAAATCTGTGACAGAGGTTATCATGTTGATTTCTTTGAAGAACACTGTGAAATTATGAGTAAATCTAAAGGCAAAGTTGTTCTGAAATGATACAGGCGTGGTAACATTTATGAAGCTAAGCTTTCAACAAGTACTGATGGTTCTGCAATCTGTCTGATGAGTAGAGCATCAATTGAAGAAAGCTGGAATTGGCATAAGAAACTCTCTTATTTAAATTTCAACAATATAAATGAACTGGTCAAGAAAGATCTTGTGAGAGGATTGCCAAACACAGTATTTGCTCCTGATGGTCTTTGTGATTCATGTCAGAAAGCCAAACAAAGAAAATCTTCATTCAAGAGCAAGACTGAATCATCAATTCTTGAGCCTTATCATCTAATACATGTTGATCTATTTGGTCCAGTAAATGTCATGTCAATTGCAAAGAAGAAGTATGCGTTGGTCATAGTGGATGAGTTCACCAGATACACATGGGTGTATTTCTTGTACACAAAAAGTGAAACTGCATCTATCTTGATTGATCATGTCAAACAGCTGGATAAAATGGTCAAAGATTCTGTGAAAATTTTAAGGAGTGATAATGGCACTGAGTTCAAGAATTTGATAATGGAAGAGTTCTGCAAAAGCCATGGAATAAAGCAGGAATTCTCTGCTCCTGGAACTCCACAGCAAAATGAAGTTGTTGAAAGGAAGAATAGAACTCTCATTGAAGCTGCACGTACAATGCTTGAAGAAGCAAAGCTTCCAACCTATTTCTGGGCTGAAGCTGTACAGACTGCTTGTTTTACTCAAAATGCAACACTCATTAACAAGCATGGAAAAACACCATATGAGATGGTGAAGAAAAAGAAGCCAAATCTGAAATATTTTCATGTATTTGGATGCAAGTGTTTTGTTCTCAAGACTCATCCTGAACAGCTTTTAAAGTTTGATCTAAAAGCTGATGAAGGAATCTTTGTTGGATATCCACTTTCCACAAAAGCCTTCAGAGTCTGTAATTTGAGAACAAAAGTGGTCATGGAATCTATCAATGTCTCTTTTGATGACAAGAAGATTACTAGTCTTGAAGATTTCATTGACCATGATCAGCTGAGATTTGAAAATGAAGGCTCAAATTCTGATACTGAAAATCCTGACAGTCTAAGTCCTGATACTATAAACTCTGATGGATTAAACTCTGATGTCATTGAAACTGTGGTAACTACGTCAAAGGAAGATGCACCTATGCAGGGGGAGCATACTCAAGATCCTACCACAGCTCAAGAAACATCAGAACATACATCTGGCTCTTCAAGTTCTGATTCGTCAAGTTCTGATAAGCCAAGTTCTGATAGTGCTGAAAATCTAAATACTGAAGAATCCAACTCAGAGAGCACAGTTTCAGGGGGAGCATCAGAAAATGAAGATAGCATGGATCATGGGGGAGCATCCAGTTCTAGAGAAAACTTTCCATCTGCAAGGAAGTGGACAAAATCACATACACCTGATTTGATAATTGGAAATCCTGATGCAGGTGTCAGAACTAGAACAGGTACTTCAAATGAATGTCTTTACAATTCTTTTCTCTCTCAGACTGAGCCAAAGAAAGTGGAAGAAGCTCTTCAAGATGTTGATTGGGTGCAAGCAATGCAGGAAGAGTTGAATGAATTTGAAAGAAACAAAGTCTGGACCTTAGTGCCAAGACCAAAGAATAGATCTGTTGTTGGTACAAAGTGGGTATTCAGAATCAAAACTGACAGTGATGGCATAATTACAAGGAATAAGGCAAGGCTGGTTGCAAAAGGATCTTCTCAACAGGAGGGAATTGATTATGATGAAACATTTGCACCAGTTGCTAGGTGAGAAGCCATAAGGATATTTTTGGCTTATGCTGCTCACAAAAAGTTTACTGTTTTTCAAATGGATGTGAAAAGTGCTTTTCTCAATGGAGAATTGGAGGAAGAGGTATATGTTGAACAACCTCCAGGTTTTGTAGATACCAAACATCCAGATTATGTCTACAGGCTTGATAAAGCACTTTATGGACTTAAGCAAGCTCCTAGAGCATGGTATGAGACTTTAGCTCAATTTCTTCTGGAAAGTGGATTTAACAGAGGGACAATAGACAAAACACTGTTCTACCACAACCATGGAAAGGACTTACTTCTGGTCCAGATTTATGTTGATGATATCATTTTTGGATCTACAAATGACAAACTTTGCAAGAAGTTTGCCAAACTAATGCAGTCAAGATATCAGATGAGTATGATGGGGGAACTTAGCTATTTTCTGGGCCTTCAAGTCAAGTAGAATGAGGAAGGCACTTTTATTTGTCAAACCAAGTACACCAGAAACTTGCTGAAGAAATTTGGAATGCAAGATTGTTCAAGTGCATCCACTCCAATGGCCACTGCTACAAAACTGGATAAGGATACCGGTAAATCAGTAGATATTACTGACTACAGAGGTATGATTGGCTCTCTACTCTATCTAACTGCTAGTAGACCTGATATCATGTATGCTACCTGTCTTTGTGCAAGATTTCAAGCAGATCCAAGAGAACCTCACTTAACAGCTGTAAAAAGAATCTTTAAGTATCTTAAAGGAACAGCTGCTCTGGGATTATGGTATCCTAGAGAATCAGATTTTAAACTAATAGGTTACTCAGATGCAGATTTTGCAGGGTGCAAAATTGACAGGAAAAGCACAAGTGAAAGCTGCCAATTTCTTGGAGGCAGATTGGTTTCTTGGTACAGCAAGAAACAAAAGTCAATTTCCACATCAACTGCAGAAGCAGAGTATATTGCTGCAGGAAGCTGTTGTGCACAGATTCTTTGGATGAAGAATCAGTTACTGGATTATGGGTTAACATATTTCAAAATCCCTATTTACTGTGATAATCAAAGTGCTATTGCTATGACAGGTAATCCAGTTCAACACTCTATGACAAAGCACATCAGCATCAGGTACCACTTCATCAGGGAACATGTGGATGAAGGTACAGTGGAATTGCATTTTGTTCCCACAGATCAACAACTGGCAGATATCTTCACAAAACCACTGTGTGAAGCTACTTTTACAAGATTGGTAAATGAACTTGGAATGGTTTCAGGTTCTTTCTCTAAATCTGCTTAGACTTGTTCTGTGTTATCAGACTTTATGCTCAGTATTTACAGAATTAATCTCATTGTATATTCTGTGCTTAATTGATAAATGTCTTTAAGTACTGACTGTTGTCTGATATATGTTTCTAAACTCTGATAAGTGATATGTCTGTTCTAGTACCTATTCAATCCTATGAGGATAACTGTGCTAGATACTAACCTAGTAGTCTTCAATAAACAAATGATTCCATGTAAGAAGTAATTATTTCAGTGGAAATCTTATGACACTAGCAAATTCTGATAATTGAGCTTAGTTAAGTATACTTTGTATATCTTATTACTAAGTCACAAATTAGAATAATGCTACTCATCTGTTAAGTTCTGATACTAGTAAAACTGCTGAATGTACTAAGTGCTGATAAACCTCACTTATCAAAAGAAAAAGCAAAAAAAAAAAAGATCAAAGAATTAAATTAGGTACTCCTTTGAGATCTAGAGTAAAAATGTGGAAGGGACGACCCAAGTGCATTGCTGGTATTAAGTAAATATGCATTAGAAAAGCAAAATATTTTCTTGGTGACTTTTCACAATCTATGATTACTGGAGAAATACTCTGATAATAGCATAAATTCTGATAAATAGTCGTGACTCACTTACACTGAGAAGCCACTGTAAAATAGAATTGCAAAAGATGCATAAAATTAGCACAAAACAGTTGAGGTGGACTCAAGCATGAACTCATTCATCAGTAGGTTTCAGGACAATGACAGATCTTTAGCAAAATTTTAGTTATGCCTTATTTCTAAGATGTACTGAAGTGAATCAGACTTTACTCTTTGTCTGTTATTTAGCTTAATGCACACACTAATCACTCCATCTGAATGATGAAAATTTCTGTGATGGTCTATGTTATTTTAGATAAACAGTCATTGTGTCACTTTGCACTAATTCTGAGGACAAGTTCTAGTTACATGTTCTGATGATTAAGTTCTGAAGTCTATAACTCAGAACTTGTATGAGTATTTACTAAGATGGGCATTCCTTTTTCGAGTTAAGAAATTATGTTCTGATGACTGTTAAGTTCTGGTATAGGTCTAAGTTTTGATTTCTCAGTCTAATCCTTTACTTGGCTTATCTGTGAATAAAATTTGATAACAGTCTCAGTTCGAACTAGAATATGTTGAAGTGGAAGATTAATAGTCACTATGATTAGGATTAATGGTATTCGTCCTTGAACAGTCCACTGTTTCTTGTGTCTTGTGCGGTCTAAACCATGATTCCTCTTTCCAATGACTGTTATTCTTTTTCAAAGTCTAGGGAGACGAGGTAGAATTAATTCTACCTGTCAGCATTAAATATCTTTGCGTCTCCTGGCATTCTCTTGCCTATATAAACAGCCACTTCACATTAGTCTTCTCATCACACTTTTATCACAAATTCAATCTTGTTTTTCACTTACTATCACAAATGGCTGACTTTGGCTGGTTCTACAATTACGGTGATGAGACTGTGCATGTCTTTTTGAATGGAATTCCAACTCCCTACCCTATCACCAACATCCCTCACAATCTCTGGATTCAATTTCCAGAGGTTATCAAACGTGATCTGGTGGCCGTTCGAAGAGACCTTCACCTTCGTCGTATCCGTCAGCAAGAGCGAATCATACGACTCGCCATCTTGTTTGTCGAAGATAGGAAGAGGAAGATGACTTAATCTTGTCTTTTTCCTATTCTTCTTCATCCTCAGCTTTGTCAGGCTTCTTAGCTAGGACTAAAGCTGTTGATGTTAGGATTAGAAGCTTAGGGAAAATCTTGTATAAGTATTGATGTAATTTCCATTTCAGAAATGTATTGTCTTGATATATTAATGAAAATTATTTTTACTTCAAGATTTTGTCTCTGAGTTATTTTATCTTGTGTTGATAAATCCTGATTGATATTCTGATGACCATATAAATTTTGTTTTATATTAAGTTCTGATTCATTTTCAGCACTTACATATCTAATTTATCTTGGTCATTTTCATGTGATGTATTTTCAGAATTTCAATGATGCAGTGAAAAATAATTCAATCAGTGCTAACGGTTTAAATTTTGAATTAAAACTGTTTCCTTTGATAAATGGAACAGTTTTTCCTTGAAACTCGGCAAATGGGTAAGTAATGATTACTGTTTTCTCGAGCCCAGTAACTATCCGTTATTAGTGCATGTCTGACAGGTGTCCAACGGTAATATTTTTTTGTATAAGTACAGCAGAGAGAAGATTTCTTTAATCTTTTTAATTTCTTCATCTTTTATCTCTCTTCTTACTTTTACTCTCCTTCACTTTACTTTTTCCGTTGTTTTCATACAGACATTATATCAAACACCTAACAGGCATACTTAATTCTCAATTTTTTCACATGGCACCAAAGGATTTAATCATTGATGGAGCTAAGTTTGTCCCTAACAACTATGCTGCAGTTCTTGATCATACTGAAGCTCCATCTGAATTGCACTTTGTGCAAGATCTTCTTGCACATAGTGAGGTTGGGTACGCCCTAACTCAGCCTGAATTATTTTCAAGTCAACTAGTTCTGAGGTTCTGGAGGACTGGAGTTTTTGATGATGGTGGTAAACGAGGAACTCCCCGTATTATCTTCCAAGTGGGTGATTCATCCTATGTAGTCACTCCTGGTACAATACGAAGAGCATTACATCTTCCAGAAGATTGTACTTTCTCTATACTAGAGGAATCAGAACTTCGGGAGTTAATGACTGATTTGGGATATGAAAAGAGTCTGATGAAACTAGGACAATTGAAACGGGCTCATATCAGAAGAGAATGGAGTTTCTTCTTCGATTGCATCACCAAGGCTTTTGGCAACAAGTGTTCATACTTTGATGCTATCCCAATAATGAGTCAGCACATCGGGTATGCACTTATCAATCAAACTCACTTTGATTTTACAACTGCTTTAATTGGTTTTATTGGGGATAGGATAACAGAGGATTGAACTGTTGTTTACTTTGCTCGATTCTGTCAACTTATTTATACATATTGTACTGATGAACCCCAGTTAGTCAGCACTCAAACCCCACCTTTTAAGGTTGCAAAAAGGTACTTTAACGACCTAATAAATGCTGACACAAAGAAATCAATGGTGAGACCATTACAGATTCCTCAGTCTGTGAAACAGATTCTGGTAAATGCTGATCCTGCTACTTACCAATCTGTTTACTCTAATGTTCAACCAACTCACCATGACCAAAATTCATCATTTTCAGTCCCTACCACTCAGGGTATATCTCAGCCTACCGTCAGAACTTATCTCAAATCCTATCTCTCCACTTCACAGACTGCTCAACCTTCTTCTTCAGCACCTGCTGTGAAGCCTACATCCTCTAAGCCAAAGAGAACAAAGACTGTTCCTCAAACACCTCAAAAGAGGAGGAGGATTACTTTGAGAGATGAATCAGATTCTGAGGAACAGATTCCTTCTTCAGAACCTGTGGTAAATGAAGCTGAGAAAGCAACTTCTCAGAAGGATTCTGATATTGGGGGTTCTAAGCTTCTCAAAAGGCTTAGACGAATGACTGTTCCTGAAACTCCCAAAGAATCCAAATCAACCAAGAAGTACAAGAAACAGAGGGCACAAAGGCCAGTTTCAGATGATGAAGAGGAAGCAGCTAAGGAAGGGGATCAGGAATCTCTGATCTCACAAGACAAGGAATTTGCTCCAGTCACTTCTTCTCCATCAACTCCATCTCAGGAAGCTGTATCTGACAAGGCTAACACACCATCTGTGTCTCTTGTTGATCCAGGCATAAGTGCTGAAATTGATATTCAGAACCTGGTTGCCTGAAATACTTTTATTAGAAGCTCCAACAGCAAATAATCCTTTCACAACACCTGTTACTGATGCTGTTCAAACTCCAGAGTTATCAACAACACCTTCTTTGCATCAAGATGCTGATGATCAGACTTTAGGTGAGCATCAGGATATGGCTGTTGATCAGAACTTAGTATCAGATCAGCAATTAGAGGATGCTGAAGCCTCCATTGCTACTCACACTGTTGTCTTATCAGAAGATACTGATTCTTTAAGTTCCGATGCTGCAAATGCTGGAGATACTGGTGAAGCTGCTCCAACTGTAGATGCTGATGAAGCAGGTCCTTCAGGACATACTCCTCAACCGACTCTTCCTAAGTCTGAACTGGTAAAGGAGTTTGTTATCAGGGATGCACCAGTACCTTGGAGTGAAACTCCTGCAGGTCAGGAGTGGACTAAGGAATGGAACTCAGTTTCCTGTGTTCCAAATGCATTACATCTTGCTGAGCACTTGACTAAAGCTGATGAAATGTTAAATTCTGATGATTTTAAAACCCAGCTTAGAGTCACTGCATTGAGTAATAAACATCTACAAGGTCTTCATTCAACTACTCATGCAGAGCTACACAAGATTCAGGAGAACTTTATCGAACAAGAACAAGTTTGGAAAATTGATAAGAAAAAGTTCTTTCAACCTACCATTGACAGGATTGCTTATATTGAGAAAACTCAAGAGAAACAACAAGCTCAAATTAATGAAATTCTGACAAATCAAGCTTCTCAGCAATCTCAACTTACTGAAATCCAATCCTCAGTGGAATTACTTATCTCTCTTTTACTACCTGCTGATGCCAAAAAGAGGGAGAAGGTAATTAAGTCCAAATGCAAAACTAACAAGACACTGCAAGGAAAGGATGATGGAAAAGATGACCAAGGAAACTCTGGAATGGGTAGTGGTCATAGTCAAGGTAGAAGATTCACATCAAGACAAGCTAGTCACAGGACAAGTTCTGATACTGGGAAAAGAATAAGTTCTGCTGCTGGTAAAATGATAAGTTCTGATGAACTTCTAGATCTTGATGAAGAAATGTCAAGACAGTTATTTCTTCAAGAAAATCCAGGAATGGACTTGGAAAGTTTAAAGGAAGAAGAAGCCAGACTTAAATCAGAGAAAGTCACATCTAAATCTGAAGCTTCTGGTAAAAAGTCACTTCCAAAACTTAAAGGCATTGTGATCAAAGAAAGGACACATACTGAAGCAACATTGGCTAGATCACAACCACAGATAGATCCAAGATCCAAGGGTAAAGAAAAGGTTGGTGAACCTATCAAGGTTTATGTACCTCCTGAGGAAGAAGAAATTGTTGATGAAAAAGATGATCTTGCTCTGACTTCAAGAAAAGTTCTTAAAACAACCTCTGACATGGCTCAAGTTGTTCAGAGTCAAGAAATTGTAAGTTCTGATATTCAAAAGAAGCAAGTAACCTCTGACAGAGCTCAAGTTAACTTGATATCAGAAAATAGATCAAAGACACTCCTACCAGGATTCACTAAAGCAAAACAGACTCAATCTTTGAAGACTACTGCAAGTGGTTTTGAAGCAAGAGTAGTTACTGGAAAGGAAGCTAGAGATAAAACTGGATTGGGAAGTGCTGATGAAAGAAGAGTACACAACACTACCAATGATCCAACTTCCTTGAGTGAACTAGGTATTGGAGCAACTCCTGAGAGATTGAATCAACTGGAATCTGTACAGATGGTTTACCATACCTACTTGAAAGAATACATCATGTTGTATTTCATGACAGATGGTAGGGTTTATCATATAAGACAAAATGCCATTCCATTGAAGTATTTTGAAGAATTGGAGCATGTACTTTTCTTACTTCAAGTGTATGACAGAATAACAGGGACTGCTGCAAACTACTTAAAAGAACAGATTCAGAGACAGAAAAGGCTTTATTCTGTTAAGTCTGACAGCATATATGTTCCAAAGTACAGAGATCACAATGGTGATATTGTTGATATGAAGCCTAATACTGCACAGATCAGAACATATCTTGGTATTAAGGGACTCGAATTCAATCTAGAGTCTGACAAAGCTTATGTTATAAGACTAGATCAGGAGTTGAGAAAAGCAAAGATCAATGATCTCAGAGCTGCAATCTTTCAAACTGGTGAAGATACTGCAGAGCTTAAAGTTGTTAAAAGGAGAATGATTGATGAACTCAAATATGCTGAGAAATGTTTGTTAAAGAACTATCTCAGAACAACTCCTGACATCAGAGAGATCAGAAAATGAAGAAGCCAAGTCGAAGATCTACAACTGCTTAAATTCTGATATTTATACAGACTGAAGTTGTTATCAGAAGTTGAAATTGGTAAAAACTTTAAGGACTGTAAGTTGTAGTTATCTAGTCTAATTCTCATACATTTGTACTTAATGTTTTTGACATCATCCAATATATGTTAAACTTGTATATTATGTTAATTTACAAGTTGGGGGAGATTGTTAGATATATTTGATAATGTCATGGCTAATATGTTTTATGTTTAGCTTTCAGAATCTTACTGAACAGGATAAATCAGTACTTAACTGTTGATCAGTACTTATACTGGAAGTCAGGACTTAAGGATATCGGTACGTATGTTATCAGAAGATAATCATCAGAAGATAGATATCAGAACTTAAGTGCTGAAGGATAATCAGAAAAGGACATTAGCTGATTAAAGGAAAGAAGATCGAGATAAACATAAGAAGAGATATGCATGAAGAAGGAATTCCGTGAAGAATGGAATACTTGGAAGAAAAGATATCTGATTGATATATTTTAGGAAGCAGAATTATATTCCATATCAATTAGCGATTATCTTGTAACTGTGTAGTATATAAACACAGACATAGGGTTTACACTATAAGTGTTATCTTAATCGAAGTTATTATTCATTGTAACCCTAGCAGCTCTCGTGATATTTGTTCATCACTGAGAGGTAACAGTTCCATACTGTAATAGAGTTTATTGTTTCAATAAAGTTTGTTTTCTGTTACTTAAGTTCTTAAAGTTCGATTTGAGTGTACTATACACTGTATTCACCTCTCTACAGTGTGTGTGTGACCTAACAGGATGCATACTCCAGTTACAATCAAATTCCGATGTATGGCCCCGATCAGGAACATACATCCTTCATTACTGAAAGGGGGTTATACTATTATATAGGAATGCCGTTTGGATTGATTAATGCTGGCGCGACCTACCGGCGGTTAGTAAACATGATGTTCAAGGATCAAATCGGGAGAACTATGGAAGTGTATGTGGATGATATGATGGTAAAGTCCGAAGTGGCGAGTGACCACATCAAGCACCTAATGGAGATGTTTAACATTCTAAGGAGGTTTCGTATGAAATTAAATTCGCAGAAATGTGTGTTCGGCATGGAGTCGGGCAAGTTTCTCGGGTTCATTGTCAACCACAGGGGAATTGAGGCCAACCCCGCAAAGATCAAGGCATTGATGGATATGAAGTCACCCACCAATGTGAAACAAGTGCAGAGTTTGACTGGGAAAATCGCCGCGTTAAATCGATTTGTTTCCAAGTCGTCCGATAGATGCAAGGAATTTTTTAAGGCGATTAAATTAGCTGGGAAAGACTTTGTATGGACATCTGAATGTGAAGAGGCTTTCAAAAGAATCAAGGAGCAACTGGAAAACCCTCCCATGTTGTCAAAGCCGTTGGATGGGGAATCTCTAATACTGTACCTCGCAGTGTCTGAATATTCGATCAGTGCAGTTCTAGTAAGAGAAGAAGATGGGCAGCAATCAACAGTGTACTACGTGAGCAAGCGGTTACACGACGCTGAAACTCGCTACACAAGCATGGAGAAACTGGTCTACGCCCTGATTCTTGCATCAAGAAAATTGCGGCCATATTTTCAGGCCCATAGAATTGAAGTTCGTACAGCGTACCCGCTGCGACAGGTCTTGTATAAACCAGAGTCATCGGGCAGAATGCTGAAATGGGCTGTGGAGTTGAGACAGTTTGATTTGGAATATGCGCCCCAAACAGCGATAAAAGGGCAAGCCTTAGCCGACTTCTTGTTGGAATTTGATTCTGAAATTGATGATAAAGCTTTGGTAATGTTACGTCCACCTCATGCCGAGGAGTCTTTAGAGGAGCTTCCACATCCTTGGTGGATCTTGCATGTGGATGGGGCGGTTAACAATGGAGGAGCAGGTGTGGGTATAGTACTTGTGTCTCCAGAAGGCCACCATCTGATGAGCGCAATTCATTTCAAGTTTTATGCAACCAATAATGATGCGGAGTATGAAGCACTGATTAATGGCCTAAAAATCGCTTTGGAAATGGGGGTGCGAAATTTAATTGCGAGAAGTGACTCAGAGTTGGTAGTGAATCAGGTGAACGGGGGATTTCAAGCGCGAGGCCCGCGAACAGAATTATACTTGAGATGTACACAACGCCTGATTGGAATGTTCAAAGAAGTTAGATTGGAATGTGTTCCGTGGGAGAAGAACAGTAATGCGGATGCTCTGGCAAAAATGGGGTCGCAACAAGAGGCTGTGTTGTTAGGATCCATCCCCCTTGAAATCCAGGAGGTTCCTAGTATCCCAGAGATAGACACAATGCAAGTGGATGAGGCTCCCAAGGAAACATGGATGACGCCCATTCTAGCTTACATTCGCAAGGGAATACTCCTTGAGGATAAGTTTAAAGCTCGCCGACTCCGCTATCAGGCTGCAAGATATGTGATATACGACGAAGTCCTATACAAGAGAGGGTTCAACCAACCTCTGCTTAGGTGTGTTGAAGAAGAAGAAGGAAATTACATCCTAAGAGAAGTACATAAAGGAATCTGTGGCAATCACTCGGGGGGTAGCTCGTTGGCAATGAACGTTTTGCGCCAGGGATATTATTGGCCCACAATGAAAGAAGATGCTATGAATTTTGTCAAGGCATGTGATCGCTGCCAGCGCTTTGCAAACTACTCGTCTATGCCAGCGACACTCTTGACGCCTATGGCAAGCCCGTGGCCGTTCGCCATGTGAGGAATTGATCTTATCGGAGAATTGCCGAAAGCTAAAGGAGACGTCAAGTATGCAGTGGTTGCGGTCGATTACTTTACTAAATGGGCGGAAGCTATGCCACTTGCAACTATCACCGCAAAGAAAATCAGAGATTTTGTTTTCAACTCCATCGTATGTAGGTTTGGAATCCCTTACAAGCTTGTCTCCGACAATGGAAAGTAGTTTGATAGCAAGGAGTTGCGACAACTATGTGAGGAGTTGAAAATCAAGAAGGAGTTTGCAGCGGTCTATCATCCTCAAAGCAATGGACAGACAGAAGCTGTTAACAAAATAATAAAGCATACCCTCAAAACCAAACTGGAGGAACGCAAAGGGAATTGGCCTGAAGAACTCCCGAAGGTGATGTGGTCATACAACACTACACCACGATCTACTACGGGAGAAACGCCGTTTATGCTGACTTACGGCTACGAAGCTATGGTCCCCGTGGAAGTTGGATCGGGTTCACTTCGCAGAGATTGATACAGGAAAGAAGATGCTGAGGTTAATCAAAGGCTTCATTTAGATCTCTTAGAGGAGACGAGGGAAAATTCTCAGCTAAGGCTAGCGGCGTATCAGCAACGCGTCGCAAGGTATTATAACAAGAAGGTAAAAGGACAATTGCTGAAGGTGGGAGATTTGGTACTTAGGAAAGTGATGCCCAATACAAAGAACCCCCAACATGGAGTATTTGGAGCTAATTGGGAAGGACCATACAGAATAAAGTCCATCCTGTGGAAGGGGACTTATCACCTTAAAGATATGGAAGGGAAGCTGGTTCCGCGAGCTTGGAATGCGGAACATCTCCGAAAGTATTACCAGTAAGGCGCGACTTTGGCCCCTTACGTATTTCTTTTGTTATTTTGGGTTATGCCCGGATTATAGGCTAGAATTAAAAAAATTCCTCCTAGCCTAAGGGGGTAGTGCATGTACTACTTATCTTGGAACTAGTTGAATGGTCATTTTTTAGAAATAATTTCCCTACAGAGTATAGTAGCCGTGGGACTGGTGCACTTTTGACACCAGAGCGCATTATAAATAAAATTTTGAAACTTTCCAAAAGGATATTTGCTTGGTTTGCTTGGTTTCATGACGCGTCCTGAGCATAGGGCGCGCCCTAAGTAAGAGCTTTATATGAATGATAACTGAAGTAGTGGTTGTCAAAAGGAACAATGAAACTCAAGTAAAATGGAACTAGGGAGTGTACTATTTTTAAGGATGCACCCAAGTTATCTTGGTTGATGCTCCTTTAGATTGAATGTTACTGTAATTTTGACAACATAATTGAATAAAAAAAAAAGTCCTCGCTAAGGACGCGTCCTGCTTGAAGGATGGTGTGTTTTTGGATCGAAGGTGAGGCACGTCAAAACCATAAAACGCGCCCAATTGGGCCTTGTGCCTTGATTAAATACGCAGGTATAACATTGTGCTATGCTCATATGTTTTTGCAAACAAAAATATTCGTTAAATAAATAAAGACGCATCCAGTCAAGGAGGACGCGCCCAGGATGATTATTTGCTTAACTGATGATAGTTAAAATTGACGTGTCCTAAGACTAGGACGCGTCCATGTGAATGGCAAAATAGGATGCTAAGTAAAAATATGCATGGATAAGGTAAAGAGGTTTTTATAAAAAGTGCAGGCAAATGAAGTTCAAACATAGATACTACAACTTGTAAGGCTTCGAGGGGCCCGCACCCTTTAAATAGTTCAAGTACATAAAAGATAAAGGATGCGTCCTAAGCAGGAGGCGCGTCCTGTAGCTTGTCTTGGTCTTCCGCAGGGGGAGGCTGAGTCTGAAGTGGAGCAGGATCAGGGGACGCGTCCTCTTCCTCTAAGCCTAGAAAAATCCTTTTGTTCTTGATGGAGTTTGCGGCCCTGACCCTGAAATCATTTACCCATATCTGGGTATCTACATCAAACTTTGAAAATGTATATTCTGGGTCGTTGGCAATGAACCCAGAGCACCATTCTTCAAACCCAGCCTGGAAGCCGTGCTGGTAAACTAGCTTTTTCTCCTCCATCCATCCATGCAGCCTATCATCATTCAGGGTGTCAAGCTCCAGTTGCATGGTGGAATTCAGGGCAATGACACTGTCCATTTGCTTCTCCATTGAGGAGAAATTCCCTTCTAGCACAGCTTTGTCTGCCTCAAGACGCGTCCTCTCCCCCTTCAGGCGTTTGATTTCAGCATCTTTCTCTTGGACAAGCAGGGTAATGTATTTCTCCAGGGATTTAACTTTGTCTTCGGCCTGGCTCTTTACAGTGTCTGTAACAGCAAGACGCGCCCTAAGCCTGGCAGCCATTTTAGCACTCTGCCTGGCATGCAGGTGAAGCTTGGCTGCAGCCCTGACCATAGCCTCCTCTGTTTGTTGCTCAGTCCTGAAGGTCCAACCTCTCACTTCATCCTCGAAAAAGTCACCAACCGAAGACGCGCCCAGGTATCTGAGAATGAAAGACTGGTCATCAGGAACAGTCTTTTGACGCTTTGAGGGCGCGTCCTCCACCCTTTCGGGAATGTCTAGCTCAGTGGTGTCGATTATCTTGGGTGGAGGAGAAGGAGTTGCAACAGGAGGGGGGGGGGGGTTTTGCCTTTAGATCAACCTTGGTAGGGGCCTGTTTTTTGGCCCTTAGCTTTTTGGAGGCCCCAATTGCGAACCCTTTGGGAAGAGAGGCCATATATGCGATATAAAAATGAAAAGGTATTAGTTAAGTACAAGAAGACGCGTCCTGGTAACAAGACGCACCCATACCATGATATAAGATTCTATATGCATGACATATATAGACGAATGCAAAGATGTATAAGTGTGTGTGAGAATGACACGTCCTAAAGAAGTGACGCGTCTTACCTAAGACGCTTTTTGTGAAGGCATAAATAACAGTCATCAGAGAGTTTTATAAAGAGACACGCCCGAGGGGTAGGGCGCGTCCAAGGTGATAGCGTATATGTAAAATAACGTTTATAAATCAGGCTAAAATTAAAGGACATAGGTGAGCATAAATATGACGCGTCCTAAAGCATTGACGCGTCTTAAGTATAGTAATTTCTTACCTTGCTCTAAATCCACCTTTTTGTTAACGTCTGGCTGAATAATTTCTGTGGCTTGGAGCCCTTTGGATTTTTCGGAAGCGGTGAGGATGGGTTTCCCATTATGGAAATCTCGAAATTTGCAGAGAGAGCCCACCCGTGGGGACAAAACTCCTATTTTCTTCAAATTCTCTTCGATAATCATGTCCTTGAGGTTGAAATGTTTCTCAGCATACTGTAAAACCTTCTCTGCTCTCTTCTTCTTCTTTCCTGTTAGCTCTTTCTGAGTTCTTTTGTCTAGAGAAGGGAGAATAGGTTACAACAAGGGAAAAAGAAAAGGTTATAAAAGAAAAGGCGCGCCCTGACAGAGAGGACGCGTCCAAAACGGTGAACTCACTTGGTTCCAAGTTGAAGCGAATGCGTGTCCTTTTGACGTCATAAATGTAGAAAATGGCTCCTTCCAGTCTCTCTCATGGATGATTTTACCTTCATTAAATCCCTTGTTGTTCAACCATTTGTTGACAACCAGAAAATGGTACCCGAGAATTGATTTCCTAATGCTGTAAAAGAAGCTGAATTCTTTCATTGAGGGCGCGCCCAACCTCAAGTTATGGTACATAATGTACAAAGCCCAGGCTAGCTTGTATGAATTTGGTGATAGTTGGACTGGAGCCACGTCGTACCATTTCAAAATTCTTTTAATGTATGGATGCAAGGGCGCGCCCACACCCAGGGAAATTAACTTTGGAGTAAGCACCATTCTTGGGATCCTTTGGTTCCCAACGTTGAAGATGTGCGGCCTCATGGTTCGAAGAGGGCGCGCCCAGATGCCCTCCATGTCATAGTATTTCATATGCCATTGGATTTCCCAGTCAGTCGCAGTCGAGTCAAGGGAAACACATGCTAGCTTACCTTCTTTCTTCCTTCTGGCATTTTTCTCTATCTCAGTTAGGGCGCCAAGCCTGGCCCAGTCACAATCCACTTCAACGTCTGAAGGTTCCCAATGTTCCAGGGGAGAGTCAGATTTCTGAGGGGAAACAGGATATGCCTCGGGATCAGGAACCCTCTTTTCAAATTCGCTTACACTAAGAGGGGACGCGTCCTGAGAAGAAGCTGCGCCTTGGGAAACTGACGCGTCCTGGGAAAGGGACGCGTCCTCGTCTGAAACAGCCATTCCTCGGGGTTTTTGGCTTGTGGTAGGAACAATTTCATCGTCCGTCCAATCTTCAATGACGGCCCTAGTATGGAGAACTGGAGTTCTTTGCCTTTTGACTCCCTTCTTCTTCTTCATTCTTGAGCCTATGGGAATATGGTCCATGGAATCGGAGCTGGAATCAGACATTATAGAGCTTCTTGATTTAAGGGAACCAAAGACGCGTCTTTCTGCTCTAAGGAATGAATTCGTCCTGTGGATCTCGGGAAAGTCGGGTTTAAAAGAGATCAGGTGCGGGGAATAGATTCCAATACGTTTGTTGAGGGTCTTAAACGGGTGAAATGGTGAAGAAGAAGATGCGTCCTCCAGCTGCAAAATAAGGAATAAATATTTGAGGACGCGTCCAAAAAAAAAATGGAAAAAAGAAGATGTTGAATGAACGAATCACAAGGAAGATGCCATAAATATTTGAAGACGCGTCTTAAGAATTTATCGTGTGAAAATCATCATCGACACGCGTCCTAGTAAGGTGTTGCCCTAATATGACCTTTAGTTAAAACAGTTTAAACATATGCCTAAAACGAAGGAGATAAGACGCGCCTTGACGGGAAAACGCGTCCTACATGGTTACAATGGTGGAATGTTAATCGACTGTTAGCAATTTTGGGGAAATATAATAAAATCCCAGAAACATGTAGCTGGGAGGTCAGGGAAGCTAAGTATGTGATATTTGCCTATACATACATATATACATACAAAAGAGCATGAAGAACAGTACATGGAAACTCAAAGTATATGAACGGTTTCTTGCCCATTAAAACTAATGTACTTGGCTAAATAAAGAAATAAGAGGAGATTTGTGTACCTTTTGAGTTGGAGAGTTGATTGAGCAAGAGAAATCAAGTAATGGGAGGTTAAATCGTCGGTATTTTGAGCCAAAAGCTTGAGAGCGGCGGTAATGGCGGTTTTCGGAGAGAAAAAGAGTAAGGTGCAATTGTGGGTTGGAGGAAGATATTTATAGAGGATAGTCGGCTTATGTGGGCGACAGCTGTACACCACGGATATGGTGTGAAGGCAAGGCGCGTCCTCTGTCATTGACGCGTCTTGTGAGCCATATTTCATTTTTTTTTGGAAAGAAATTCCAATTTTTTTTAACTGCAAATGGAATTTGGGGGGTAGTTGTTATACCCAAAATTTGGCACTGGATTGACTTGGGTCAAATGCGGGCTGGTTATAAGTCAAAATCGGTGTCACATTGAAGAGGACGCGCCTGTTTTGGGAAGAATATATTACGAGGCAAGATGAGTGCATGGTCAAGAAAGGACGCACCCGTGAAATATGGACGCGTCGATATCTTTGAAAATGCGTAGCAGATGAAATCTTATAGCGATGGAAGCTGTAGGGCGCGTCAACTTTAACGATGACGTGTCATAAGGAGTGAGATGCTCTGCGTGATGGTTTAGAGGAGATGGTGCAAGTCTAATGAGGTTAAGGACGCGCCCTAGATTCTAGGACGTATCCTGTGGTTTTGAATGCTATAAGGAACGATTGATAAGGAAACATGTTTGGATTTATAAAGGTTAGGACGCGCCCAAAGGTTTAGGACGCGTCCTGTGTTTGGTCTATATACTTTTGATGTTGAGTTCAGGACAAAGCTTGCATGGAGAGGAGTAATGGAGGTTATTTTTACTAATGTATTTGTTGCAGGTACTCTTTGAAGAATTCCCTCCTTGAGACGGTCAAGGAGGGGGATGTCCGTGAAAAGCTTGAAGGCCTCCAGGGGTATGCATGATGATTGAAGGCCTCCTCCGGTATTCAACGGGTGTCCTTGTTGGGGATGCGGGGTTTACTTTGGTGTGTGCTTTGGGAGCTCTGTTCTTGTATTCAACGGGTGTCCTCGTTGGAGAACTTTGGAGTCATCCTGCACTTTGCACCCAAGAGCTTGGGATCACCTGTCCTGTTATCTGGTGGGTTATCCTCATTCGGGGGACAGGGACGCGTCTGGCACTTGGGGTGAACCGTGGCTATACCTGCGTTCGTAAATCAAGGGAGATAGCTGTAGCGGAGTGTTATCCTTGCGCAGGGAGATGCACTATCCGTGAAGTCCTGCGATTACGGACGAGCCTTGGGCCTTCGCGGTTGGGCCTCATAGTTGGACATTCCTAAAGCTAGCGGAAGACGGATATTGGATGGGCTTCTACTGGACTTAGGAATAAGAAGTCTAAACTCATCAGGCTTCTTGTTCTACGAGAACTACGTCAGGCTTGATCCCTATATAAAGGGTACGTAGGCACATTGAGAGGATAAGAAGTTGAGAGCTGATAAGAGAGCCACCACTTACTCTAATCAATCTCAGCCTAATACAACCACAATCAATTACACACCGCTTAAGTTTCCGGCAAAGAACCAACGTCACAGATCTTAGTTCCGGCGAGAAACCTCAATCTTTTTTGTTACCAGATTCCTCCGTCAACAAAGGGTCTTTGGACTCATAATATATTTCAAGACATTGTTACAGTCTTTCTGTTTAAATATTAAATGGAAGAAGAAAAAGATTATGAAAGTTTTTATATTGATAATTTTCCTTGATCATTTACAAATTACAAGTGAAAGTAGTAACAATTTATAGCCAAATCTTCTACCCACATACAATGTTTACAATAATTATCTTAGACCAAATTAAACTGAGCTCCTGTATTCTCAAGGTGAGTACATGAATCTCATCGTCTCTCAATCTATCTAGAAAATCCCAGAATATACTTCTCTCTGTTTTTTTATTTTGATGAGCAACTTAAATTAATCTAACACATTCAAGAAGATAGACACCTTAATAATTTAAGTTTATATTATTGGACATCAGCAGAGTAAACCCTGTTATACTATTTTAGTTCATCTAAAAGTTTTTGAAACCTTCTCTATGACTATGTATCATTTATAGCCTCACAATTTTGTTTTGACAAGATTAAAACAATTTTTATTAACTTCAAAAAATTCAGTCCACACCCTGACTATGCAATCATGTTGAAAAAATGAGGTAAATAATTAGCTGTTTTGTTTCCGGATCACTTCACATAGTTGTTGTGCAAGACATGTATATAACAAGATTAAGTTATCTTAACAATCCTAAGGATAAATTGTATGATAATTTAATTGTATTCTTTAATTATATTTCTTGATTTTATAAAAATACTAAGTAGATTAGATCGGGGGATTTTTCTATGAACAATCATCAAGTTAAGAAATAAACTCTAGAAAAGATCAATCATGATCATGCCTCATAGAAAAGTGTAGAAGTTTGGAGTTGAATAATGTTGTTCTAGAAAAAAATGTTCCAAATCAGATATCGACAAGTCACAGATCAAGGAATATAGAAAAGTATGCCGAGAAGTCTAAAATGACTTGTAAAGAAGTCCCAAGAGATATCGACAAGTCAATCTGCATGTAGAGAACTAAAAATATCGACAAGTCAAAAAGTTCAGAATTGGAGATATCGACAAGTTAAATCCTCATGTAAAGAACTTGAGATTTCGACAAATCAAATCCTCATGTAGTGAACTGGAGATATCGACAAGTCAAATCTTCATGTAGAGAACTAAAGATATCGACAAGTCAAATACTCATGTAGAGAATTAGAGATCTCGACAAGTTAAAAGCCTATGTAGAGAACTGGAGATATCGATAAGTCATATTTACTTCTAGATATGTGACATCTCTACACAACAAAGAGATCTCGACAAATAACTTCAGAACTCATAATATAGACAACTTGAAGATCCAAGATTATCAGTCAACAAATGATTTTATCATTGAATTGAAAAACCTCCAAATGCAGTTTGAAGAATACAAGATCACGGGCCAAGATGAACTGGACAAAGAAGGGTCACAGACCTAATAGATTCCACACTAGAAATGGAAATAGACACAAAAGCTTTAGAAAGTGTGTTGGTCCATTATAGTGTAAGTTTTGTAAACCGTGCATGTTGATCTATAAAACATGTCACGGGTCCTTTGTTTTAAAAGTAACAAACAGATCTAGAAAATCTTGTAATTCTCTTAAGAGAAGTAGCTGAGTTCTTATTTTTAAGAACACAGATTTGTAGCAAGAAAAATTTGATTTAATACTAATCAAGTGATTTTTGATAAATTGTTTGTGTGTTTGCATTGACCATTTTATCACTACAGATTCATTCAACTGTTTACTTCCAAAAACCACAAATTTTCACAGTCAAATAAAGATCAAGAAAACACATTCACACCCCATCTGTGTTACATTTCATACCTAATATAATGACCCGGACTTTTCAAAATTTATTTATTATTATAAAAGTATTTTTCTTAAAAGGAAAAAAATAAAATTTAATATTTTATTCCAGTTTAAATAATTTTCAAAATTTTATATTAAATTCCAGGTTGTTGTATTGCTGATGTGCAAATTTCTTTCTAAACTAAAGTTCATATATTATTTCTAAAATCTGGATTTGTTGGTTATGCGAGTATAAGTGTTAAGTGATTAAGTGGTACGCGTGGTTTCGATCGAATGACTAGTTGGGATAATTTATAAATATTATGTAAGTATATGCGATTTTTTTGTGAAATTATATGTTAATGATTTTTTGTATTTGCGGTTTATATCTGCCAAAATAGTGAGTTTTAATTATTAATATTCTCAAAATGGGTCATATATTATTTAGATATTTTACAAGTAAAATATTGATTGTTATATGATATGATAAATGATTTGGCGAATTATTTAATGATTTTTCTAATTAATAATTCTAATTAATTATTAATTATTAATTATTCGGAAACCCGCAACTTTAACGGTGTGGGGAATTACAAACCGAAAATATTTTCAAAAAATTATTTCTAGACTAATTTGGTAATTCTGAGCACTTTTCATGTTTGAACTTTTTCGATCCGGAGCACGGTTTTATTTGCAAAGATTCTGGATCAGTTTTGCTGGTATTAAAATATTATTTTATCATCTCGATATAAGTGCAATGTGGATAGTATCGTTATCCGAGAAAATTTGATTAAAATACTATATTATTTTCTTGTAGTACGTGCAACCAAAAGCGCGGAGCCCCAAAGCTGTATTTAAAAGTCCGGTTTTGATGTTTATCCTAGAACGGGGACCGTTTAGATAAGTTTTTATTTATTCTTAGCTATTAAGTATTGGATTTTTATATCCGACATGATCCAATAGAGTCCTTATTTCTCGTAAATATAAATAGCCTTCATCGGGTCTTATTTTATACAGATAAACATAATTATATAGTAAAATTTTATAATTATCCAGATAAACGAACATTGTTCTTCGTGTTCTTCGCAATCGAACGAGGATTTGAAGACGTTATTGGAATCCGATGGAGGCGTATGAATAGTCAAATCGACGCTCTCGACGATACGATCATATGCGTATCAAAATCTTCGAATAAGGTTAATTATTTTTCGATTTTGTATTTTTCATATTTTTCTTTATGATTCGTTTTTGAACATGAGGAACTGTTTGAATGTTTTGATGGTTGATTACGATTCCTGTGTTCATAAGGATCAAATTCATGTATAAATTTCTTAATTTTGGTTAAAATTTTATTAAAGTCGAGTTCTTAGTTTTTGTAAAAGTTTCAAATCGATTTTTAGGATTATTTTGTCATTGTGTTTGATTAAATGAATAGATTGTACGTATTCTAAGCTTTAATTTAATATATAAAACATCTGATTTGGTTAGGAAACGAAGAAAAATGAAGTTCGACCGGAGTTGGTTTGATTTTGGTCGGGAAAGGAATTCCCGGGTTTAAATGATGTTGATAATGGTGGAATCGCATTCCAGGAAGAATTTGGGGTGTTTTGGTGTTAAGAACTGTACAAAACGGTTCCGTTTTGCTTGATCAAGGGCTGGCCGGAGTTAACCTGAATCTGGCACCGATTTCTGGAATTTCCAGATTCCGGCGGCCGTGTTCTTGATTTTCCGACCTTGTTCTTCAGCTTGCCACCGTTTGATCTGCAGGGGACGATGACTCCTTTCAAGAACTGTTTGTCGGATTTCTTTTTAAACATAATTCAAAATTCTTATTTTAAATTCTAAAATTCATATTTAATTCTTAAATTAATTTGGTTAATTATTTTAATAATTAACTGAATTGTTTTAATTCCAAAAAAATATTTTCTTTATTATTTTCAAATTTTCAAATTTGATTTAATTATTTAAAATTTATTTTGATTTAATTAATTGACTAATTCATTTAATCAATTATTTTTTTCTGTAAATAGTTAAATAAAATGTAATTATTTATAATTAAGCCAAATAATGATTTAAAATTATTTTGAGCTTTTAAATTGTTTACAAAGGTATTTAAAATTCAATAAATATTATTATTAATTAAATTATTCTTATTTTATTTGTAATAAATAGACCGTTCATCCGTTTAATATGAAACGAACGCGTCTAGACTCAGAAAAATATTTTACTTCTATTAAAAATACTTTCGAGACATAAAATATTTCGTTTCAAAAGGTCGCTTGATTTTGTAAACAATGCTGAGTCACATAAATATTAAAAAGTTGTATTTCGACTCGATTTCAGTTTTAAATGTACCGAGTCGAATGTTGTAATAAACTGAGTTATATGTTATATGAATTATGTGATATGTGGAATATGTGTTTACATGTGGTATGAATTATGTGCTGATAAGAGTGCCAGAAAACTGGTTTAATCATATTTTCTAATCCGTAATTCAGATTCAAATGAAACAAAAAGTGATTAGAAGCTAATATTATGTATTTTAATTTTTTATTATAAAATGATTGAGTTGAAAATGTGAGTACATGTCATTCGATATACATAATGTGATTATATATGATCTAATGATGTATTAATTGATGATTATATGAAGTAGATATTTATTTCTTGTGTTAAGAACATGATAAGTGAATTGAGTAACATAATGTAGTGTCCATATTGATTGATTGTAGATTGAAATAGAATAATAAGGGGATAGTCTAATAACTAGACGAGATAATGTCAGATTTTCGATATGAATTATACAAGCGTTGGTTTATAGAATATTGTGTTTAAAATGGTTTGACTATAAGATAGAGTCAAAGCATGAGTATGTGTTAGCTGATAATTGGTATGTCAAAAAAATTATATGAGTTGAGGTTTGATTACGTGTTAAGTGTTTATCGAGATACATGATATGTATATGCGAAGGGGGTATAGATGATAGTTATAGGTTATAGTCGGTAGGTTGTTTAATGATTATAGTATTGTCTTATTCTCCTAAAGATATGGATGAGAAGTGCAATATCGATGACGTACATAAGGTTAAATGATGTCGCAAAGTGAATAAGGAACAAGTCGAGAAAGCAATGATGTGCTATAAATAGATGATAGTCAGATGTTATCGGGGAATTGATATGCATAGATTGTGAAGTATGAAGTATGAGATGTGAGTTGAGAATTGAATATAAGGCAAGTTTCTTAAATTCCTTTCTCATAAATGTTTCATAAATTATGATATTTCTTTCAAAATTATGGTACATGTTTATATTATGAAATACATTTGGTAAACCTTTACTTCTGAGAATGAAACCCATGATTCCTTTCTACCTTCAAATTCTGAAAAGCCAAACATCTTATCATATCCTATGAACACATACCCTACGATATGATACCACTTCAAAATCATCAGATACCTTTCATTCAACAATACACACCCTTGTATACCTGATTCCGTTTTATGAATACCAAACCTTTGTTATTACAAGGTCGAAACTCTTGCCGTATATGATTTGATTACCAAATGTAATGTTATTTTATTTAAATATTTTTACAACTTTTGATAATGATTCAGTTTAGGAATATGAATGTTTTATTTAAACTGAATTATTAAAACTGGATTGTTTTTATAAAATATTTGGACCAGATTCGTGGTCAATTGTAGGCCAAAATGTTCCTTGGATCCAGTATAGAGTACA
This sequence comes from Apium graveolens, assembly GCF_009905375.1. Classification (NCBI taxonomy): domain Eukaryota; kingdom Viridiplantae; phylum Streptophyta; class Magnoliopsida; order Apiales; family Apiaceae; genus Apium; species Apium graveolens. The sequence continues at coordinate 175,350,903 of NC_133653.1, forward strand.
CGACTGTGTGCCATTTTTGGGGTTAGTACGTGATTAATCAGCAGCCTAACCTTTCCTTTTAGTTAAAATGAGATAAGTCCAGTTCTATAATTTTTTCAAAAGATTGAATTCTCTTAGTTTTCAATTGATTCAAAGGTCGATGAATCTTTGGTTTAATACCCTGAGTTTTTGAACTCTTGATAAACTATTTCAAATTGTTGTTATTATAATGGTACTTGCTGAGCCTTGTTGCTCACCCTTGCTTTTCTTATAACCATTTCAGAAAGGCTTAAAGTTGAGTTGCTCGAGTTTGATAGTATTTAAGGCTAAGCCCGTGCAAACAGTATGAGTGGTTAAGTTATCCAGAGGTCAAAAAAGGTATCCAGGGAAATTGATAAAGAAGGTTCGCGTTAGAAATATTTATTGAGATTCAGTTGTAAATCAGGTTTGTAAATAAAGTAGTATTGATTTTGCTTATCGAAAATGGCTGGTTATGATAAAAGATGTTTATTAATAATAGTGGTTGATTCTAATTTCAATACTGTAACCTGTATGCGATCCTTTTTTCAGGGGGTTAAACCATTTCCTTTTAAATTCGTTTTAAATGTTCAGTTTTTTTTTAAATTCTTTGATTTTTATTATCCTTGCATAAATACAGGTTTTCAAAAGTGTTTTAAAAAATGTTTTTCAGGTGATGATGTGAAATCCAGACTCCCGAATTTGAGGGACGTCACAGTTGGTATCAGAGCTACGGGTTATAAGTTATTGAAATTAGAATATAAGTTATAGTAATAAGCTTAATAGAAAAGAATAATATTGTGTAACCTCACATAGAGGTATAATAAGACTATTTGGGGATAGTCTATAGTTGTGAGAGTAATAAAATCAAGTTGGACAGTTAAGTTAAAAATGTTAAATGATTAAGTTGAGAGTGTTAGACGATTAAGTTAAGAAGTTAGATGGTCAAACTGAGAATGTGAGAAGATTAAGTTGCGAATGTTAGATAATGAAATTGTGAATGTTAGGCGCTTAAGTTGAGTGTCTATCACTATAGAGAGTGTGATTCCTGTTTCTAGATATTCCAGTATCTAGTTAGTGGATCAAATTGGATCAATAGTATTTTAAGTTGAGTGTTTATCGTTATAGAGAAATGTGATTCCTAATCTGCTGGGGACGATGACCTTTTTTCAAAAACTATTTCTCGGATTTCTTTTTAAAAATAATTCAAATTTCTTATTTTAAATTCTAAAATTCATATTTAATTCTTAAATTAATTTAGTTAATTATTTTAATAGTTAACTGAATTGTTTTAATTCCAGAAAATTATTTTCTTTATTATTTTCAAAATTCAAAATTTGAATTAATTATTTATAATTTATTTTAATTAAATATTTATTGATTTAATTAATTAATTAATTAATTTAATCAATTAATTTTATCTATAAATAGTTAAATAAAATGTAATTATTTATAATTAAGCCAAATAATGATTTAAAAATCATTTTGAGCTTTTAAAAAATTTATAATGGTATTTAAAATTCCATTAATATAATTATTAATTGAATTATTCTTATTTCATTTGTAATAAATAGAACGTTCATATAACGACTCGTGTATTTTATATTATTTTAAAGGTGTAATTATTGAATAAATAATTAAATAAAATACGTGTATTGGTTTTGACAGCTGTGTTTTGTTCTCTATTATATATGTGTGATTTATTGGTGTTTAGGGTTGAATTGCGTAATTAATTATGGAGTTGTATTATATTGTCTCACTTTTAAAAGTAATTTTATTGCATTTTTATTTTCATAAATAATTGGGTTGTTTTTAAAATTTTTATGATTTTATAATTTCAATAATTATTTTTGGGTTTTTATAAAATTGAGAAATCACTATTTCAGTAATTATTTATCTTTAAATGATTTTCTGATTCTATTTATTTATAAAATCGGTATTTAATTCCAGAATTCTTCAAAAATTATGAAGCTCATATTTTAAGAAGTTTATAATATTCTGAGAATTTTAAAATTATTTTGGAAATTTTTGGGATTAATTTCACCCGTGCATTGATTCGTTTAATTGTTAAAAGCGGTATTTATTGTGCTCCAAAATTTGTTTAAAAATTATGAAATTTACGTTTTTATTAACTTCGCGATATTTATAACACTTTAAAACTATGTTTATATTTTTTCGTGTTTATTTTCACCGTGGCTTGGGTCCATAAATCGTAAATTGTTGGGAAGAACTATTATTACAGGACACGTGAACACTTCTCGTTCATTTGTTGATAGGTGTTAGATGCTTAAGAATTGCAAAAAAATAAACAAACAATACCCCCACCCCCTGCACTCGCCTCTCTCCCTCCTCTCTTCATCTCTCTCGCGCGTCTCTCCCTCACAATCTCTCATTTTCTCTCTCGGCTCTCTTATTTCTTCCTTTCATTTTTGCTTCCCTGAACTCCGATCATCTTCCACTCATTTTCCGGCTATTTCTACGGTGAGCCGCCGCTTATTTGTAACTTGGCTGGTTCGATTTCTATATTGCTGATATATATATATGCATATGATTATGTATGTGTTCGTGTATGTGTTCGATTGTGTGTGTGTATCAGTGTGTGTGTGTACTAGTGTGTGTGTGTGTGTTTGGGTGTGCGACTGTGATTGTGTGTGCTTGTGGCAGCGCGTGTGTAGCTGTGTTTTGTTGTTGTTCCTTGGTTGCCTGATTATGTGATTTTGGTTCGATTATTATTAATTAATTTTCTACAGATTAATTATGTGAGTAAACTTTGTGAAATAAAAGAATTGTTATGCGGGAAATGTTATTAATCAGGGTAATTTAATTGGAAATTCGTATTTAATCGGGCACCAATAAATTGTACCGCCATGACGATGAACTTCGGTGAGTCAACGGTGGACCGCGATGATCGTTATCTGATTCCTAAATTTTATAAATAAATAAAATTATTCGTATAATCAGGTTCGTACGTAAATGATTTTGGAATTATGGAAATTTTGTTGCAAGTGGTGGATTGTGAATTGTTGTGAAATTTGGACGTCGATTATGATCGACGGGTAGGCTTATAAACAAAAAAGTTGCTGTCAAAATTTTCTAAAAATTTATTTTGAATACGAGAAACGTACTTTATATTACAAATTTTTTTACCCTTATGTTAATATGAATTACGTGATTATGTGTATAATTATTATAGAAGTCGGGTTATCGAATTGGGTTATTAGGATTCGAGGATATCAAGCATGTCGATATAACTGATTAGGGTATTCTGTTATTGCAGATCCCGATAAAGTTTCAGAAGGACTAAAGTCAGCGTGAAAGCTACCTAGGGTTTTGTAAAGCGTTGCAAGGCAAATACCCCGACCATTCTTTTATGGTTCAGTGCGTATGAATCGACTGTTATTTTATTCTCGTAAAGGAACATAAACGTTTTAAGTTACGTATCCCCTGTAGTTATAAATCACTGTTTTAAACCTATTTTAGGGAAAAGTAACTTCGAAAGGTACCTATCTCGAATGAAAATGATTTGTGAACCAATTTTACGTGTGCTATTAAAATGAATGGTTTTGAAATGAGATAGGTACAAGTGTTTTAAAAACTGGATAAAACGATCAGATATGGGATACATAGGGGCCAGAGTAGGACTATTGAGTTGGCGTAAGAGGCTAATTCGGTTACACGCAATTCATAACCGATTAGTCAAGCAGGTCAGAGACCTAGCTAGTGTCTGAGTTGCAGAACAAGTGTATGGGATGGCAGTTGGAGCCGTCTGGTGTTGATAGCATGATCAACTGTCTTCATATATCCGTTATGTATCTGATTTGGCTTTGTGATTTTCGTAAGGTAATAAGTGATTGATAGAGTTGATTAATAAATATGAATAACATGCTAAAATTAGACTATGGTACTTACACAACACACAACTACATATGTTTTATTAAAAGCATGCGAGTTAGAGATACCCAGTTTCTTTATTTACTGTTGTTCGAAATGATTTACATATTATGGATTTCATGTTGATTTATAGTTCTGTTCCTAAACTGTTTACATTACTGTTTTTATCTTGATATTCATATATTGGTACTGCTTAACTTAAATCATACTTGAACCTGGATCGGATCTTGGTATGGGTTCGTGTTAGTATATAATAATAATAATCTTGTTGTTTATATTTATATTAGTCATTTTTAGTGACGTCAACTCTTGACCCCGGCATTGAGGCCGTCACAGCTCATCCGTTTAATACGAAACAAACGCGTTTAGACTCAGAAAAATATTCTATTTCTATGAAAAATACTTTTGAGACATAAAATCTTTTGTTTCGAAAGGTCGCTTGATTTTGTAAACATTTCTGAGTCGCATAAATATCAAAAAGTTGTATTTCGACTCGATTTCAGTTTTAAACGTACCGAGTCGAATGTTTTGATAAACTGAGTTATATGTTATATGAATTATGTGATATGTGGAATAAGTGTTTACATGTGTTATGATTTATGTGCTAATTTGAGTGTCAGAATAGTGGTTTAATCGTATCTTCTGATTTGTAATTCAGATTCAGACAAAACAAAAAGTGATTAGAAGCTTATATTGTCTATTTTAATATTTTGTAATAAAATGATTGATTTGGAAATGTGAGTACATGTCATTGGATATGCATAATGTGATTATATATGATCTAATGATGTATTAATGGATGATTATGTGAAGTAAATATTTATTTCTTGTGTTAAGAACAAGATAAGTGAATTGAGTAACATAATGTAGTGTACAGATTGATTGATTATGGATCCAAATAGAATAACAAGGGGATAGTCTAATAACTAGACGAGATAATGTCAGATATTCGATATGAATTATACAAGCATTGGTTTATAGAATATTGTGTTTAAAATAGTTTGACTTTAAGATAGAGTCAAAGCATAAGTATGTGTTAGCTGATAATTGGTACGTCATGTTAGGTCCGCAATCAACTGTAGAGGGGGTGGATACCGTTTATGCAAATAAATCGATAAAGCTTTAATAAAATAAACAGTTTTTATACTAAAAGATAAAAAATGATATACTCTCTCAAAGGATGAACAATAATCCTTGAGAGCTGCTAGGTTATGCGAATGATATATCAATGCAAACAACTCGTATAACATAAACCTAATCTGTGCTTTATATAGAGCACAGTTACACAATCAATAAGGAATCTTATTCTATTATAATAAGGAAACCTATTACATATCCATATAAGATTGCTTCTGAGATAAAGTCCTTCACCGCCTTGAATTTATGCTTTCCTTTCCTCCTCGAATATCTACTAAAGTGACAAATCTTGATGACATCATCTGCTGATCATCAAGTACTGATATAAGTACTGATGACATTACTCTTCAATAAATACTGATATTAAGTCCTGATAAGAACTCCTGATAGTGTATATCCTGATATCATCAAATATATCTAACAATCTCCCCTAACTTGTGCATTATAAAATATGTACAAGTTCCAATTGATGATGTCAAAACTATCTAAATGTGGAAATCAAGTAAACATATTCATTCTTACTTAGGTGAATAACATACTTTACTCTTCATTCTGAACTCTAACATAATCTAAAAAATCTTCAAGAAACTTCCTCAACAGATTTTCTTCCATTACATCCAAATACCATTGCATCCTCTGTTTGTGTTCTTTCAGTTCATATGTTGATTCATCATTTTGATAGATGGCAGCCCTGAGGTCATGTAACTTTGAATTTCCAAGAGATAGATCATCCAATTCCAGAAACCCAATTTTCTTTCCATTAGGTTTAAAAGTTAAGACTTGTCTTCCTAGACTCATTTCTATCTTAGCTCCTCCAATAGTCATATCAATAACATATTTAGTTTGATCAATGTACTTTGGGATGTAGTTGGATTTTTAAGGCATTCTTCTCTGCTTTAACTGTATCAGGTTATTTATAAATGCAGACCATCTGACAGTTACATGATTGATTACCTTGAGAATTGTAGCAACAAGTTCCAATTCCTGCCATGCTTTTTCTCTCAACTGTTCTTGAGTCAACCTTAGTTTTCTCCCAGACTCCAGAAAATAAATCATTTTCTCTCCAACAAGATCAATAACAATTTGTGCTGATATGATCTTTTGTAAGTCTTCAAACATCACATTGTCTCCAATTTCTGTCGGATTAACATGCTTCCTTAAAATCAAAGCATCTTCTACAGATGGATCATCATTTAATCTTCCCAAACCGCTTGTGATTCCAGGTTTTCTAGCATGAGAACTTTCACTATAAATCTTCTTTAATATTTCAAAGGAATCTCTTCTAGGGGTAGGTTTCTTGCTTCCCCATTGCAGCATCTTCTTCTCTTCAAGAGTAAGTTCTAGCTTATCAGAGACTATGTTTTCAGAATCAAGATTTAATAACTCAGCTTGAATTGGGTTTGAAGAATCAATAACATGAGTAGTATCAGAGGTTATGATTGGTTGAATAATAGCATTTGCTTGTTCATTAACTTGAACAATGTCAGAGGTTAACTTCAGTTTTTCATCCCAGTCAGCTCCATGTATCTTTCTTCTTTGATGAGCTTGACTGACTTCTTCATTTTCAACAAATTCTTCAGTATCAAATGCTTGAGCTACTATATAGACTGGATCTATCACTGTTTGAGATTTAGTTGCCTTAGATACTGATTTCTTCTTAGAAACAGCTTTGGTTTTAGGCTTTGAAGCTTGGACTTCTCTCCTATCATCTCTTTCCCTTTCTGACTCCTGTCAGTATTTAAGATAGCTTGAGACCTAAGAGGTCTTTCAGCATCTTCCTGACTCACCTCCCATATGACCCTTTGGTTGGTCTGTTAGAAGGATCATCTTCATATGGATCTTGAGAGATAACAACAATATTAGTATTTGCTGTCTTTATGGAATTCTTAAAATCTTCCTCCATTTGCCTTAGCTGTTCTAGATCAACTCCAGGATTTTTTTTCTCAAAAATTCTTTTACTCACCTCAGAGTCAAATGCTTGAATCTTTGGATCCTTGTAGAATATATTTGTCTTTCTACCTTTTACTCTCAGAGTTTGAAGATACTGACTTGCTTCTATCTCCAGAATACCTTGGTCTTCATCAGTAGTTGTGACTTTTAAAGTCTGTTGAGTTGTTGTAGTCACAGTCAGTTCTTTATATTTAACTCTTTTTCCACTTGTCTTACTTTCTCCACCTTTTCTAGATTGAGACCTAGTGACAGCTTTTGATGAGCCACTAATCCTAACTAGCTTTTCACCTCTTCTCCTTACACTATCCTCATGTCCCCCCTTATTACCTCCATCAGGATTTTCATCATCAGTATTTGTCAATGTCATCTTCTTGCATTTAGACTTAACAATCTTCTCCCCCTTTTTGGCATCATCACCAAGAAGTAGAGAAAGAATCAACTACATTGAGTTCTGTACCTCTGTAAGTTGTTCAGACATTTAAACTTGCTTAACTTCTGATCTAGCTTGACTGGCTTCAATTGTAGTCTATCTGGAAATAATTGGTGCAATCTGCTTCTGAATTTCCTGATGAGTAGTCAGCCTTGAAGCAATCAAAGATTCTTTGATCTGATTTATTTGAGAAGTAGTTGCTTCTTGAGCTGTATGCAAGGACCTTACCACCAGAGTAGATGCTTTTAGATGATTCATAATGTCAGGATTTTGAATTCTCTATTCAGCTATCTCCAGATGTTCAACAATATTTGTTCTGGAAATAGGATCTGCAACATCTTTCCATTTAGCATTCCAGATATCATCAAAATAATCCTGCTTCTTTTAAGCATCTAACTCCTTCAGCTTCCGTTGCCTCACATGTTTAGACATATCTTCAGGGAAGAATGGATCATCTTCAGGATCTATAAGAGCATTTAAAATATCAGCTGCTTCACCATCATTAGATTCTTCATTTGCAACTGGATCTTGAAGTACCTGTTGAACTTCATCTCCAGCTTCAGCATGTAAGATAGAATCAGAAATTGGTGCTGTATGTGATCCAACAGCTTCAGAAGCTTCTATAATATCAACATTTAGTTCCACATATTCAAGAATTGTAGATAAATGAACTAGAGCTTCAGGATTTACTTCCAGAACCTCAGTACATGTGGAGTGCTCCGTACTTGTGGAGTGCTGTGGTGACTCTGTAGTGGATAGATTTTTATGAATGAACTGTTGTGCTACTATATCTTCAGCAACAACATGGAGAATTTCAGGTGATGAAATTGTAGAATAAATGGATTGTTTTTCATCAAAAATAGGGATTGCTCCAGGTGGTGGAATAGTAGATTGAATGGACTGTAGGAAAGTATCAGTATTTAGACCTGCAGGGAGATTATCAGCACTTGGTACATCAGAGTTTATCCGAGGGTCAATAGACTGTTGTTCAACACCTGTTTCTTGTGTACTCTATGCACCTGCAAAATATAACAAGTAACACTTAATCTTTATATTCTTTTAAAGCAGTCTCACTACTCCTTACACCACACAGCTCATAACTTTTAATAGTTAGAGTTTCCTCACAAGGATTACTAAATCATGTCTCTCATCTGCCTCTCCTTTTTCCAGGAAGGATCTTGCCTCTCTTTAATTTTGTTTTTCTCTAAATCTTTTCACACAACTCACAGAAAAGCTCAGATAATTTATCCTACAGAAATAAGAGGTGGCTAAAGAAGGGTGGTCTGTGGTAATAAACTAGAGGTAGCCCTTAAATAAGGTCTAGAAATAATCATACTAGCAGGATTTATAACATACATAATAAATGCTGATAATACAAAATCAGTATTTAAAATAAATGCTGATAAAGTGAAACCAGTATTTATACCTTGTGAATTTGAAGTCACAATTGAACTCACAGTTGAAACTGTGGTTATGACAGTATGTTGTTCCTCAATTATGGGAACCTCTATTTGAATTGGAAAGGATTTGAACAGGTTACTGTCATGTACCATGGTCTCAAACCTTGTCCTTCTTGCAAAGAGCTGACACTTGAATGTGTTATTTGATGCTATCACAGGGTTTTCAGTAAAAACTGATGAAACCCTTTTATTTTTTTGGAGTCATCAAGATCTACCTCGGCATGTAGTCTCTGACCAACTTAATGTTGTTCCTGAGTGGTGAGATAGTTTCATGAACCATGTCACTTGATTTTGGCAACATTTGAGAAATGGATTCAAGTGTTTCATCTTTAAGAAGAAATTTGAGATAGAAGATGTGTGATTTTGATATTGAGTGTTGACAACTTCCTTTGAGAGAAAAAGAAAGTTTCAAATAATATGTCATGTTTCATAGTATCAGACTTTTGAAACATAGATATGTTTAGACATTTTGATAGACAAGAACACTCAAAGATCATATTTCTCATGAGATTAGATTTAAACCTTTCATCGGTTTCTTCTGTGATATTAATTGCTTCCTGTAACGCTATGCTTAATCTGTATTGTAGTGAACATGTGTAACTCAAAAAGAGATTAGTTGTACACATGCACTATTGAAAATTTCTTGTAATTAAACATGCAGTACTAACTGGAATATGAACACTCATAATAAGTTAAGCACAAACAAAGTAAGAAACATTCATTAAACTGATCAAAAAAAGAAAAATATTTTTCATTAATATTAAGAAGATGAGTACAAGATTTAGAATTTTAAATTAAAATCCTAACTTAATCTAAGCTACCTAATCTTCTTCTTTTTCTCATCCTCTTTCTTCTTCATCGCCCTGCGATGGAAGATGCAAGAGAAATTATATTCTCTAGCAGTGCCAAGCGTTCAAGGTGACGCGGCTCGGCCTCCTCAGCCCTTCGCATCTTCTCAAAATGGACATCCATTCCGAAAAGATGCAATGATAGGGTGTTGTCCCAGTCAAGAAGATAAAAAATCGACTACGGGAATCCAGTCGGAGGATAATCCTAGTAATATCCGAGATATATCGCGTAATTATTTTTATCAATAGATAAATATTATTTGATTATTATATGAATTTTGGTGAATTATCTGTTAAGTGGTATCTGTGTTTGGATGTGTAAATATGATAGAATTTGAGTATTTTAATTTTTATAGCTCCAAAATAAAATATAGATATTTGTGATATTTTTCTATTAGTTTTTATGTTGATATATGGTATTATAAATGATTTATGGTTCTTATAAATTATTTTTCTGAATATTTATAAACTATTTTGTATAATCGGGAACCAACCGACTTCAACCGTTTTTACGTTTTCTACAACCCGGAAGTCTTGAGAAAACACCTTCCTAACCTAATTGCAATACTCCGAGCACTTTCCATGTTTTGACTTTTTCGATCTGGATTACGATTTTCCCCGTGCAGGTACCGGCGCAAAATTTTCGAAACAAAATTCGTTTCGGTAGATCGATAAAACCCGTATTTTCGAGAAACGAGATCTTTTTATTAAACTATTATATTATCTTCTCGTAATATGTGTAATCAAAGCGCTGAGACCAAGACCGCAGTTACAAAATTTATAGATTTGGATAATTAACCAAAAACCGGTACCGATGTGGATCTGTTTTATCAAATAAACGTTATATTTTATATCCGGTACGGTCCAACGGGGTACCAATATTCCGTAAATATAAATAGCCAATACATTATTGTATTTTTTTACAGATAAACATTATTCTACAGTAAAAATAGATAATTATCCAGAGAACCGAACCGTTTTCTTCGCAATCGAACGAGAATTTAAAGACGTTATTGGAATCTGATGGAGGCGTATTAATAGTCAAATTGAAGCCCTTGATCCCCTCTTTCATAATCTATCATCAAAATCAGCAGAGGAATGGTATTTTGTAAATTCGATTTTTAGGGTTCTTGAGTCGAATTGGGTTTTTGAATTTTAAGCGTTTTTGGTTGTTTTTGCTGCTATGGTTAGCTTTGCCATGTTGTTTATAGTCGATTAGTGTACAAATTTGAATTGTTTATGTTCATAATTGGATAAGTCGAGTTTTGTATTTTCTTCTATTTTTATTTTGATTGTTATGATTATTCATGTGTTGATTGTTATTTAAATGTCTGGATTCGTTTGTATAATTCAAGAGTTTTGTTTTGAGACAGGAAGCGCTTGATTTGGTTAAGAAATGAATGAATTTGTTGTTTGACCGGATAAACTCGAAGTCGCTGGGTTTAATGGCCTTCTTGGCCGGAACTCGCGATTTTCAGATCGTTATAAAACGATCCTGGTATCACTGTGTTGCTGAGTCAACTTAGATCGAAAAGGGAGCAAAAACTATACCAAAAGAATTGATTTTGGCTGGTTGCAGGGCGTGGCTTGAAGTCAGGGCTCGCCGGAAAAGTCACTGGTTTCCGGGCAGCCCAGATTCCGGCGACTTGTTCTTAGCAAACCTGACCCGGTTCTTTGAGACTTGTTTTCTTTCTAAATTCCAACCCGGTTTTGATTCATTTTCCCCCAATTCCAATTATACAAAACTGTTTCTGGAATTTCTTTTTAAAACTAATTCAAAATTCTTATTTTTAAATTCTAAAAATCATTATTTTAATTCCAAAAATTATTTTTAATTCAAAATAAATCTGAATTATTTAATTAATTAATTTAAGTTAATAATTAATAATTTAATTAGTCAATTAATTTAAATATTAATTGATTAATTGATTTAATTAGTTATTAATTAGTTTTAACTGATTATTTAATTAGATTAAATTATTTCTTTTGATTTAATAATTCCGAAAAATAGTTTCGAGCTTTAAAATATGTTCTTAAATTATTTTCAAGACTCGATAATTATTATTAAATCATTTTAAAGCTAAATTTGGGTGTTCGAACCCTATTATTTAATTATAAAATGATTCGTAGGTCCGTTTTAATGCAGAAAAATGTTTAAAAATTCGTATTAAATATCAGAAAAAATTATTTTAACCCCGAATCTTCTTTGAAAAATTATTCTGATCGAATACCTTGCATGCTATGTGAGATCTGATTAATGTGATATATGCCTATGTGTCTATTGTTTGACTACTTTAGTTATAACATTCAATTCGTAAATCGGATTTGGGTGAAACGAAGGGTTGATAAAATCTTATGATGTCTATGTGACGATTAGAATAATGTGAGATGAATATTGATAGATACTTAAGATGCCTAGCAGAGTAAGCGAGGCGTAGAAAAAGGAAGCAGGTGATCAGAAAATAGAACCGATGCTTAGAAAATAAAGCAAGTGATCAGTGAATAGAAGCGGGGCATATAAAAAGTAGACAAGTGGCTGTTGAATAGAATCAGTAGACAAGTACAAGTGAAGTTGGAATCATATATGATAAGGCAAGTACTCCTGAACCTTTCTCGAGTTATATTATAAATATTTCTAAACTCTCTCGTGATTTATTGTTAGTATTCAAATTAGTTCTACTTTATATCGTAAGTGCTTGGAATCATTCAGCCTTGAACCCAGATCACATCACCTGATCTTAGAGCTGTAAGCCATATTCTTTGTAAACCATCCATTGTTGATTTACCAGATACTAAACCACATAAATACGATACTACTCCACAAATACATATCCACCATACACCAAACCCTGGAACATAATTGCTTAAACATACAGAAACTTTTATACTCAATCATACCTTGTAACATCAAAGAACTAAACCTTGTAAAATCATTGTTCATCTAATACCTGATTCTCCTACAGGATGGAGGCCATTTCTCATACATACCTTCATATACCCTCGCGATACTCATGAATTGTATCATGCTTTTATACAAATGTTTTATCACTGTTGATTATGATCTTATTTTATTGAATTATATTGTTTATCATACTGAACTATTTTAGAATTGGATAGTTTTCTTTATGTGGATCAGATTCGTGGTCAGACCAGATTCATGGTCGAATTAGGCCAATGTGTGCCTTGGATCCAGTTTATCGAGCAGAGCCGTGTGCCTTGCTCGGGGTTAGTGCGTGACTGATCAGCAGCCTAACCTTGATTTTAAAATTTAAAATGAATATCCAATTCTAATGATTGTTTAACAATAAACTTGATTCCTCTGAATCATCTCATTTGATCATTGTTTAACCTCAGTTGTTGTTATTATGACTTGTTGAGCTAGTTACTCACTCTTGCGGATCTGTTTATGTATTCTACAGTTGAAAAGGAAATGACTGATAACGAGGTTTCCCAGTCCAATGTGTGAGTTAGGATTCCAGGTCGAGTTGGATCAAGCTAGCAGAAGCTTTATATGGTAGTTGAGATATGCAAGCTTGTAAAAATAATTTTGTTTTCAGTTGTAAGTTAGAGTAGTTGGAATTTGGTACGTTGTAATAAAAGTTAAGTTTGTGGCTTATTTTTATACTTTAACTTGTTGCGATTCGTGGTTGTGTAAAGCAAGGTCATTGCAAATAATATTTCATATACAGGTTTATATATATTGGGTGTGTGCGTTGTGGACCCCAAACTTCTAACCCGAGTTTGGAGGGCGCCACAATCTTGACCATCAAATATGACCCTGAGACGGAAGGGATCAAAGTATAACTTCCTGTTTCAGGATTGGGATCTGGCCGATAAACTCCATGTTTGAGAGAACAGATAGTAGCCATTGAATTTGTGAGTTTTGGAGTTTTGGATGAAAAGTTTTGAGAAGATTAAGAGTTGTGTATAAGAAAGAAGTGAGTTGTTTTGGAAATGAAAGGTACGTATTTATAGTGGAAGAGATCGAAACTGAAAAGACTCTCTAATTAATTATGTAATAATTAAACACAACATGCATACACTCTTACACATATCTAGGTAAGAAAAAAGTAATCTCCCTTTTCAGATTCCAATTCTTGATGTAACTACTCAAGAGTTTGATAGTTACTTATAGTAATAGTTAACCCATGCAAGAAATTAAAAGATTTTCCACTACCTCACTGTTAATTAAAAATACTGAGCACCCATTTATTTCGAATAAATTCAAAATAACATTAAAATATAATAGTCATGTAAAGTTTGACCACTATTAGTATTTAATCAACAACTTTCAGAATTTATCAGTCAACACAAGTTTGACCAATATTAGAATTTAACAACTACTGTCAGGATCTATTAGTCAAAACAAGTTTGACCAATATCAGAGTTTATACACATAGTCAGAGTTTAATATGCAGCTATTGGCTGGGATTAATAGACAATTGCATGCTTTCATGGCATCAGAATTTAACACAATAATCAGTATCTAGTAAGTACTGATACATAATAATAAGATACCATACTCTTACTATCAGCAGTTATTCCTTATTTATCGGAGTTTGAGAAATATCCTCATATCATTCCCAATTCATTCACCAATCTTGTGAAAGTAGCTTCACAGAGAGGCTTGGTGAATATATCTGCTAATTTCTGATCTTTTGGAACAAAGACTAATTCCACTGTACCCTCTTCCATATGTTCCCTTATAAAATGGTACCTAATGCTGATGTGTTTGGTCATCGAATGTTGCACTGGATTTCCTGTCATTGCAATAGCACTTTGATCATCACAATATATTGGAATAGCATAATAATCTAACCCATAATCCAGTAACTGATTCTTCATCCATAGAATCTGAGCACAACAGCTTTCTGCAATAATATATTCAGCTTCTGCAGTTGATGTGGAAATAGACTTTTGTTTCTTGCTAAACCAAGAAACCAATCTGCCACCAAGTAATTGGAAGCTTCCAGAAGTGCTTTTCTAGTCTATTTTGTATCCTGCAAAATCAACATCTGAATATCCAATTAGCTTAAAATTTGAATCTCTAGTATACCATAATCCTAGATTCATGATGCCTTTGAGATATTTAATAGTTCTTTTCACAGCTAATAGACGAGGTTCCCTTGGATCAGCTTGGAACCTTGCACAGAGACAGGTAGCATACATGATATCAGGTCTACTAGCAGTCAAATATAGGAGTGAGCCAATCATACCTATGTAGTTAGTTATATCTACTGATGAACCAGTATTAAAATCTAATATGGTTGAAGTGGCCATGGGAGTTGATGCAGTTGAACTATCTTGCATTCCAAATCTTTTGAGCAAATTCCTGGTGTATTTGGATTGATTTATGAAGATCCCTTCATCAGTCTGTTTTACTTATAAACCCAAAAAACAACTCAATCCTCCCATCATACTCATTTGATATCTAGACTGCATTAGCTTTACAAATCTCTCATAAAGTTTATCATTAGTAGATCCAAAAATGATATCATCAACATATATATGTACTAATAATAAGTCCTTATAATGGTATTTATAAAAAGAGTTTTTTCAATTGTACCTCTTGTGAAACCACTTTCGAACTGAAATAGAGCAAGTGTTTCATACCAGGACCTTGGAGCTTGTTTTAGTCCAGAGAGTGCTTTATCCAGTAAGTAGACATGATCTGTAAAATTTTGATCAATGCACCCTGGAGGCTGTTCAACGTAAACTTCCTCTTCGAGTTCTCCATTTAGAAATGCACTCTTTACATCCATTTGGAACACTTTAAACTTCTTGTGAGCATCATATGCTAGAAAAATTTTGATTGCCTCAAGCCTTGCAACTGGAGTAAAAGTCTCATCAAAATCAATGCCTTCTTGCTGTGAATAGCCCTTTGCAACCAGTCTTGCTTTTTTTCTTGTAATAATGCCCTCACTATCAGTTTTGTTTTTGAACACCCACTTTGTACCAACAACTGATATGTTCTTTGAGCCTTGCACAAGAGTCCAAACTTTGTTCCTTTCAAATTCGTTAAGCTCCTCTTGCATTGCTGTAACCCAGTCAACATCTTGAAGAGCTTCTTCCACCTTCTTGGGTTGAGTTTGAGATACAAAACAATGGTAGAGACATTCATTTTGAGTGGTTTTTTTGGTTCTTACACCACTATTAGGATTTCCAATGATTAAATTAGGTGTGTGTTTGACTTAGACCATTTTTATTGTACATGGAAGTTGACTCCTTGAAGAAGATCCTCTGTAATATCCGAGATATATCATATAATTATTTTTTTATCAATAAATAAATATTCTGTGATTATTATGTGAATTTTTGGTGAATTATCTGTTAAGTAGTATCTGTGTTTGGATGTTTAAATGTGATAAAATTTGAGTATTTTATTTTTTATATGTCCAAAACAAAGTATAAATAATTTTGATATTTTGATATTAATTTTTATGTTGTTATATGATTTTATAAATGATTTATGGATTTAATAAATTATTTTTCCGAGTATTTATAAACTATTTTGTATAATCAGGATTCGACTGACTTCAATCGTTTTTACATTTTTACAACCCGAAAGTCTCGGGAAAAATCCTTTATAACCCAATTTGAATATTCCGAGCATTTTCCATGTTTTGACTTTTTTGATCCGGAGTACGGTTTTACCTGTACGGGTCCCGGCGCAAATTTTTTGATACAATATTCATTTTGGTAAATCGATAGAACCCATATTTTAGAGAAACGTGATATTTTGATTAAACGATTATATTATCTTCTCGTAATTTGTGTAACCAAAATGCTGAGACCAAGTCTATATTTACGAAAAGCCCGTTTGATAATTATACTAAAATCGGTATAAAATTGGATCTGTTTTATTATTACTTAGTGATTAAGTATTCAATTTTATATCCGATATGATCCAACAGGGTACCAATATTCCTTAAATATAAATAGCCCTTACCGTATTTTATTTTGTACAAATAATCATTTCTATACAGTAAAAATATATAAATTTTCAGAGAAAAACCCTAAATTCATTGTGTTCTTGAGAATCAATTTGAGATTTGAAGGTGTTATCGATATCCGATTTTGGAGTTTAAGTAACCAAAACAAAGGTATTGAAGTGTATTATTAGATTCTACTATCTATACTACTGCAGAATCGACTGGTAATTTTCTATAATTTTATTTAAACTCGAATTATTTTGGGATTAATTATGAATTTTTGATTTTGATGTTGTTTGTATAATTTTATGATTGTATGTTGTAGATAATTTGATTCTGATCATTTTGGTATGTCATATGTTGAATTTGGAGTTCAATAACATGTCCAACTCTGTGTTTGATTTTTGAATGGCAAAATTAGGGTTTTTAACCCGTATGAATGTTTTCAATCGAAAATTAGGGCTTTTTGATCTAGGGTTTATTAGGATGATTGGTTGGTATCAACATTTAGATCTTGAAAAGAGGAATCGATTGGTGGTGGTCCCATGAACAGACGATACCGGAATCGAGCTGGCCGGAGAAAAGAAGAATTCGCCGCCCGACGAGTTTTTTTCGAACTTTTTCGGTCAACTCAGGGGTTATTAAGTTATTTTGATTATACGAATAGATTCCTGGTGATTGGAAGATGTGATCTGGAGCTTTTCGTGGACTAACTGTACCTGGATCGCCGTCTTCGGCGAGACAGGGCATTTTCCGGCGACGGGATGCAAAATTTGCAGTTTAGTTTTGAAGATTGTGAAGTTTTGTCCCTGTAGTTTGTATAATTTGCAAAAATAGGATTCCTGTTTTGAAAATTTATAAAAATTATATTTTCTATTTATTTTAATTTCAGAAATTCATTTTTAATTATTAAAAAATTCCAAAAATCATTATTTTAATTCCGAAAATTATTTTTATTTCAGAAATAAATTTGAATTATTTAGTTAATTAATTTTAGTTGATAAATAATTTTTAATTGGTCAATTAATTTAAATATTAATTGATTTAATTAATTATTAAATAATTATTAATTAATTATTTAATTAGATTTAATTATTTCTTTTGATTTAAAAATTCCGAAAATTATTTCGAGCTTTAAAATGTAATTTCAAATTATTTTCAAGCCTCGATAATTATTATAAAATGATCTTAAAGTCCGATTCGTGTATTCAAACCCTTTTAATTTCTTATAATTGATTCGTAGACCTTTAATTCTGAAAAATGTTCAAAAATTTGTATTAAATACTTGGAAAATCATTTTAACCCCGAATCTTCTTTAAATTTTTTTAATAAATATCTTACATGCTATATGCTATGTGTGATCTGATTGGCGTGTAATCAGCTTATGTGTATATTGTTTAACTGTTTTATCGTAACTTTCAATCCACAAGTCAGATTTGGGTGAACGAAGGGTAGATAAAAGTTTGTAACGAATAGAATAAAGTGAGAATGAGTATTGATAGATACTTGTGATGTCTAGAAGAGGAAGCGAGGCGTAAAGGGAAAACAGATAGTCGGTGAATAAGAATCGGTAAACAAGAGCCAGTGAAGTAGTGGAGAATTGATATAAGGCAAGTGATTCGTTAACTATCTTGATATGTGTTTGGAATAGTTCTGTTTTATATTGCAAGTGCTTTTAAGTAATTAATCGTAAACCCTGATTCCAGTTATTGATCTTTGAGTCGTAAGCCTTATTCTTTGTAAACTATTGATTATTGAACCCTCGGATACGAACCACAGATATACGATACCATGAAACCTTATACATCAGAAGACTAATTCTTATAACCACGAAACCTTGATTATTCTATTATCTGATTCTTTTACCGGCTGATAGACAATCTTTGTATTTACCTTGTTATCCCCTTTTGATGATTGCAAATCACCTTATGCTTGAAGACAAATGTTGTTATAATTCTGTTTATTGATTTATATTATTTATTCTGTTATTGTTATAGAATTGGATTGTTTTATAAATATGGACCAAATTCGTGGTCAGACCAGATTGGTGGTCTTGTTAGGCCAATGTGTGCCTTGGATCCAGTATATAGAGCAGAGCCGTGTGCTTTGCTCGGGGTTAGTGCGTGACTGATCAGCAGCCTAACCTTGGTTTTAAAATAAATTAAATATCCAATTCTAATCATTGCTTATAAAAAAACTTGATAACCTAAATTATTTCATTTGATCATTGTTTAATCTCAATATTGTCACTGTGACTTGCTAATCTAGTTAGCTCACCTTTGCGATTCTGTTTGTGTTCTTTTCGAGTTAAGAAGAAACCCATTGGTAGCGAGGATCCCCAATCAAGTGTGCGAGCTAGGATTTCAGGTTGAGACGGAATAAGCTAGCTGAAGACTTTTGTTTTAGTTTAAGTTTGAAAGTTTGTAAGAATGTTTACTATTCAAATGTAAGTTAACTAGTTGGGATTTGGTACATTTTTAATATAAGTGTGGTTGTGGCTTGTGTGCATACTTTAACCTGTTCCGATTCGTGGATTATGGTAAGTAGGGTCATTGTATATATTATTTTCATAAACAGGTTTATATATTGGGGGTGTGTGTGTGTTGTGAACCCCAAACTTCTGACCAGGGTTTGGAGGGCATCATAGGTTTGGTATAAGAGCTATAGGTTATAAGTCACTAACACAAGCCTAGATTGTTGGGAATGGGTAGAGGGTTAGGATTAGGAGTAAGTAATAGAATGATAGAACATCGAGAGGTTGAGTGCGACTGTATAGTAGGTGTTATTATGATTCGTGTTGTGATTCGAGATTCTTATCTTACGATGTAATTTTCAGATAGCAGCGATGGTATATTCCTTTATTTCAGTACCATCTGATCATTCCGAGCCTTCAGTTGGAGGATTGTCATCTGATCCAAGTCATGTTCTTCCACCGATATTAGATATATTACCTCCTATTGTGACGGCTGCACCACTGCGAGCTAGTCCACCCCCTGGTATGAGGCCACCTATCCAAGGCCCCCCCACTTGCTGCAACTGACTCTACTGGGCATTCAATTATGGGTGAATCTTTCCAGTTTACTCCATTCCATGTTTCATATCATCAGTATAAGGCTCTTCTTTCAAAGCGAGAGGCCCTGTTGGCAAGATTCAGGAGTTACATCATATTATGAAGACTATAGATGTTGACAAGAGTGCGAGGGAGCTTCGAGAGGAGATTCATGTGACTCGGAGGATACTTGAGGCTAGACTGCATGGAGCTACTTGTGAGTATGCAGGCCCAGATGCTCTTATGGGATGGGCCAGAGAGGTGTAAGAGGATCTTGCGAGGCGTGCTGGACCAGAGTTTCCCTGGAGCTGAACGACAGAGTGGTTGTGACAGCTGTTATACGTATATTAGTGTAGTTTATATCAGCAGACTTTTGGTTTGTATTTATAGCCTAGACTTGCTGACTAGTGTAGGCCTATTATACCTTTTTACTTTTTGAAGCGTTTTCATGCTTGTACTACCAAACTTTGATATATATATATATCAGTACCTTTCCTTTTCCAGCATTGTTATTTACATTACTTCACCTGTTTTATCTTACTTTACTTACTGCACCAGTTGTAAACTCATGTGATAACATTGTTGGTGAGACTGCGTAGCTGTATGAACAGTTACGTGATAACTCAACACGAGATCAACACTAGAACATGTCAGGTTTATAATACTATGTCTACAAAAGAAATTAGAAGAAATGAAGAAAAGGCAAATACAAAGAATCAAAAGATTAGAAGAAAGCTTGAAGTCTGTTTATAGGTCACTGAAAAAAGTTCATTAATGTGATCATGCATCAGTGAAGAATAAAGATTAAAGACTTTCAGGGTTTCAGAAATGATAAAGATTCAGTGTATAAGTGCTACCAAAAGATTTCAGTGTATTGGCATTGATTGAAGATAGACAGTGTATGAAGCAAAGGAATCTGAAGAATTGAAGATATAGTATAGACATAGGTTAAAGAAGACAGCTGCAGTCTTGAAGTTATACTCATTGAGATGAGTTCATTTACATGTTCAAGCGTTGGTGAAGAATAGTGAATGATAGGGGTGTGCATTCGGTTCGGTTAACCGATAACCAAACCGGATAACCGAAATTATTCCGGTTCGGTTAACCAAATTTCAAATTTTGGTTCGGTTTTCGGTAGTAAAAATCCTGAAATTCGGTTATTCGGTAATTCGGTTATTAACCGTGGTTAACTGAATAACCGAGTTAATAACCGAATATTTAACAAAAATATAAAATATTTATTATTCATAAGTATTAGTAATATATACACCTTCCTTTTCTCTGTTGTCTCTCACTCTCTATCTCTCTCATCACCTCATCTTCCTACACAGAGTCCGATAGGTGATAGCCCGATACACACAGCCTACAAAGGAACACAGTAATAGCGAATAACTACACAAAGGCCACAACAGGAGATTAATGGATTGGCGATTGTTATCATCTCTTCTCTACGAGTTCCGATTATTATTGGGGGTTCAACATCTTGAGGTAAATATGGAAGGGAATATAAAGTTTTGACAATCTGGATTTTTGCAGATTATCCGTGGAGTAAATTGAGGGGGGATCCCAACTTAGTACTTGCATTTCGGTTTTAATTTTCGGTTTTTGGTAATAACCAAAATAGTTATTTCGGTTTCGGTTAAAAATCGAACACATTTCAGTTCGGTTTTCGGTAGTGATTTTTCCTTTAATTCGGTTTCTGTTAACCAAAAAAAAGTTCGGTTCGGTTCGGTTTTAGCCGAATACACAGCCCTAGTGAATGAAGTATTCAAGACTGTAGTAGCAATGAAGACGTTGTCTAAAGTACCATAAAGAATTCCAGTGAAAGTACATTTATTTATTGACAGTCGGTGTTCGAAGCAATAAAATTGAGGCAAGATTAACAATGTAATCAAGGCTATAATATGAAGACCTGAATCGGGGTTAGTCGTCTGTGAACCAGACTAGTTGCACTAGGCGTCAACAGCTCGTGAAAGTAATTCGGGTATTATTTTTAGAAGAATTGTTAAGTTGAGGAACATACTTGGATTAAAGGTTTATCTGTTAAAGTACGAGAAGAGGTGTGCGGGGTATACAACTAAACAACTCAGGGGACTGGCGAAGCTCAAAGTTTAATTTTTAAATTAAATAAATTTATTTAGTGGATTTTAATATAATTTATTTAATAAACTTAAAATAATTTATCTTATAAACTTTAAACAAGTTTATTTTATAAATCTAAATTAGTTTATTTATATAAGTTATATTTAAGTTTATTTTATAAATTAAATTAGTTATAATTTAAACTTAAAAAGAAAAAAAAGAAAAAAAAAGAGAAAAAGAAAAACAAAAAAAGAGAAAAAGAAAATACAAAAAGAAAAAAAAGAAAATAGAAAAAGAAAAAACAAAAAGAAAAGAAAACAAAAAAAAGGAAAAAAGAAAGAAAACAAAAAAGGAATCAAACAAACAAACAAATGTAGTTTGTTTGGTTTTTGTTAAGGTTTAGTTTAGTACATATATATGTACTAGTTAGTAGGTGGTCGCCAAAGAACTAGCTACACTGGAGTTGCCATACAAGTTAATAACAGGTGACTTGGTTTCTTTTTTGTTTAAGTATTTTGTACTAGTAGCCCCTGTGGTCGCCACAGAGGAGTTAGAATAATAGTACTACTAGTCGCCACAGGGAGCTATACATGGTCGCCACAGAACAATCATCCTTGGTCGCCACAAAATCCTCATCCCCTACTTTATTGATTCATTCAATTAATTTGTGTGGTCAATATTTACCTATATATTTAAATTGAATATAAAGACTACACTCAGCAGCAGATCAGATTCAAGCTATTGGATAAATTTTCTGTTCATCTTCTCTCCCGAGAGAGGTGAACAATAGCAGCAAAGATTTTTAGAGAAGCTCAAGCTTTTTATAAATCCGTTTAACTTCTCACCGGAGTAATGTTATAATGCCCGATTTAATTCTTGTATATTCATAAGGGGATTATAATCGTTATCCGGTAATTAAATCCTTAGACAAACAAAAGCTAGATTATTGTTTAGGATTTGATTTGTAAATCTTTGTAGAAGCTAGGAACTTTGTTGTTCTTAGATTGTAGCTGGTTAATTTATTTACCGGAGGGTAGCAACACCCCTCGCATATGAATATATACTTCCCCGAATATCTTGTGTTCCTCGTTTTATATTCCCAAACACTATTCACCTCAAGAACACGGAACCACTAACTGAGCACTAAATCTATATACGCTAAAGATTTGAAAGAATTTTTAATTTAGTGATTATCGTATTCAACCCCACCTTCTACGATAATTCGGGACCTAACAAACATGTACCCTATTCCCTTGATTGTTTACATTCTGTAAAGAAGCAAGCAATTTACTTAGTTCAACCATTAAAAATGTTTTCAAAAAGAGATATTCATGTTTTATAAAAACTTTTCATAGAAAAGATTTGATTTAAAGGCTAAATAGGTTGTTTGATTCTTTATAGATAATGCCTCCCAGAAGAAATACCCGTTCTACCAACCAGAATGAAAAAACCAACAACAACCAAGACAACAATAACCAGAATGCTAATCCAGGTCCCATAAACCCAACTGTAGCCCAGATTCTTCAGATCTTGGCTCAAAAAAATCCAACCTGACTTAACAACAGCAGAGACATGCCAATCCTCAGGTAACTTTTAAGACTTTTCAGGCGGTGAATCTTGGAATTCAAAGGTTCTTTAGATCCAATTGAAGCGATATTTTGGTTAAAGGAGATTGATAAGTCATTTTCTTTAGTTAAGGTGAGAGAGGAACAGAAAGTGGAGTTTGCAAGTTACAATTCGAAGAATGAAGCCACCTATTGGTGGGAGACTGTTAAGACATTGGAAGGTACAGATGTTTTTACTTGGGAAAGATTCAAGAAGTTGTTTCTAGAGAAATATTTTCCTCAGTTTGTTCAAGATCAAATGGAATTGAAGATTCTGGAGTTAAAGCAGGGAAATATGTCAGTAGCAGATTACGAATGTAAGATTGAGGAATTGTCAAGATTTGTCTCATCATATGTGGATACTGATAGGAAGAACGCTAAGAGATTCCAGTAAGGTCTTATGCCATGGATTAGAGGGAAGGTAGCCATATTTGAGGTAGACACGTATGTGTTAGGACGAAAACATGCGCTAATATTCACGGAAGTATACGCAATCGCAAGTAATATAGAATTAATTCTAGTTCATTCCCACAGAGATTCTATTAAGATTAACTTCAATTTATGCACTTATGCAACAATGGTCTGGTTATTATTCAATGCTAAGATGATAACAAATTGGGAGTGTTTATAACTATGATTAACTATGAGATTATATTAATTAATATTAACTAAGAGAATTAAGGTTGATTAACTTATATAATACAAACATGGGATTCTAACTTCATTAAATACTTCATTCAATAGCCTTCTTGTTCTTAACCTTAGTATGCAATGGTGATGACACTAATCAGATAACACGAAACTAGTAAACGTCAACTGTCGTTGCACGAATACCTCACTACCAGACATCCACAAAAGAGATAGAAGCTGAATAGACACCAATTATATTGAGACCCTATGTCTATAGAATTTGACAACATAATGGTTTAATGCGCAAGTTATCTATCGTGATTACATAGGGCAAGTAAGATGGTTAAAATTACCTACGAATCATGCATAGAAAATACATGAACCTATTCTAGCATGGCAAGTTCTAAACCCCTAAATTCACTTTCATTTCATTAGAGATTAACCCGCTATGTTATAGGTTCGCGACGCTCATAAGACGAATAAGCACAACCAATACTAGGATATCATACAACCACCACACTGTTGGGAACCACAGACTTAGGGTGTTACTATGTTTTACGATAAAGATTACGAAAAGAGGATTACCTTGTTAATGGTTGATTCCACGCTCTTCTATTGTATTCCCAAATTCCTTTGAGCGAAGTGTGGCCTCCGTCTTCTCAAGTTATCCTCTCTTCTTGCTCCTTGGTGGCTACAATATGTTTTCACATAATTCCAAGCAAGAAGAGAATAAGAATATATATAGGCTACAATAGGGACCATGGATAATTAGGTTGGACCTTCTAATTACATCTTTAGCCTAGCCCAATATAATTAAATATTAATTCAATCCACTAAATAATTAATATTTGCACTACCTTTCCTAATACCGTAATTTAATTAATTCGGTTCCAATATTATTTGCTTATTAAATTCCCCATATTTAAAATATCATATATCCATTAATTAAATAAATTACTGATAATTTATTTAATTAATATCTTTTATCCTTGATCATCCACTCAACCTTTATTTAATTATGCCAGAATAAATTCCACCTGTAGGGTTTCACATAATTAAATCTTTTTGAGCTTTCAAGGGGACATCATTAACCCGAATATTATCAGGACATGGATTCCTTCAATAAATAATATCCACCATGTATATAATTCCATCACCCAAAATATAATGATATAATTCAAAAGAATTATTTCATATATAAATCAAAGCATGTAAATAATATACACGTGTCAATTACTATTTCCGGATTAAGAACCTAAGCATTAATAATAACATAGAATCTTAGTTCTCCTTCTTAATCAGTATTAAGGGAACAATTCTAAATTTGATCCTGTTCAATATACACAAAGTATACTAGTATTATTTATTAGTCAATATAAACTAATCTAAATAATACTACAGCCATACCAGTGGATTATCCAACACCACCTGTGCTGTGAACCTTATTATATTATATAATCGTATTTAACAATCTAATATTCTGTATCCCATTTGATACTAGATTGTTCACAATATATAATATCAGACAACATGTAAACATTCAAATGATTCTCAAATAAACTGGCCAGAAATAAATGTACATACTTCAAATAAATATTTTTAGTATACACTAACAATCTCCCACTTATAATCAAAATATTCTATGTGTACATCAGTGTTTATTTAATCCACTATTACATAAAAATCTATGTGTCCATCCATCTGACTTCTATCGCTTCCACATGCTTGTCAAAAACCTTGGTTGGCAAGCTCTTTGTGAAAGGATCTGCTCGGTTGTCTTCTGATGATATGTGAGCCACAACTATAATCCCTCGCTTTACGATTCCTCGTATGAGATGATACTTACGTTCAATATGTTTAGCTGCTTTGTGGTCTCGCGGTTCCTTTGAATTTGCCACAGCACCAGTGTTATCACAATACACCGTCTAGCTCCTAGGCAAATTAGGTACCACATCTAAGTCCAAAAGGAAGTTCCTGAACCATACAACCTCCTTAGCAGCCTCAGAGGCCGCCACATACTCGGCCTCCATGGTGGAGTCTGCAATGCAATTCTGCTTTACACTCCTCCATATAACGGCTCCACCTCCCAAAGTAAAAACATATCCCGAGGTTGATTTCCTCTTATCCCTATCTGATTGGAAATCTGAATTAGTATATCCCAAAGGAAATAGATCTGAGGCCTTGTAAATTAACATATACTCCTTAGTCCTTCTCAGGTACTTGAGTATAGTTTTTACTGCACTCCAATGTTCCTGACCTGGGTTCGACTGATATCTACTAACCATGCCTACAGCAAAGCAGATGTCGGGCCTCGTACATAACATAGCATACATTAAGCTTCCACATACTAAAGCATAAGGAACTGCTTTCATGCTCTCTATATCCTTAGGTGTTGAAGGACACTGCTTCTTAGATAGAGCAACTCCATGCTTAAAAGGTAGAAAACCTTTCTTGGAGTTCTGCATGTTAAAACGAGCTAATACTTCATCAATGTAGGGCTCTTGAGATAAAACCAACATCCTTTTCTTGCGATCCCTTATAACTTTGATCCCAAGGATGTATGCCGCTTCACCTAAGTCCTTCATGTCAAATTGTTTGAACAACCATGCCTTTACTGATGACAACATCTCAACATTGTTTCCAATGAGTAAAATATCATCTACATATAGTACTAGAAAAACCACTGCATTACCTTCACTTCTCTTATACACGCACGATTCGCTTGGACTTTGATCAAATCCATATGACTGGACTGCCTGATCAAAATGAATATTCCAGTCTCTAGAAGCTTGTTTAAGTCCATAAATAGACCTCTTAAGCTTACATACCAGATGCTCTTGGCCTTTCTTAATGAATCCTTTTGGTTGCTGCATATAGATGGTTTCTTCAAGACTTCCATTAAGAAAAGCTGTCTTGACATCCATTTGCCAAATCTCATAATCGAGATGAGCTGCTATAGATAAAAGAATACAGATTGACTTAAGCATGACTACCGGTGAAAAGGTTTCCTCATAATCGATACCTTCTTTCTGAGTATACCCTTTCGCAACAAGTCTTGCTTTCCAGGCTTTCACCTTTTTATCTAATCCCCTCTTTTTCTTGTAGATCCACTTACATCCAATAGGTTTTATACCTTTGGGTGGTTCCATGAGCTCCCAGACCTGATTAGAATACATTGATTCTATCTCAGATTCCATCGCCTTTTGCCAAAGATCTACATCTTTATCTTGTGCTGCCTCTTCGTATGTACGGAGATCATCATCATGTTCACCAGAGACCAAGTCTGAAGACTCACCCAAAAACATGAATCTATCAGGCTGTTGAACAACCCTCCCACTACGACGAGGCACTGGTGCGGTATTAGTGGCAGGTTGTACATTATGTTATGGTTGTTCTACTTGTACTACAACTTCATGGGTATTATTTGTCCCTCCCACTAGTTCCTCTAAAACGACACTACTCATGGGTTTGTGATTCATTATATATTCCTCCTCTAAGAATCTTGCATTGGTGCTAACAATGACATCCCGATTCTTCGGACTATAAAATAAATATCCTTTCATTCCCATGGGGTAGCCTACAAATAACCTTACTTCTGTACGAGATTCTAACTTAGTCGCGTTCTTGTTCAGCACATGTGCTGGACAACCCCATATTCGAATATGTCTTAGACTCGGTTTATCCCCGGTCCACAATTCTAAGGGGGTTTTAGGAACCGACTTAGAAGGTACTAAGTTCAGAAGATAAGTTGCTGTCTCTAAGGCATGTCCCCAAAACGACTTGGGTAAATCCGAATAACTCATCATCGATCTAACACTCTCTACAAGAGTCCGGTTCCTTCTCTCTGCTACACCGTTCTGCTGGGGTATGCCTGGTGCAGTTAACTGGGATTCTATCCCATTTTCTGATAAATATTCCCTAAATTCTCCAAGCAAGTATTCGCCACCACGATCTGATCGTAGTGACTTGATACTTTTATTAAGTCGCTTCTCCGTTTTAGCTTTGTACTCTTTGAACTTATCAAAGCACTCAGACTTACGGTGCAACAAATAAACGTACCCATATCTAGAATAATCATCAATGAAAGTGACGAAATATTCATAACCACCTCTTGCTTGGATATTCATGGGTCCACATAAATCAGAGTGAACCAATTCTAACAGTTGTTTGGCTCTATTCCCTTTTGCCTTGAAAGGCCTATTAGTCATTTTACCTTCCAAGCAGGATTCACAAACTGGAAATGGCTCCACTGCCAATGAGCTTAAAGGCCCGTCTACTACTAGTCTTTGAATCCTCCTCAAGTTAATATGACCTAATCTCAAGTGCCAAAGATATGTTTGGTTCAAACTAGAAGGTTCCTTTCTTTTAGTAGAGTTAGAAGATGTGTTGTTCAATTCCCTAAATTGCAGTTGCAGTGCAGGTTGACTAGGATTAATTATATACAAATTGTCTTGCAATGTACCAGAACATATAATTCATTTATTCATCATAATAGAAACATTACGATCCAAACAAACATTATAACCATCCAAAGCAAGTTTAGAAACCGAAATTAAATTCCTTCTAAAAGAAGGTACATAAAGACAATTGTTCAAAACCAAAATCCTATTAGAACCAAAAGATAAATGAATAACTCCTACTGCAACTACTGCTACTTTCGTAGCATCTCCCATGAACACGTATATCTCACCATCTCTAAGCATTCTGGATAGTTGGAACCCCTGCATAGAATTACAAACATGATCAGTGGCTCCTGTATCTACACACCAAGTGCTCGTAGATATAGCCGCTATAAATGTTTCTGTAACTAGAGAAAGAGACATACCAGTATTGTTTGTCTTCTTAGGAAGAGGACAATCCTGTTTCCAGTGACCTGACTGTTTGCATCTGAAGCACTTTCCCTTAGGCTTTTTCACACCACCCTGAACTCTCACTGCCTTCATAGCTTTCTGTGTCTGAGCCTTTTTCTTCTTCTTAATACCTTTCGGCTTAGAGGAAGAACCTTTCTCAGCCACATTCACTTGAACACTCTGCCGAAATAATCCTTCAGCTGCCTGAAGTTCTATCAGCAGTTCCGCGAGACTATACAGCCTCTTGTTCATGTTGTAATTCAAGCGGAACTGCTCAAAACTCTTGGACAAGCTCATAAGGATAATGTCAATCTGGGTTTCCCCGTCAAGTTCAGCACCAAGGATCTCTATCTCATTCAGATGCGACATCATCTTGAGAACATGATCCCTTACAGGTGTGCCTTCAGCCATCTGAGTGTTCATTAAAGCCTTCATGGCTACTTGCCTAGCAGCCCTATTCTGATCTCCAAAAAGTTCTTTGAGATTAAAGAGCATATCCGAAGCAGTGGCCATAGACTGATGCTGATGCTGCAAAACACCCGACATTGCTGCCAGAATGTAATATCGCGACATCTCATCAGCCTTAATCCACCTTTTATAATACTCTTTCTCATCTTCAGGAGCATCAGCAGCAGGCTGTTCAGGCTTGGGTTCATAAGTGCAAAACTTGTACTCCTCAGCAGTCAACACAATGTCCAAATTTCGTTTCCATTCAATATAGTTAGGTCCGGTAAGTTTGTTATCCTTAAGTATGGTGAATAGTGGATTAAAGCCCATTTTATCCTGAGAATCATGCATAAAAACATCACATAAATAAGGGTGCATTAATTATTAAGATCTAAATTATTAAAATTTAATGCACTAGCATCTAAACACCATAAGCTTCTGGTACGCCACGATGTGTGACATGTATACCACCTAATTTTGTTTAAATGTTACTTCGGTCCTATTACTAAACAATATGCCACGTTGGGGTGGACTATATTATTTTTCATAGCTAAGTGTATACCATCATCAAATCTTAAATTATTCAAAATCTATGGAACTTGGTCAATTCAATATTCATCAATGGTTTGATTTGCAGGTAGTGGAGGAGTCACATCGGTCTCGCTTAAAACCCACAGCCTTACAAGTTCGATGAACCCGTTTTTGACAAAATCGCCCCAAATCAGAAATAAAGAAAATCCGTATTTATTCCTTTCAAAATTTATTAATTTAATAAGTTTGTTCTAGTAATTTCTATAACATTCTAGACACCATAAATTACATGCCACGATGGGTGACATATATATAATTTATATTCGTCTTTATGTTAAATTACCTACAACCAATAATGGAGACCATGGGATTTAATTTCATATTAATTCCCTCTCCCACTTAGATTTTTTTTATTAAAATTGAGGAATTTTAAAATTAAATGGGGCCCTATGTTGTTATAATTATGTCTAATCATGCATTCAAAATACACACATAATTTTAGCAACATATAAAATTTAATTAAAGCAATAAATAAATTTTATGTCCATGTCGTCCTAATTAAGTTAAACAAGCAATTTTAAAAGAATTACACACATAATTAACGACACACATAATCAATAAATTAAAGCAATAATTAAAATTTAATGGAAAAAATTAAAATAAATTTTCCACTATTATGGCCCTTGAAAAAAAAACCAGCTCTAAAAAAAAATCTGCCCCAAGCGCGCCCCGACGCCCCCAGCAGCCCCAGCAGCCCCGGCAGCCCCAGCAGCCCCGGCTGCCGCAGCAGCCCCGGCTGCCGCAGCAGCCCCAGCAGCCCCAGCAGCCCCAGCAGCCCCTTGTAATCGCACAGCGGAACAAAAAACTACCGGAATTGATTTCCGATCGCACATAACTATTAAAAAATACCCGGAACAATTACAAAAATAATAGATCTAATACAAAACTAATTTTGTAAAATCTATTCTAACACGATCAACCCTCGTGTAAATTACAACCACGATTAAACCACGTGGAAACCAAAACAAAAATTAACCACGATTAAACCACGTGGGATCCAAACACATAATTAAAATATACATGGCCATAATAGTGGATTAACAACCTGCATCAAAACCAATACAAGCAAAACACTATATACACGCATATATAATTACGACATGGACATTATATCATAAAACGTAGAACCCATTACCAGGCTCTTGATACCAATTGTTGGGAACCACGGACTTAGGGTGTTACTATGTTTTACGATAAAGATTACGAAAAGAGGATTATCTTGTTAATGGTTGATTCCACGCTCTTCTATTGTATTCCCAAATTCCCTTGAGCGAAGTGTGGCCTCCGTCTTCTCAAGTTATCTTCTCTTCTTGCTCCTTGGTGGCTACAATATGTTTTCACATAATTCCAAGCAAGAAGAGAATAAGAATATATATAGGCTACAATAGGGACCATGGATAATTAGGTTGGGCCTTCTAATTACATCTTGAGCCTAGCCCAATGTAATTAAATATTAATTCAATCCACTAAAGAATTAATATTTGCACTACCTTTCCTAATACCGTAATTTAATTAATTCGGTTCCAATATTATTTGCTTATTAAATTCCCCATGTTTAAAATATCATATGTCCATTAATTAAATAAATTACTGATAATTTATTTAATTAATATCTTTTATCCTTGATCATCCACTCAACCTTTATTTAATTATGCCAGAATAAATTCCACCTGCAGGGTTTCACATAATTAAATCTTTTTGAGCTTTCAAGGGGACATCATTAACCCGAATATTATCAGGACATGGATTCCTTCAATAAATAATATCCACCATGTATATAATTCCATCACCCAAAATATAATGATATAATTCAAAAGAATTATTTCATATATAAATCAAAGCATGTAAATAATATACACGTGTCAATTACTATTTCCGGATTAAGAACCTAAGCATTAATAATAACATAGAATCTTAGTTCTCCTTCTTAATCAGTATTAAGGGAACAATTCTAAATTTGATCCTGTTCAATATACACAAAGTATACTAGTATTATTTATTAGTCAATATAAACCAATCTAAATAATACTACAGCCATACCAGTGGATTGTCCAACACCACCTGTGCTGTGAACCTTATTATATTATATAACCGTATTTAACAATCTAATATTCTGTATCCCATTTGATACTACATTGTTCACAATATATAATATTAGACAGCATGTAAACATTCAAATGATTCTCAAATAAACTGGCCAGAAATAAATGTACATACTTCAAATAAATATTTTCAGTATACACTAACACACACACTAAGGTATCGAAACAATTAACTAAAGAAATCCATAAGTAAATCCGTTAGAACCCCACAATAATGATTAGCCCATAACCGAACTCATCATCACCGTGGGTTCCGATGAAAGCATGGTATAATAAACTAAGTCTTTATAAATACGAATAATAAACAAAGTATGTTAAACAAGAGTATAGGTTCAACAAAACAAGAACCGAGCATCCAAGATTACAACTTAGAACAAAGAATCACGAGAATAAACTAGGTTTTCTTCGCCTTGGTTGAATTTGTGCTATAGGTCTTCTTGATGTCTTCTCCTTAAGCTCTGTTACGTCTTGCTTTGAAAAATGATCTTAAGTTATCATTATACAGCAGCCCTGATCAGCATAGAAGTCCAAAAATAAATCTTCTATTCAAAATAGGATTCTTGAAACCCGACCTAGCGCGACCACACGCTTTATCAGCGCAGGCGCACTATCATTCTGTTCACCCGGCGCGGGCGCGCGCTACAACAGCGTGGGCGCGCTGACCTTCTGGAAAAAGTTCTTCTGCTCACTTTTCTGGCTGGCTTGAGATGGAAATCCACGAGCTTACTTCCTGAACACATTCCTGGCACCAATTTAGCACCTAAACCATGCTAAATCTCCCGAGTCTTTCAACTATTCCTGAGATGTAAAAACACTACAAGAACACATCAAAAACACAAGTAACTCGAGTACAAAGCACCAATTCAAGCCTTTATAGAGCATTCTAAGTGGACATTAATGCCACTTAATACACCCCCAAACTTGAACTGATGCTTGTCCTTAAGCATAAACAGACTCAAAAAACTAGAAATAAAAAAGCAGGAATGCAAGCTATATGAATGCAACGGTCCCCTCAGAATAACTAAACCAACCAACAAGCAACATCTCAACAATTGCAGTTATTCACACAAAGATCAATCGAATCCCGCAAATCAACTTACAAGCCAGAATCGTGCGTGTGTGCAAATACTTACAGATATACTATCGCAACTAGATCAATAATCATGACTCACTACTCATCAAGGAAATCACAAGGTTATAGATAAAATAAAGGCTCAACTTAAAATGACTGACAACACTTCAATTCTTATATCAGAGTTATTAAATGGATTCATGCTTTTATTCATAACACATAACAACTAAAATATGCTTATTTGATCGTGCAATGAGTGAGGTCCATAAAAGACTTATGCAATAATACCCATATAGCGAGCGTTAGGTTAGTGGATCCCAGAATATGAAAGCCTTAGGTCACTAGGCACAAAGTCCCCTAAGAACTTAATAACTCGAGTATTAAAGAGCCCACTCGTGATCAATTATGCATAACTCATATCTTTTTTTTTCTTTTTTTCAACAATTTCTGAACGAGTGTGTTTCGCTCCATCTCGCTCAACCCTAGACTACTCATATAAAATGAGTCGGCTACTAGCCATTTGACACCTAGTCATAACAACTAGCAATGAAATCCAAATTTTTTTTCTCCAATTTTTAAATATCCATGTTATTTTATCATTAAGAGAATATCCTAAATTCTAAATATAAACAAGTGATTAAACCTTGACAAACCAAAAAAACATGATCATGATCTAGCACGCAAGCAACCTATAAGATTTAGTGAAATTTTATTGCTTTTAGCATACAAATCAACTCGATAGGACTTATCATCACTATATACGACATCACTACACTAACATCAATATCACAAATCAGTCAGAAAAGCAAACTTAAGGGATCATATTAAAACGCAAATGAAACTATATGCAACATACTATCATACAAAATAAATAAAATAAAATAAAATTAAATAAAAACTACTACATGGAAAATATGCAACTATATGAACTAAACTACCATGAATATGCAAACTATATGAGACTCACACAAACATATATTTCTTAACTACCACCCCCAAACTTAAAATATTTACTGTCCTCAGTGAAGGTAATAGTAAGGAATCAGGCATACATACTCAGAATCAGGGTCATCACCCTCAACGGGTGGACTGTCAGGAGTGTTAAGAAAGTCTAGAGGTGGGTACACAGAGTCCTCACCGAATATTGGACACTGGATATCAACTCTCGTGGCTCTGAATACAGTCTCCAATGCCTGGGTGAGGTTCTGTGCAAACCGACTATGGATGTCATGCATCGCATCCATCCTCCTCATCAAGCTCCTATACTGCGCTGAACTCAAACCAGCACTGCCCCGTGCCTCCTGCTACTGCTGCTGCTATGACCGTGAAGGATCGGCCTCGCCCAATTGAGCTCTCCATACGGCTCTGCTCTCCTGAGTCGTCCACCAGCATATGTCTGATCAGCTGGCCGTCCACCTGGAAAATGGTCATACAAATAACTAAGCTGCTTCAGATCAAGCTTACCACCGTACCGCTCCTGCATACTCAACAACATCGAACTATCAATCGGGGCACTAGAAAGCTGTAGCTGCTCGTGTGCCGGCCAATGAACTCCAATCGCCACACAGCTTTGTCACAATGGATGCATAGGGATTAAAACCCGTAGTACTGCCACGAAGAAACCTCAAGATACCCTGATAAATCACCATCCCGAGATCCACATAATATCCTTAAAGAATCCCTCACAATAACCGTGCAAGCTCCACAGTAACATCATGTACGTGAGAAGATGACATGATGTTGGCTTAAATAAAAGAATTCCATGTACGTGCAAACCTGTTCATACACGAGGCAGGGAAAGTGGCATACTCGTTCTTTCCCTTCTTAAACTTCCAGTTAGTCTCTGGCACACACAACATAACAACTATCAAATCCAAGTCAAAATCATCATCGGTCTTGGCATTCCAATTGTAATATCCCATATTTTCAAATATTATTATTATTATTTGGAATTATTTATGTGATTTTATGTGAATTTTGGTGAATTATCTGATAATTAGAATTGATGTTTGGGTGTTTATGTGTGACATTATTTGACTATTTGAATTTTATATGTGCGGAATAAAATATAGATAATTGTGATATTTTTATGGTAATTTTTGGACTGTTATATGATTTTATAATGATTTATGATTTATTAATTATTTTCTGAATAACTACCCAAAATTATTTTATAAAGCCGGGAATCGTCCAACTACAACCGTTTTTACGTTTTTACAACCTGAAACTCTTCCGAAAACTCCTTCCTAACCTAATCTGGTAATTCCGGACATTTTCCGTGTTTTGACTTTTTCGATCCTGATTACGGTTTGACCCGTGCGCGGCTCGGCGCAAGATTTTCGGTACGATAACCATTTCGATTAATCTACAAAACCCATATTCTCGAGAGACGGGATATTTTTTAAATTATTTTCGTATATGGTGTTTTATGAAAAGCTCGGTTTTGATGATTATCCAATTCTGGTATTGAATTGTATCGTTTTTATAGTTACTTAGCGGCTAAGTAATCTATTTTTGGATCATTTTGTAGTTACTTAGCGGCTAAGCAACTAATTTATCGATCCAAAACGATCCAGAACGAACCAATATTCTGTAAATATAAATAGTCTATTTCTTATTTCATTTATTTCGTTTATTCATTTTCAACCAGTTAAAATACCGTAAATACAGAGGAAACCCTAGAAACCGATATGTTCCTAAGAATCAATCGTACCAACGAAGGCGTTATCGAACTCCGATTCGGGCGTGCAGCGTATCAAAACGAAGCTCTCGAAATCTTCTTTCTGAATCAATCATCAGTTTTTGCCCAGAAATTAAGGTATTTTTCTGATTTAATTATTTTAATTAGAATTAATTATAGATTAAATTATGAATTTTTGTTCTTGATGTTGTTGATATGATTTGATGATTCCATCGTGTAGATAATAATTTTATGGTCAATTTGGTATATTATACGTGAAAAACCGTGTTCAATAACCTATAGAAAAGGGGGTTTGATTCTCGAAAATAAAATTAGGGTTCTTGATATGAATGTTCTAAATTGAAAATTGGGTTTTTCTAGGTTAAGGGTTATTGCTTGAAATTGATTGCACAGAATTATAGATCGTCAAAAGACGAATCGAATGGTACCACTGGTTTTAACAGACGATTACTGGAAGGCTTAGATCGGAAAATTCGACCCAACCGGCGGTGAGTTTTCCAGTCATTTTTCCGGCCGATTCATTATTTTTCTGGTGATTTTATTTGCATAATTATGTTCCTGGAGCAAAGTAGAGTGAGTACTGATGTTTTGGGATGTTTCTGGGCCGGTTTTGTGTCACCGGAAAAGCTCGGGATCGCCGTTAATGGCGATCGCCGGCGACTGGTGACGGGGACGAGGACAAAGTGCAAGTAGGTCCCCTGAGTTTTGTAATATTTTTATTCCAGTCCCTGTACTTTCAGAAGTTTATAAAAACAGGATTTCTGTTTTGTTTATTTTCAAAAATTATATTTTCTTTTTATAAAATTTTTAGAAATTGATTTTAATTATTTTAAAACTTCAAAAATTTATTTTTTTTTCTGAAAATTATTTTTAATTACAAAATAAATCTTAATTATTTAATTAATTAATTTTAGTTGATAATTAATTATTTAATTGGTCAATTAATTTAAATATTAATTGTTTAATTAATTTAATTAGTTATTAATTAATTTTAATTGATTTAATAATTAAATTTAATTATTTATTTTTGATTTAAAATTCTGAAAAATATTTTCAAGCTTTAAAATATTATTTTAAATTATTTTCCAGGCTCGATAATTCTTATAAAATTATTTTCGAGTGTTCGAGCCCTATTATTTAATTATTAAATGATTCGGAGACCGTTTTAATTCCAAAAAATGTTCAAAAATTCATAATAAATCAACCGTTCGTCCGTTTAATACGAAACGAAAGCTTCTAGACTCAGAAAAATGTTCTGCTTTCAATAAAAATACTTTCGAGACCTAAATCCTTTTTATTTCGAAAGGTCGCTTATTTTATGAATCATTCTGAGTCTCTTATTTATGTAAAATACGTATTTTTGACCCGATTTCCGTTTTAAACATACCAAGTCGAACCGTTTGACGAACCGAGACATGTGTGATATGAATTATGTGATATGTGAGTTATGTGTTTACGTGTTATGTGAACTACGTGTGTATGTGGATCAAGAGTCCTGTGTTTGTCTGTTATATTTATGTGTGGGCTATCGTATGGGTAGATGATAGGCTTTTGACGCACAGTTCGTCGAGTGATTATCGTTTAGACGATTAAAGCTATATCTTTTAATTATAGATACGGATCATTCGAGTGATTAGGACAGGGTGTTGGATAAAGAATGAGATGGAATGGCATTGGATATCTGGCTTCTAGCAATCGCAGGAGCAGCTTATCGGTGAAGTGTTGAAAAGAATAAATGCGTCTTTGCGAGTGTGACTAACTACTAAATCCCAAAGGCAAGTACCCCTGACTTCACTTATCGTTCAAGTGATATTTATTTCGAATCATATTATGCAAGTATCCCTATCATAACTTATCGTTCAAGTGATATTTATTTTAAATCTTCTTATGCAAGTATTACTTTCCGTATTCTCAGTTCAGAATAAATAAATGTTTTACATATCGCGAAATTAAATGATTCTGTTTATGCAAGTATTGTTCTGCTATTCTATGTTCAGAATAGCTAAATGATTTTACTTATCAAATTACTGGATTTATAAATGTTTTGGATTTTGAGAAAGATGATTTTGTTGCGAGTATTCCTGCCCAAGTGAATGGGGGAATAAAATTATTTAGGATGTCGTATGATTCAGCTCCTTTTTCAATAAATAGGTTTTTAAGATTGGAATGGTTACTGGTTACTGGTTACATCGTAGGTGATCGAGATATCGGTCCAGCTGTAATATCTTTGAAGGCTAGTTATGCCTTTTCTGGCGCCCTATAGGTACCGTATGGCTGCGGGATACGGGTAGTACCTATATTTACGGTATGGCTGCGGGATACCGGTGTTGTTTCGCGACTGATCATCGGGAACAGCATGAAATGTTATTGGTTCCAATCTAAAATATGGTTTTCTAAATTGTTTTGATAATCATAGAACAAATGATTTATCAACTGTTTCTGTTTGGATTAAAGTGAATTGCGGTTTTGATTCAGTTCTGATTCATGTGGATACTTAGTTTGTTGTTAAATATCAAAGGTGGTATTAGTATAGATGATTGATGTTGACTTCAATATGGAATGTTGTGAGCATCAAAGTTCATATTGATATCTAATTTGATATGACAGCAAAATAAGTATTAATTTGAAGAGTTCGGTTTTGAGTAAAGTTTATGATTCAATCCATAATCATTGTTTCATGTTATTGTTGTTTACGATATTTCCGTAAACACTGTTTTACGAGTTTTATTCTCGCCTAGATTCAAAGTATTGCTAAATCATTTCGCTCAAAAATATCAAAATGGTTTTGAATACAATTAAGGAATCAATTCTGGGGTTCCTTAACTAAAATTTTATGATTCAGCAATTATGATTTTAAATGTTCTAGCTCTAATGTAGATGTCGGTTTTATATCAAAACGACCCTATATTCGCTATATTGATCTTGCTGAGCATTTCTTTCGCTCATACTTGCCTGTTTTCAAATTGAACCTCCAGTGAGGATTAGCTTGCGCTGTTTAGGTGTGTAATTTAAGGAAGCAAAGAAGAAGCTTTTGGAAGGTGGTTGGTCTAGGGTTTGCGAACTAGTGTAAGTTCTGTTATGTAATGTTGTTTATATTATATTATATTATAGTTATGTATTATAGTTGGGCCTAGTATACTTCATTTCGAAGTTATACTAGTGGGTTTAGTTTTGAGTTGGAATTTATTGAAAAGAGTTTTAAAAGAAAGGGAAAAATTTATTTGTGGAATTTGGATATCGTGTTTCTAGAACTGTAACCTTAAAAGATCTTGGTGTAGTTTGGGGTCATAAATGATAATTATCTTCCGCTGGAACTTATTTATTGATTTAACAGATTATTTTTGATTGAGGTTTCATAGTGACGACCAAATCCTCTGACCCTGGATTTGGGGGCGTTATAGGTTCCAATCCTCCTGCTCAGGCTGTCTCTCGGGCTGATTTATCACCCAACGAATTGCCTCCACACTGTAATCCACAGTCAACCCCCTCACCACAGTAAAACCATTCTTATCCGCCTTTGCATTTGCGTAAAAATTGTCACACTCATAGGTACTGCATCTGGCGCCTCACAAAAAGCAATCCACAAGATCTCCACAATCACATCTAGCAACTTACCATCCCTTTCAGATGGCAGAAAACCTCGCTCCTTGGCTATGGGCTTCGAAAGCAGCCTTGCATACTCTGCCTACGCCTCCGGAGTTGAAAACCTATGCCTCACACAACCCACACTCGAAGAATTGGTGATGCTGCTGCTAACTTGGGTTCGTTGTCTTTTGGGTGCCATTGAAAGTGTATAAGTTTGAGAGAATAGAAGTGTATAAGAAGATTTGTGTGTTTAAGAATTTGAGAAGTGATGGAGAAGTTTGTGTGTGTATATATAGGAGATTAGGAATTAGTTATAGAAAAGAAGTGGGAATTGATTATGGGAATAATGGGAGTAATGGGGGTAATGGAATTGATTTCGAATTGAAATTATGGGAAGTGGAGGAGGGAAAATTGGGTACAACTAATTTTGTTTTTGATTTTTACGATTTTCTATTTTTTCAGCTTCAGGGACCAGTGCGGCTGCCCCGCCTGGCAGCGCGGGCTCGCTGTGCTTCTGGAAAGCCAGCGCAGCCGCCTCGCACCTCAGTGCGGGCACGCCGTGCTACTGGAGTTTCAGCGCAGCCGCCCCACTCTTTAGCGCGGGCTCCCCGTGCTACTGTAGTTGGCACTGATTTTTGTGTGTTTTTCTCCTTGTTTTCTTCTTCTTCTATCTACTAATGTACAACAAAATTGGGTTGCCTCGCAAGAAGCGCTTGGTTTACATCATTATCTTGATGTAGAATCTCGAGATCAGGTAGACAATAAAATAACACTAACCACCTCACAATTTGCCGTATCCCCATAGTAATGCTTCAACCTCTGTCCATTCACCTTGAACGCTTGGCCTGAATCATTCTCAAAAATCTCCACTGCTCCATGTGAAAACACAGTTTTGACAACAAACGGCCCTGACCACCTCGAATTCAATTTTCTAGGAAAAAGACGGAGATGAGAGTTGAACAAAAGAGAACTTGTTGCCCCGGTACAAATGATTTGAGCACTAGACCCCTATCGTTCCATCTCTTGACTTTATCTTTATACATTTTGTTTTTCTCATACGCTTTAAGCCGAAACTCATCGAGTTCGTTCAATTGAAGCATTCTCTTCTTTCCAGCTGCATCCATATCAAGGTTCAGCTTCTTCAAAGCCCAACATGCTTTATGCTCGAGCTCCACAGGAAAATGACATCTTTTTCCATAAACCAACTGAAACGGCGATATACCAAGTGGAGTCTTGTATGCTGTTCTATATGCCCACAAAGCTTCATCCAGCTTCAAAGACCAATCATTCCTTGATGGACACACAACTTTCTCTAGAATACGCTTGATCTCTCTGTTAGATACCTCAGCTTGGCCATTAGTCTGAGGATGGTAGGCTGTAGCAATGCGATGATTCACATTATATCTTTGCATCATGGAAGTGAACTTACGATTGCAGAAATGCGATCCCTCATCACTAATTATGACTCTTGGAGTCCCAAATCTTGTGAATATCTGCTTATGAAAAACAATTCAGCACTACCTTCGCATCATTTGTCGACAAAGCCTTGACTTCAACCCATTTCGAAACATAATCAACTACCAACAAGATATACTGATTATTACAAGATGAGACAAATGGCCCCATGAATTCAATTCCGCAAACATCGAAGACCTCAACCTCGAGAAGCACATTAAGAGGCATCTCATCCCTCTTGGACATATTACCAACCTACTGGCATCGGTCACACTTCAACACAAACTGATGCACATCTTTAAACAATGTAGGCTAGAAGAATCCCGCTTGAAGGATACGAGCTGGTGTCTTCTCTCCATCATAATGACCTCCATAAACAGTCGAATGACAGTCTCACAAGATCCCCCCGTTTCGCTGTACGGAATACATCTCCTGATGATTTGGTCAGCTCCTTGCCTAAACAGAAATGGCTCATCCCACATGTACCACTTCACCTCATAAAGAAACTTCTTCCTTTAAGCAGAAGACAAGTCTGGATGCATAATATTGCTCACAGGGTAGTTCAAAATGTCTGTGCATCACGGTTCTTCCTCCTGCACCCCAAACAACTGCTCATCGGGAAAAGACTCATTATTCAATGTCTTATCCTATGAAGTTGCACAGGATCTTCCAAACGAGAGAGATGATCAGCGACTTGATTCTCATTACCTTTCCTGTCCTTGATCTCTAACTCAAATTAATGAAGTAAAAGAACGTATCGAATCAATCTAGGCTTCAAGTCCTTCTTTGAGATGAGATAGCGAATCGCAACATTATTAGTGAAAACTGTCACCTTCGTCCCAAGCAAATAAGATCGAAACTTCTCAAAACCATAGAAAATAGCCAATAGCTCTTTTTCAGTAGTAGTATAGTTCAGTTGAGCACCATTGAGGGTCTTACAAGCATAGTAGACCACATGAAATATGTTGTTCTTTCTCTGCCCAAGAACTGCTCCAACTACATAGTCACTTGCATCGCACTCATCAAAAGAATCACCGAACATAAAGAAATAATCCATAAATACCTCCACACTCCGATCAATCATGTCAGAAAAGATAGACATCATGCATCTCTGAAATATGACAGGTTCTCCACACAACCCAAAAAAAACTCTTTTGAAGGCGAAAGTACGAAATAGATAATAAAGGTAGTCTTTTCCTGATCCTCTAGAGCAATGCATATCTCATTATAACCAAAATAG
Source organism: Apium graveolens (assembly GCF_009905375.1). Lineage (NCBI taxonomy): Eukaryota > Viridiplantae > Streptophyta > Magnoliopsida > Apiales > Apiaceae > Apium > Apium graveolens. The sequence goes on from NC_133653.1 coordinate 175,392,956, forward strand.
CCATCAAAAAGACAATAGTACTCATGCCCAACCAATTTGTCAAGCATCTGATCAATAAAAGGAAGAGGGAAGTGATCCTTCCTTGTGGCATTGTTCAGCTTCCTGTAATCCATGCAAAATATCCACCCCGTGACTGTTCGAGTATGAAGAGCTCATTCTTCTCAAAAGCCACAACTGTGATGCCACCTTTCTTCGGCACACACTGAACTGGACTTACCTAAGTACTATCAGAAATGAGATAGATGATCCCTGCATCAAGCCACTTGAGAATTTCCTTCTTCACAACTTCTTTCATTACCAGATTAAGCCTTCTCTATTGCTCAACTGTTGGCTTTCTACCTTCTTCTAGCATATTTTTATGCATACAATAAGAAGGGATGATTTCCTTGATATCTGCTATAGTCCATCCAATTGCCGATTTGAACTTTCTTAGAATTCTTAAGAGCTTTTCCTCATCACTACCTGAAAGGTCAGATGCAATAATAACAGGCAAAGTAGATGCATCACCTAAAAACGCATACCTCAAGTGTTCAGGAAATGGTTTAAGCTCAAGTGTAGGAGCTTTCTCAATAGATGGCTTGAGGCATTTTGGAGACTTGTTCAGCTCCTCCAATCCAAGCGATTCAAAAGGCATATCCATCCTTCGCTTCTAAGGAGAAGTATTCAAATATTGCAACTGCTCATCACCTTCATCATCTTCACTATCGGAATTCCCCAACAAGGCCTTTTCTAAGGCATCGAACCTTAGCATTTGATCAAGTTTTGAAGTAACCACATAAGACCAACTCCACTTTTAAGCACTCTTCATTATCAGTAGGGAATTTCATGGATTTGAACATATTAAAAGTCATTCCTGATCCAATACTCGCATAGTGAGCTCACCCTTATGCACATCTATCAAGGTTCTTCCAATAGCCAAGAATGGCCTTCCCAAGATTATGGGAATCTTTTTATCCTCCTTGAAATCAAGAATTAAAAAGTCTGCAGGAAAAATAAGTTTGTCCACATTGACTAAGATATCCTCCATAATACCTCATGGATACATAATAGAGCGATCAACCAACTGCAAGGTCATATAAGTAGGCTTTGGATCAGGTAAGTCCAACTTCTTGAAGATAGAAAAAGGAATCAAATTGATGCTAGCCCCCAAGTCACATAAGCATTTTTCAAATGGCACTTTTCTAATGCTAAATGAATAGTGAAGCTTCCAGGATCTTTAAGTTTCGGAGGCAACTTTTGTTGCAGCACAACACTGTATTCCTCTGTGAGCGCAACTGTCTCTATCTCATCAAGCTTCACTTTCCGAGAGAGAATACCTTTGATAAACTTCGCATAACTAGGTATCTGTTCAAGAGCTTCAGTGAAAGGTATGTAGATGTGAAGTTTCTTGAACACCTCCAGAAACTTCTCAAACGGCTTATCCAGCGTTCTCTTCTACAGCCTCTTAGGAAATGAGGTGGAGGATATATCTGTTTCTCCCCTGTTTTACCCTTAGGAGGAGTGTGTTCCACAGTAGTCTTCCTTGGCTCCACTTCTGCTTCCTTCTGCACTTCTTTCTCAGCCTCAGCTTCATCTTCCGAAACTTGAGATTTTTCGGGATTTGCAACCTTCCCAGACCTCAATGTAATCGCCTTACCCTGCTCTTTTGCTTCCTTCTTTCTTGGAACTTCTGTGTCACTACGGAGTGTACCATGTTGATGATTTAGCAAGGCATTGGCAATATGACCAATTTAAATCTCCAAGGTCTTGATAGAAACTGCTTGGCTCTTACACATGAGCCTCAACTACTCCAATTCAGATTTTTCATTAGATTGTTGCAGCTGAAGTTGTTATCTTGGTGCATATTACGGCTGTTGAAAACCAGGAGGGTTGTATTGCTTTGCTGCATATGGCTGATAAGGCTGTTGCACAACATTCTGAGTGTTGCTCCAGCTGAAGTTAGGATGATTGCGGTTGCTGGGATGATAGGTGGCTGTGACTGGTTGCTGTGACCTCTAAAAACTGCTCACGAACTGAGCTGATTCACTAGAAATAACACACTACTCCATCTCATGCGCACCAGCACAAAGCTCACAGACACTAGTAATCTGATTAACTCCATAATTAGCCAAAAAATCCACCTTCATCATCAAAGCCCTAAGCTGAGCAGCTATAACAGTAGCTGCATCTACTTCCAGAATTCCTGCTACCTTGCCCTGAGGTAGCCTCTGAGTTGGGTTCTGGTATTCATTAGCAGCCATCAATTCAATCAATTCATAAGCTTCATCATAGCTTTTGGCCCATAAAGCTCCTCCTGATGCTGCATCAAGCATGGGTCTAGAAGTAGCACCCAACCCATTGTAAAAGCAGTTAATGATCATCCAGTCAGGCATCCCATTGTGAGGACACTTTCGAAGCATCTCCTTATATTTCTCCCAAGCCTCACATAAATACTCTCCAAACTGCTGCGCAAATTGAGTAAGAGCATTCCTGAATGCAGCTGTCTTTGCCATAGGAAAGAACTTAGTAAGGAACTTTTGAGCAAGATCTTCCCATTTAGTGATAGAGCCTGGTGATAGAGAATGTAACCAACATTTAGCTTTGTCCCGAAGAGAGAATGGGAAATGCCTCAACATAATAGCATCTTCAGGGACATTGTTGAATTTGAAAGTGTCGCAGATCTCGATGAAATCTCTAATATGCATATTGGGGTCTTTAATCGGAGAACCCCCAAAGTGAACCAGGTTCTACACCATCTGCATTGTGCTAGCTTTGATTTAAAAAGTGTTAGCCGTGATGGATGGTCTGATAATGCTAGATTGAATATCATTGATCCTTGGCTGAGAATAGTCCATCAAAGCCTTTGTATTCGCTTCTGGTTCACCCATTGCAACAAGAGCATCTTCTTCTTTCTCAACTAAGATTTCTTCTTCAACTTTCTACTCTACAAGAACTTCTTCTACTAATTCCTCATCTGCTTTTTCCAGTATTCTTTTTCGAAGTTGAGAACGCGTTAGCATACATGCTCTCTAGGGTACCTGAAAAAGCAACAAACAAACAAGTAAAATATCCGAGTCAATGAAGTTTAACGACCACTGATGTCAAGAACATAAACTAAAAATAACCACGAGTCCTCGGCAGCGGCGCCAAAAACTTTTTAGGACGAAAACACGCGCTAATATTCACGCAAGTATACACGATCGCAAGTAATATAGAATTAATTCTAGTTCGTTCCCATAGCGACCCTATTAATATTAACTTCAATTTATGAACTTATGCAACAATGGTATGGTTACTATTCAATGCTAAAATGATAACAAATTGGGAGTGTTTATAACTACGATTAACTAAGAGATTATACTAATTATTATTAACTAAGAGAATTAAGGTTGATTAACTTATATAACACAAACATGGGATTCTTACTTCATTATATACTTCATTGAATAACCTTCTTGTTCTTAACCTTAGCATGCAATGGTGATGATACTAATTAGATAACATAAAACTAGTAAACGCCAACTGTCATTGCACGAATACCCTACTACCAGACATCCACAAAAGAGATAGAAGCTGAATAAACACCAATTATATTGAGACGCTATATGTCTATAGAATTTGACAATATAATGGTTTAATGCGCAAGTTAACTATCGTGATTACATAGGGCAAGTAAGATTGTTAAAATTACCTACGAATTATGCATAACAAATACATGAACCTAAGCTAGAATGGCAAGTTCTAAATCCCTAAATTCACTTTCACTTTATTAGAGATTAACACGCTATCTTATAAGTTCGCGATGCTCATAAGACGAATAAGCACAACCAATACTAGGATATCATACAATCACCACACACTAAGGTATCGAAACAATTAACTAAAGAAATCCATAAGTAAATCAGTTAGAACCCCACGATAACGATTAGCCCATAACCGAACTCATCATCACCGTGGGTTCCGATGAAAGCATGGTATAATAAATTAAGTCTTTATAAATACGAATAATAATTAAAGTACGTTAAACAAGAGTATAGGTTCAACAAAACAAGAAACGAGCATCCAAGATTACAACTTAAAACAAAGAATCACAAGAATAAACTAGGTCTTCTTTGCCTTGGTGGAATTTGTTCTATAGGTCTTCTTGATGTCTTCTCTTTAAGCTCTGTTACGTCTTGTTATGAAAAACAATCTTAAGTTATCATTATATAGCAGCCCTGATCAGTAGAAAAGTCCAGAAATCAATCTTTTATTCAAAATAGGATTATTAAAACCCGACATGGCGCGGCTGTGCGCTTCATCAGTGTGGGCGCGCTGTCATCTTGTTCACCCAGGGCGTGCTGACCTTCTGGAAAAAGTTCTTCTGCTTGCTTTTCTGGCTGGCTTGAGATGGCGATCCACGAGCTTACTTCCTGAACACATTCCTAGCACCAATTGAGCACCTAAACCATGCTAAATCTCTTCAGTCTTTCAACTATGCCTGAGATGCAAAAACACTACAAAAACACATCAAAAACATAAGTAACTCGAGTATAAAACGCCAATTCAGGCCTTTATAGAGCATTCTAAGTGGATATAAATGCCACTTAACTGTATGCGGGAGTTGTGTTGAAGGCTATGATTGCAGAGACGGAGAGTGAAATGTCACAGAAGGAGAAGGAGAGTAAGAAGAGAAAGTTTGAAGGAAATGAAGGACAGTAACAAGCAGGGAAGTTTCCAAATTTTAATCAGAAGAAAGTCAAGTTTTGTCAAGGAAGGAATTTCAATTTTAAGAAGCAAAATGCAGGAGACGGATGATAAGGCAACCATCAAGCCACTGGAAACCAGCCAAATCAATAGAGATTAGCTTTACCAGACTTCCAGGTATGCGGAAAGAAACATGGATGAGTTTGTAATAAGTTGAATGTGATTTGTTATAGATGTAACCAGAAAGGGCACTATTCGAGGGAGTGCCATAATCAGCCAGCCAGAGAGCCAGTAAATAAAGACCAACCTACCAAGAATCTAGCGGGCAAAGTTCCAGCAATTGGATTTACATGCTTCAAATGTGGAAATCCATGACACTTAGCAAGGGAAGGAAGACACTAGTTCCAGTCATTAATGCATTGAGGATCATGGGATCTACTCCAGTAGTGAATGAACCTCCAATAGCTAGAGTTTTTGACATGTCTATGAAGGACGCTATTCAGGACACTGATGTTGTGGAAGGTACGCTTACTGTGAATTCTTTATATGCCAAGGTGTTAGTAGATTCAGGAGCAACTCGATCATTTATTTCTCAAGATTTTGTTAATAAGTTAAAATGTCCAGTTGAATAGTTAAATGAAAAAATGACCATGGAATTAGCAAATGAAGAGTGTGTATCTATTAATCAAGTGTGTGTCAACTGTGAGATTGAGATTTCTGGCAATAATTTTTGTGTGGTTTTGATACCATTTAAGTTAAGAGAATTTGACGTTATTCTAGGAATGGACTGGCTATCTAAGCACGATACTCATATAGACTGTCATAACAAGAAGGTAATTTTGAGGACACCAGATGAGAAAGTGGTGACGTTTAGAGGTCAGAGACAAGCAAAGAAGTTCTTAACGATAATTTAAGCCAAGAAATTATTGCGACAAGGATGTGAGCATATTATTGCTTATGTGATAGATAGAAATTAGGAGTCAACAAAACTTGAAGATATTCCAGTAGTTAATTAGTTTCCAGACGTGTTTTCAGATGAGTTACCCGGACTTCCTCAAATTGAGTTTGCGATTGACTTAACACTTGGAACATAACCAGTATCTAAGGCCCCGTACAGAATGGAGCCCGTTGAAATTAAGGAGTTAGCGAAGCAGTTGCAAGAGTTATTAGAAAAAGGAGTGATTAGGCCCAGTATGTCCCCATGGGGTGCACCGATATTATTTGTTAAGAAAAAAGACGGAAGCATGAGGTTATGCATCGACTATGGGGAGCTCAACAAGCTTACAATCAAGAATAAGTATCCATTACCTCAAATTAATGATTTGTTTAACCAGTTGAAGGGAGCCAAATATTTTTCTAAGATTGATTTGAGATTCAGATATCACCAACTAAAGATTAAACCTAGAGATATACCGAAGACAACTTTCAGAACAAGGTATGGCCATTATTAATTTTTAGTGTTATCTTTTGGATTAACCAATGCCCTAACAACGTTTATGAACTTGATGAACAAAATTTTCAAGGAATATTTGGACAAGTTTGTCATTGTGTTTATAGATGACATTTTAATTTACTCGAAGTCAGTAGAAGACCAGGCAGAACACTTAAGGATATTGTTGGAAATTTTGAGGAAGGAAAAGTTCTATGCTAAATTCTCAAAGTGTGAATTTTGCCTACAGGAAGTTCAGTTCTTATGACACATAGTTAGTAATGAAGGAATCAAAGTGGACCCATCAAAGATTGAAGCTATTACAAATTAAGAAAGGCAAAAAACACCAATAGAAGTGAGAAGTTGCTTGAGATTAGCCGGATATTATTGACGATTTGTTCAAGATTTCTCGAAGATTGTGAAACCTTTAATGAAGCTTACCAGAAAAAATTAAAAGTTTATATGGAACGAGAAGTGTGAAGAAAGTTTTCAAGAATTGAAGAAGAGATTGATCACGACACCTGTTTTGTCACTTCCAGATGACCAAGGAAATTTTGTAATCTATAGTGATGCTTCTCATAAGGGATTAGGTTGTGTTTTGATGCAGCACGATAAAGTTATTGCATATGCGTCTAGACAATTGAAACCTCATGAGCAGAAGTATCTTACTCATGACTTGGAACTAGCGGCAATAATATTCACTTTGAAGATTTGGAGACATTATCTATATGGAGAAAAATGTGAGATTTTCACGGATCATAAAAGTTTGAAGTACATATTCACGTAAAAGGAACTCAACATGAGACAAAGAAGGTAGTTGAAGTTGATCAAGGACTACGACCGTACGATTGACAATCACCCAGAAAAAGCAAATGTTGTGGCAGATGCATTAAGCCGAAAGAAGAGATTGAATGTGTTGATAGTACCCGAGGAGTTATATAAGGAATTTTAGAAATTGGAATTGGAGATCAGAGTTTGCAAGCCCAATGAAGCAAAGATATATAGTATGACTTTTCAGTCTGAGTTGTTAGAGAAAATAAATAAGTGTGAAGAGGAAGTAATGGATTAGGATATCAATCGTTTGGTAGGAGAAGAGTTGTGCACTCAAAAGGATGATTAAGGTATTCTCAGATTTTCTTCCATAATTTGAATTCCACCTTTAGCGGAGTTGAAGAATGAAATTCTACAAGAAGCTCACAATTTAAAGTATTCAATCCATCCAGGGAGTACTAAAACGTACAGAGATTTATAGGAAAATTATTGGTGGCCAGATATGAAAAGAGAAATCACCGAATGAGTCAGCAAATGATTTACGTGTCCGAAAGTTAAGGCAGGGCCTCAGAGAGCAATTGGATTATTGCAACCATTAGAGATTCTAGAATGGAAGTGGGAACATATTTCCATGGATTTTATAGTCGGATTACCAAGGACGAAAGTGAACCACGATGCCATTTGGGTTATAGTGGACATACTAACTAAGTCAACTCATTTTCTACCTATTAATGAAAGGTTTTCATTGGACAAGTTAGTTCACATGTATCTAAAAGAGATAATAGTTCATCATGGAGTCCCTGTGTCTATCGTATCTGATCGAGTCCCAAGATTTAATTCAAGGTTTTGGAAAAGTTTTCAGGAATGTTTGGGAACCAGATTGAATAAGAGTACATCTTATCATCCACAGACCGATGGTCAAAGTGAAAGAACGATTCAGACAATTGAGGACATGTTACGTGTTTGTGCTATTGATTTCAAAGGAAGTTGGGATGAACATTTACCCTTTGTAGAATTTTCTTACAATAATATTATCACGTGTTAGGAATATGTTGTGTACTTGATGATAAGTTAAACAAAACACCTTAGTAGACTTAATTTAGTGATTTTGTAGCTTTCAACGGATGATCACTTTAACATCCGTTGAAAGAGTAGCTTATGTACAAATAAGTTTAGTATCACATTTCTGCATATTGTAATGCCTTAGAGAACTGGATGTTGTCAAATGTTCTAAGTCATGTTGACTACTAGATTGATATGCAAGATAGGTTGGCTAATTGTAAATATTAGATGCCTTGTAATCTTGTATAAGTGAAATATAGTTAACTGTTATGAAGATGCTGTCACCGAATATTCCACAAGGTTTCAACGGATGATCAACTAGAGCTTCAACGGATGATCAACCAGACTCTCAACGGATAATCCAACAAAGTCTCAACGGATGTTCCACAGAGTTTCAGCGGATGATCAAATTCAAAAGCAGTTGATAGTGACTTGACAGTCACACGCATTAATTGTATGCAAATGGAATGTGCCAGCCTATTTACAGGTTTTAGAGAACAAAGAAGCATTTCTATTTCCATGCTAAACTGAAGATATTCAAAGATGTTGGATAGAGAAATGAAGAAGCATGTAATTAGACTAAGAAACATTTTATCTTATTCATTTGTCTTTTATCATGTAACTTGGTGATATATAAACCAAGTGTAGCAAGTAGAACATTATCGAAGTTAGTTAGCAATTACCAGAAAAATAGATAAAGCTATATATGTAAATAATTTCTCTGTTCTTTGTAAGTTCAACTTGTAAGCAGCTGTGTGCAAATCTTGCATCATCGAGTTCTCAAATTTATATATATCTCTGGTGGAAAAGATCAATCCACCAGAAAGTTTTTATATACTTCTATTTGATTACTTTGTGTTTGATTTCTTCAATACTTTCATTCGACACCTTAGCTAAATCAAACACATTTATATATTTAAGGTAGAACAGTTCTTAAAATTCAAAAAGAAGCCAGAATTACATTCAACCCCCCTTCTGTAATTCTTTGTTAGATTGTTTGGGAATAACAATTGGTATCAGAGCAAGCTCTTGAAGAACCAAGAGTTTAAAGATCACAACAACTAACAAGATGAGCAAAAAAGATATTGGAGTAAAGATTTCATTTCTAGAAAAAGATAATTATTACCACTGGAAGGTGAAAATGCATCTGCATCTCCTCTCTCAAGATGAAGAATATGTGGACTGAATTGAGAAAGGTCCTCATGTCCCTATGAGAGCTGCTACAAGAAATGAGCCATCCATCCCAAAACCTAGAGCAAAATGGTCTGGTCCAGATATTGAACAAGTTCACAAGGATAAGAAGGCCATGAACATCTTGCTTAATGGTGTTGATGGTGATATGTTTGACAACATCATAAATTGCAAAACTGCTAAAGAGGTATGAGATACAATTCTAGTTATATGTGATGAAACTGAACAAGTAAGGGAAAACAAGATGCAACTCGTGATTCAGCAATATGAGCATTTTTATAGTGAAGAAAGTGAGTCACTCACTGACATATTTAGTAGGTTTTAAAAACTAATAAATGCTCTAAAGCTGCATGGAAGAGTCTATCAGACGAAAGACTCAAACCTCAAATTTCTTAGATCTCTACCAAAGGAATGGAAGCCTATGATAGTCTCACTAAGAAACTCTCAAGATTACAAAGAATTCACCTTGGACAGACTGTATGGGATTCTAAAGATCTACGAGCTTGAAATAGAGCGAGATGAGAAGTTGGAGAAAGGAAAGAAGAAGGGAGGATCCATTGCATTGGTTGCTGAGCAAGAGAGAGAGAAAAAGATAAAAGTAGAAACTGTGGAATCTGCACCAAACTATAGAGTTTGTGAAGGCAAATTAAAATGGCTAGTAGCTGAACATGAAGACCATCTTAGTCAAGATGATATGGATGACATAGATGAGCATCTAGCTTTTCTATCCAGAAGATTTTCCAAGCTCAAATTCAAGAAGAATTTTGGAGCATCGAAGCCAAACAGAAGCATGGTTAACAAGTCAAAATTTAAATGTTTCAAGTGTGGCTTGAGTGGTCATTTTGCAAGTGAGTGTAGAAAGCCTGATTCTGATAGAAAGAAGTTTGAGCCTGTGGATTACAAAAAGAAATATTTTGAGTTGCTCAAACAAAAGGAAAGGGCTTTTCTAACTCAAGAAAATGACCGGGCTGCTGATGGATTAGAGGAGGATGATGATACAAGCTATGTCAATCTAGCACTTATGGCCAAATCTAATGAAACAAAAGTCAGTTCATCCAGTAATCAGGTGATCACCACTAATCTAGCACATTTATCTAAAGCTGAGTATAATGATGCTATAAATGACATGTCTACTGAATTATATTATCTGCGTGTTACACTCAAATCTCTCACTAAAGAAAACACTAAAATTAAAGAGAACAATTTGTTTTTAAGTGAAAGAAACAATGCGTTAAAAACTCAATTTGTTGAGTTTGAGAAATTGAAAATGGAGTGCAAGATTGCCAAAGATGAACTAACTGAATCCTTAAAGAAAGATGAGATTTTAATAAAGCAACTTGAACGAGAACATGAAGTAATTAAGGCATGAAAATCATCTAGAGATGTTCATGCTCAAATTACTAAAGTTTAAGGTATAGAATCCTTCTGTGATGAAGCCTGGAAAAAGAGCAAGGAGAAACTGAATCCCAACTTGGAAGAAGGACTTTCAACGGATGTGGATTGGACAGATGATGAACATTATCCATCAAATGATCAAAAGAATTATCTATCGAAATACAAGGAACCACATCCGTTGAGTGAAAGAAAGCCAATTAGCAAATCCCAGCAGTTAAATGAGAAATATGGATCAGTTTCCAAGAACTTTATTTCAGGAAAAACAAGTCAAGTGAAAAAGGACAAGAGAGTCAATGTAGGGCACCTGTCAATCAAGCAATTGAATGACAGATTGGAGAAGATAGAAATTTAACCTGAATTAAAAAGGAAAAAAACAGGAATGAGAAAGTAGGAATTAATAAACATAACAACTACACACCTGATAAGTATGCACCTAGAAAAATCTGTGTGAAGTATGGTAGTAGTGTTAATCACCTGTATGTTAATTGTAAACTTGCTATGCCTGCACCCATGTCTGCATCTTTTTCATTTCGTAACATGCCTATAATTCATGTGAATGTTATGCCAGCACATAATTTGAATGCACAATTTGCTAATATGCCATTTGTATAAAATCCTTACCATGCTCCATTTAGTATGTCATAAATGCCATTTAGCATGCCTTACTAGAATAACATGTTTGCACAAAATATGCCTTTCCATGTTAACCAGCCTGTGCATGGTAATTTTGTAATGATGAATGGTTTCAAAGGATCTACTCAATTGACTAAGGATGAATCTCAGATACCTTGGTCAAATGAGGACAAACCTAAGAAACCTAAGAAAAGGCTAACAAAACAGGACCCAAGGAAACTTGGGTACCAAAATCAACTTGATTTGATTTTATTGTTTATAGGGAAACAAAAAGAATCTTTAGCATTTGGATAGTGGGTGCCCAATGCACATGACTTGAGATTCTACCCTGCTCACTGACTTCAAGGAGAGAGCTGACCCAAGTATCACTTTTGGAGATGACATCAAGGGTTATACTGTGGGATATGGCTTGATTTCAAAGGATAATGTCATCATTGAGGAAGTTTCCCTAGTGGATGGACTCAAGCATAATTTGTTGAGTATCAGCTAGCTTTGTGACAAGGGCAACTCAGTAACATTCAATTCTGAAGCCTGTGTTGTGACCAAAAAGAAAAACAATAAAGTGGTTCTCACTAGAGTGAGAAAAGGAAATGTGTATCTAGCTAATTTCAACTCATCAAATACAGAATTTGTCACTTGTCTCTTTAGAAAGGAAAGTCAAGATGAATGTTGGCTATGGCACAAGAAACTGTCCCATCTTAACTTGAAGACTATGAATGAACTAGTCAAGAAAGATTTGGTAAGAGGCATTCCTCAAGTGGAATTCTCAATGGATGAATTGTGTGATGCCTGTCATAAAGGAAAACAGATCAAATCATTATTCAAAAAGAAGCTTGATTCAACAATTGAAGAACCTTTACAACTATAGCACATGGATTTATTTGGACCAGTCAATGTGTTGTCCATCTCAAAGAAAAGATACTTCCTAGTAATTATGGATGATTTCTGAAAGTTCTCTTGGATATTTTTTCTCAAATCCAAAGATATAGCTAGTGAAATCATCATCAATCACATAAGGCAAGTCTATAATCATCCTGATTTCAAAATTAGAAGAATCAGGAGTGATAATGGAAATGAGTTCAAGAATTCTATGATGAGATTATTTTTTAAAGAGAATGGGATCATGCATGAGTTTTCAACAGCAAGAACCCCACAGCAAAATGGAGTGGTGGAAATGATGAACAGATCTCTTATTGAAGCTGCAAGAACAATGCTAGAAGAATCAAAGTTAACATACTTTTGGGCTGAAGCTGTAAATACTGCATGCTACACTCAGAATATTTCTTTTGTTAATCAAGAAAAATGTATGACACCCTACCAATTGTTCAAGAATAGGAAGCCAACATTAAACTTTATTCATGTCTTTGGCTGTAAATGTTATATCTTAAGGAATCAAACTGATCAGAATGGAAAGTTTGATACCAAAGCAGATGAAGGCATTTTTGTTGGATATGCAGTTGGAAAAGCATACAGAGTCTACAATCTTAGAACCAACATTGTTATGGAATCTGTATATGTTGTGTTTGATGATAAGAAGATTGAAGGACTGCAAGATGAAGATTTCCATGAAAGCCACAAATTCGATAATGTTGAGATGATTTGTGATGATAGTGATGATGAAAGTGATCAAGGAACAATATCTAAAGATAATGTAGAAAAATCTACAACAAATGAAGCACATAATTCAATATCCGTTGAAAGACCAAGTGCATCATCCGTTGAGAGACAATCTGCATCATCCGTCGAAAGGAAAAGATCCGAGCCATCAATAGAAGTTGAAAGCCAATACAGATTGTAATCAGAAAGAACCCTAACTTTTAGTCAAAGATCCACATACTCAAGGGGAGTTTCTTCTAATCAAAACTCAGTCACACATCAAGATAACTATGAGGCCTGATAGGGAGTAAAATAAACCCTTATTGCGTAATTAATATCGCATTAATTATACCCGAATTGGGCTGACACTAAAGCCCATTAGAAAGGGCCCAAAACCCTGAATATTAATTAATTTCATAATTAATTAATAAGGGGTAAATCATGTGATAAATAAAGTCCAAATAAGGACACAATTCCTTGGAGATTGGCCTCCAAGAAATCCCATAGGATAAAGAATCAACTTCCTGCATTATAGGACTTCAAAGTCCATTCTAATTCTAAGATTTGCCCACCAAGTCTTCTAACCCTAATCTGAATCGAAGGCATCCCATGCCTATATAAGGGGTCTCACCCCACAAATCAGAACTACATTTTTGACTTGATCATTGACGAACAACAAGGTACGTATGCATCTTTTTAAGGCAGATTGAGTCATGAAACACAAGAGCAGTCAAATCGAGCTTCGAAGCTCACGAGCCCTAGCAATAAATATGACCTAGTTTTTAATCCATAACATTTGGTGCCGTTTGTGGGAAAGCATAACAATAACCATGGTGAGAACACGGAGCGGGAGCAACGACCCCGAAGGAACACCAGCTGGGACTATCCACAAGATTTCGTCAATGTTGGAGATTCCCCCACATTCAACCTATGCCACAACCCAAGGAGGAACCCAGATAGCGGCAACTGAGCCTCAGCCACAAGGTACGAATCCCCCGGCTCCTCAAGGGACGAATTCCCAACTTCAGCAGCTACATGCACCTGTGAATTCTCGACCCATTGGGTATAAGTATTCAACTATTGTGACCACTAACCCCCCATATGGGATACTCATGTACCTCGAAGTTGGGGGAAGTGGACATGCTAATCGGAGTGAAGCGCAAGGGAAGACGCCCCAATATATACGTGGTTTGGCTCCTATCCCAAAGGATCAAGAATTCTTTGGACCTTGTACTGAGAGAGACTCCGAATCTTCGGATGATGATGTAGCTCCAAGAATGAGGCATGTTGCTAAAGAGCCGATGCCTTATGGTAATCAGCATCCTAGGAGCTCTCAAAGGATGAATCCCCAAGAAGTGTGAGAGAGAATCAGGGCTCACGAGGCTGAGATCCAAAGGCTGAAGCGTGACCTGGAGGCGCACTTGACCCCAAGACCCCCACTACCTCCGAGGAGGAGAAATCCACCTTCAATCATAGACTTGGATGGTCCTCTACAAAGAAGGACTGTTGTCCCAAAGGCTGATCCGAGTAATCTTTTGCCCCTAGGAGATCCTGATGATCCCACTCCACCATTCACTGAAGAGATAATGAATGCCCATATCTCAAGGAAGTTTAAGATGCCCACCATCAAAGCTTATGATGGCACTGGAGATCCCGCTAATCATGTCAGGACATTCTCTAATGCACTGTTGTTGCAGCCCGTGAACGAACCTATTAAGTGTCGGGCCTTTCCTCAAACCCTATCTGGAATAGCTCAAAGATGGTATATCCATTTGCCTCCAAATTCTATTGGGTCCTTCAGAGAGCTAAGTCAAGCTTTTATTAAGCAATTCATCAGTGGGAGAGTGCATGAGAAAAGTTCAGCATCCCTCATGAGCATTGTACAGGGGCAAAAAAGTCTTTGAGAGACTATCTGAACTGTTTCACCAAGGAAGCTTTAAAGGTCCCGGACCTTGATGACAAGGTAACTATGATAACACTACAGCAGGAAACTAGGGACGAGTTTTTCAAGATGTCATTAGCCAAGCGCCCCATGAAAGCATATTGCAGCTCCGAGACAGGGCCGGGAAGTACATCAAACTGGAGGAAAACATGAGGAAGATGGTAGTGAATAGTGAGCCTACTGGTGGAAAGAAGCGAAAAAATGATCTGGAATATATTGCTAAAGAAAAGTATTATTGAACGGAGAAAAACACTGATTCAATCCCGAAGTAGGGAGGACCTGGATAAAAGTTCACTAAATATGCTAAGTTGAACGCTCCTAGAAGTCAGATCTAGATGGAAATCAAGAAAGATAGAGATGTTCATTGGCCTAAGCCCCTGAAGGTTGATCCTACCAAGCTAGATAAGAGAAAATATTAAAGATTTCACAAGGATGCTGGTCATGACACTGATGAGTGTAGGCAATTTAAGGATGAAATTGAATTCCTTATTCGGAAAGGAAGACTAAACAAGTATACCAGAGATGGAGGAGATAGGAATAATAATGGAAGAAGGAACTTCGATGATCGCAAAAGGGATCCGGATGATCAAGGGCGAAATCCCCAACCCAGGGGACCGGTGATAAACGCAATCTTTGGGGGACCTCACCCTCGAGGACCAGTAATAAATACGATATTTGGAGGACCAACTTCTGCAGGTTCATCCAGAAACTCGAGAAAAGCCTATACTAGAGAAGTTATGCATATTGTCGGAGAAACCCCGAAGAGGGTTAGGCATGAGTAACAATGACGTTTGATGATTCTGATTTAGAGGGTGTTAAATTTCCTCATGACGATCCTCTGGTCATAACACCAATAATAGGGAACAGCCCAGTGAAAAGAGTCCTTGTAGACAATGGTACCTCAGTGGACATTTTGCTTCATGATAACTTTATAAGGTTGGGTTACAATGATTCTCAATTAACCCCAACTGACATGCTAATATATGGATTTGCTGGAGTGGAGTTCCCCGTGGAAGGGATAATTAAGTTGCCGACGACCATAGGTCAGGAACCAAGACAAGCAACACATATGTTAGACTTTGTAGTGGTAAAAACTGGATCAACTTACAATGCAATTATAGGAAGAATGAGAATAGATGCTTTCAAGGCAGTCCCCTCTTCTTACCATTCAGTGGTGAAATTTCCCACTCGGGACGGGATTGGAGAAGAGAGAGGAGATCAAAAGATGGAAAGGAGTTGTTATGTAGCCTCTCTCAGGGCAGATGGAGTTGGGGGGCAGGTTCCGCCTATTGAAGATCTGGATATCGTGAGAATGATAAGAAAAGAGAGAAGCCAGCAGAAGACTTGGTTCCAATTCCTTTGGCTCCCGAGGATCCTGAGAAAGTAATTTTGATTGGAGCGTCACTAGAGGAGCCACTTAGAGGGAAGTTGGTGAAATTTTTACAAGAAAATAGCGATGTATTTGCATGGTTAGCAGTTGATATGCCTGGCATAGACCCGGAACTGATCACTCATAAACTGAACATAGATCCGAATCAAAAGACTGTGAAGCAAAAGAAAAGGAGTTTTGCCCCTGAGAGACATGAGACAATCAAGCAAGAAGTAGAAAAGCTCTTGGAGGCCGGTTTTATTGAAGAAATACAATTTTGAAATGGTTAGGAAATCCTTTGATGGTAAAGAAGGCTAATGGAAAATGGAGAATGTGCGTGGATTTTACTGATCTGAATGATGCATTCTCGAAAGATTGTTTCCCACTACCAAAAATAGATACATTGATAGATGCGACCACTGGTCACGAGATGCTGAGTTTTATGGATGAGTTTAGTGGATACAATCAGATTAAGATGCATAAAGATGGCATCCCGAAGGTATCATTCATTACTGACTTTGGTATTTTTTGTTATCTTGTTATGACATTTGGCCTTCAGAATGTAGGAGTTACCTATCAAAGGTTGGTAAATAAAATTTTCAAGGATCTTATTGGAAAAACTATGGAAGTTTATGTCGATGACATGTTAGTCAAAAGTCTGGTGAAGACTGATTACATAGCCCATTTGAGAGAAGCTTTTGAGGTCCTGAGATATCATAAACTGATGTTAAATCCTGCAAAGTGTGCTTCCGGAGTGGGATCCAGAAAGTTCTGGGGATTGATGGTCTTTAAGTGAGGAATTGAGGCTAATCCCGATGAAATAAAAGCTATCTTGGATATGGAACCACCGCGTTCCATAAAGGACGTTCAAAAACTTACTGGAAGAGTTGCAGCTCTAGGACGATTAATCTCCAAATCTGGAGATAAGTGCTTACCATTCTTCAAATCCTTAAAGAAAGTAAAAGATTTCATATGGACTGAGGAAAGTCAGGAAGCATTTGAAGGATTAAAGAAGTATATGGTTCAAGCCCCGTTGTTGGCCAAACCTGTAATATCTGGGATATATTGTGTAATTATTTTTATCAATAATAATTATTATGTGAGTATTACGTTAATTTTGGTGAATTATCTGATGATTGATATTGATGTTTGGGTGTTTATATATGATAAAAATAGGATATTTTAATTTTTAATTATCCAGAATGAAATATTGATAATTTTGGTATTTTTCTGGTAATTTTTGGATTGTTATAAGACTTAATTATTTTGGGTTGTAATAATTATCATTTTGTGGATTGATTTACTCTAGTAATGAATGGTTCGTTTCTAAGATAATAACCTATAAGTGTGTGTGTGTGTAATAAGTGTGAGGTTGTAAGAGTGTGAGTATTTATGTATTGTGATACGAGATAAGTTATATAGCATTCAAGATGGCGTGGCCTCTTAGATCCTTGATCCCAGATTTTGGGGCGCCACACTAAAGTTAGATGGTATGAGTAACTGGTAGAATATGATATCAGCATGAGGCTGTTGGGTAATAATTGAAATCGCGAGTTAAAGTTTATGAACAAGTTGTACGAGTAAGAGATTAATCTGAGGACATAATCCTTTTAA
This sequence comes from Apium graveolens, assembly GCF_009905375.1. Classification (NCBI taxonomy): domain Eukaryota; kingdom Viridiplantae; phylum Streptophyta; class Magnoliopsida; order Apiales; family Apiaceae; genus Apium; species Apium graveolens. Next base: position 175,410,623 of record NC_133653.1, read on the forward strand.
GGGGGGAAGGATGTAATATCCGGGATATATCGTGTAATTATTTTTATCAATAATAATTATTATGTGAGTATTACTTAAATTTTAGAGAATTATCTGATGATTGATATTGATGTTTGGGTGTTTATATATGATAAAATTAGGATATTTTAATTTTAAATTATTCAGAATCAAATATAGATAATTTTTGTATTTTTCTGGTAATTTTTGGATTGTTATATGATTTTATAAAGAATTATAGAAGTGATAATTATTTTTTTAAGTAATTATAAAACTATTTTATTAAATTGGAAATCGTCCAACTTCAACCGTTTTTTCCTTTTTACAACCCGAAACTCTTCGGAAAACTCCTTCCTAACCTAATATGATAATTCTGGACACTTTCCGTGTTTTGACTTTTTCGATCTGGGGTACGGTTTGACCCGTACAAGTCTCGGCGCAAAAATTTTGATACAACAATCATTTTGTAGATCGATAAAACCCGTATTCTCGAAAGATGGGATATTATTACTTTATTTTCATATAAAATGTTTTATAAGAAGCTCGGATTTGATAATTATACAAATCTGGTAGTAAATTGTATCGTTTTATAGTTACTTAGCGGCTAAGTAATCTATTTCGGATCTGATATATAAGTTTAATTATATAATTATTAAATAAATAAAATATATGATGGTTCTTTTAGTTGTGCGTTGCTTTATTATTAATTGTGTGTGATTTGTTGGGTACGAAGATTATTTGTATAATTAATTATTAAACTGTATGGTTTTGTTGTTCCTTTTAAAAGTGATTTAACTGAAAATTTATTCTCATAAATATTGAAATTGTTTCTTAAATTATTTTTATGGTTTTATAAATTCAATAATTATTTTTGGGAATTTATAAAATTTAGAAATCAATATTTCATCAATTATTTACCCCTAAATGATTTTCTGATTGTACTAGAGTGTAAATTCAATATGAAATTCTAGAATGTGTCAAAAATTACGAAAATCATATTTTCTTAAGTTTGAGATATTTCGAGAATTTTAAAAAGAATTTGGAAATTTTCTGGCTTTTATTTACCCGCGCGTTTGTTCGCTATTTTGTTAAATACAAATACAATGTGCGTTCCAAAAATGATTTAAAAATCATGAAAATTTTATATTATTAGTTTTAATTATTCCAAAAATTTTAAAACTATTTTGGTAATTTTACGATCTTATTTTACCGCGAATTGGTTCGTAAATATCGTAAATGATGGAATAAAATTCAGCTTCCGGGGCTGGTAGACGTGGCAGAAGTTCAGGGAACAAACAAAAACGTTTCAATTGTTGAATTGTAAAGAAATAAAAGAAAAAAATAAAAACAAAATGAATAGAAAAACACAGACACACACTGACACAACCCCATCTCTCTATTTTCTTCTCGTTTAATTCCTTCAATTGCTCAATCTCTCTACTCTCTTCCTGCTGTCGCGCCGCTGTTCCTTTCCTTGGTCGCGTTTCTAATTTTTCCGGCGTTTTATCTCCGCCTTGTTGCTCCGGTTCATTTTTTTCCGGTTAATTTCCGTTTCTATTCCTACTTTCTTCGTATATATACATACATATATATATGTGTGTTACGTATATGTTCAACTTTGTTATTCTTGTGTTGCCGCCTCACGGATTTCCGAGAGGTGTGGCAGCTCCGTTAGCAGCGCGTAGGCGTGGGTTACTGTTGTTCGAATTATTGGTTAATGATTCTCTAATTTTTGCAATTAAATTGTGATGAAGCCATTCGATTTCCTCCTTTAAAATTTATTTGAATTATTTTCTGAAAAGTCGAATGAATTTTCTATGTTTATTCGAATTATTTTAGGAAAAATTCGAATGAATTCTTATGGTTATTCAAATTATTTGACTATCGGGATATTCATATTTTATTAATCGGTGGAATTTTGCGTTGGAAACCCAAAAATTTAATCGGGTACCCGCAAAATTTTGCCGCCGTCGACGATGAACTTCAGTGTGTCGACGGTGGACGGTGATGATTTTTATCTGAGTCCTAAAATTTTAGAAATAAATAATTTAGTTCGTAAATTATTTGCGAAACGTATCAAAAATTAGTAAATAAATATGACTAGTTAATTTGTGACTTGGATTGATTGATTGGTTGTGATGACGTCGATTTTGTTTCGACGGGTAGGCTGATAAATAGAGGAGACGCTGCCCAATTTTCGGGAAATTAATTCCGAAAATATGGGAACGTAGCCTACAATTATCGGAAACGTCAAACGAGAATAAATAATTATATTATACAAACTTAGTTACGTGTTGTGACAAAATATTTTATAAATAATCAATTACCCTATTATTTTCAAAACAACGAGTATACGTACTTTCCGAAAATAAATACCGAACCGAATTTCGAAGATGTGAACCTTAATTGTTATGTGTATTTCAATAATACCTATAAATACGAGTTGGGTTATGAAATCGTATGGGTATAATTGGTAGTAATATTATGTTAAGCATAAAAGATTGTCTGAATTAGGGTGTTTCGACTCTGCGGGTTCTAGTCGGAAGACCCTGGGATTATCGTCGAACTCAAAATAGCTTACTAGTCAGTCGTCAAGCTCATCAAGATTCCAATCGAAGAACCTGAGTACTGAACTCGTTTCCAGGATAGTTTAGTGGTTAGACAATGAAGCCGAACGTTCAAGTCGGTCCCAAGGTCAACCAGTAATAGTGATTAAAGCTTATAAAGGCAAGTATTCCTGAACTTTCTTATAATATACTATAAATATCTCTTTCCTATTCTGCGTTTGAAATATTTAAATGTTTTACATTTTTCTGCAATTACTCTTAATTATGCACGTACCTTTCATTATTGTTCCTTTATTAACGATTGATTTTTTGAGCAAATACCTATTATTCCGGGTTATTTGTGGGCCATGAATCGGGATGTTTTGAAATCAAAATGATTTGACATCAAAATACTCTACGAGCTGGATGTTACTATGAGGGCCAGTGATGAACTGGACCCTATGGGTTGGGGTTGGACCAGACCCTTGGGCCATAGTGCCAGGGTACCCGAATGGATCTATACCAGTAGGTATAGATCTACACTATATCCTGACTGATCAGCAGGGTATGAGTGTGAACGTTGATCTAGTGTCCAGTCTAATTCATTGTTGATCGCCATTAACGACATTCCTTCGTAAAACATTTTATGATTACAAACTAGACAAAAACCAAGATTCAAGAGATGAATCTGGGAACTGCTCGTCACTTTTGATTTATAATTAAGGGCTAGTAAAGGCCAATATTTATTCGCTCAACTGCTTCGAATAAATAGAAATGTCTAAATATTATTTAAAGTTTTTGTTCAGAAATTTCCTTTAATATTAATACTTGGAAATCAGTTATGTACTTGCTGGGAATTTTTGGCTCACTGTTGCTTTGTGAATTTTTATTTCTTTTAGAAACAAATGAGGATAAAAGTAAGTAGCTTTTAATATACAGCGGAAGTTAGAAAGATCTCAGCTGCAAGAGGATGGAGATGTGAGAATGAATAAAACAAGGGAGTTAGTATAGAGGTAATGAACTTGTATTTAATTATTGTAGATTTTAGAAGGTTAGATTCTTGTTTCATACCATAACCTGTAAATGATCCGACATTAAAGGGTCATTTGTATATTATTTTATATTATGTAGAGTTTGGTCAGTGACACCAAATCTTGATCCCGGATTTGGGATCTTACAAGTTGTATCAGAGTAACAGGTTATTGGTCCCTGAAATAAGAATAGGTGAGAGTAAGATAGGAGTAACGGGCTATATAAGATAGGAAAGACCCTAGGTATACTCATTTTGAGTTCAAATTGAATGTGAACTAGGATTAGTGGATCCGATATTGATTAGAAAGATAAGATATTGTTAAGAGAAGTGTAAGGAGAATATATTAACACTATAGATGTATTGGGTTCTTAGATCTTATAGTTGCGAAGAGTTGATGGCTCGACGGAGACTGGGTAAATTACCCTGTTTTTCATGTGGTTTTAAAGAAAAAAATATGATTAATTCTTGTGAGAACTTCGTATAAGGAAAGGTAGGTGAGTTTTAGTATAATTCAACTTAGGATTAGGTAGTAGGACTGTAGCGCCCTCCAAACCCAGGTCAGAAGTTTGGGGTCCACACACACACTATTTATAACCTGCTTATAACAATAATAAAGATAATAATAATATGCAGTGACCCTACTTACCAACTACCACGGACCGCAACAGGTTAAAGTATGCACACAAGCCAATCACACTTACTTATATTACAAACATTCGAATCCCAACAATTCCAACTCAGAGCTAAGTAATTAACAATATTACAAACTTTTACAAACTTAAATTATTCCAAAAAAAGCCTACTAGCTCAACTCGATCAACCTGAACCCCTAGTTCTCGCGCTGGACTGGGGATCCTCGGTACCAACCGGTTCCTTCTTAACTGGAAAAGAACACAAACAATATCGCACAAATGAGCTAACTAGCTCAGCAAGTCCCAATGACAAAACTGAGAATAATGATCATCAGGTGAATATGGTCATGATGTCAAGTGAACAATAGATTATGATTTAGAATTGGATATTATATTTTCATTTTATAAACCAAGGTTAGGCTGCTGATCAGTCACGCACTAACCCCGAGCAAAGCATACAACACTGCTCTAACTACTGGATCCAAGGCACACATTGGCCTAACTTGACCATTATATGGTCTGACCATGAATCTGGTCCACAATTTTATAAAAACAATCCAATTCTAACATAATAACATAATAAACAGTAATAAGCAATAAACAGAATCATTAACAACATTGGACGTTCAGTAATGAAAATGGTTTCAATCTGCATAAGGATCAATATGGCATTTTCAAGCATGGATGCTAGGTAGTGAAAGAATTGGATAACAAAGGAAATAATGTTTCAAGGTTTCAAGGATTTGGCCTTTCAAAGCATAAGATAGAATGGTTTGAGTGTGTAAGCAATCTGGTTCAGTGTTTGATATTTAGTTTGTATGTAATTGTGGAGTAGTATCGTATATTTGAGGTTCGTATTTGGGTATACAATAATCAATGGTCTAGAAAGAATCAAGTTTACGGCTCAAGATCAATAACTGGAATCAGGGTTTAGGGTTCAGTGCTTCAAAGCACTTGCAATTTAAAACAGGACTATCAATCACTACAATATCTCAAGAAAGTTCAGAACACTTGCCTGGTACTAGCTTACTATACTGCACTTGCTTTCAATCACCACTGTCTTACTCCTCGACTACCTGTTTTCCTTTTCTATGCCTTGCCTCTTCTGCTCACATATTATAAGCATCTATCAATATTCAACTCATATGATTCTATTCGACACATACTTCTATCTACCCTTCGTTTCACCCAAATCCGATTAACGGATTGAAAGTTACGCAATAAAGAAGTAAACATCGAATAAATAGACTGGCAGTTAACCAACTAGTCACATATAACACATAACACGTCAAATAATCAATGATATATCATTTATAAGGAAGTCTCGGGTCATAAACAGGCTTTCAGGTATTTGAAATGATTTTTAAAACATTTTTCGGAATTAAAACGGGTCGTTGGATCAATTTTGGAGTAATAAACAGGGTTCGGCTGGCCAATTATAGCTTCGAAACAATTTTATAATAATTATCGAGCCTTGAAAACAATTTTAAATAATATTTTAAAGCTCGAAACTATTTTTTGGAATTTTTAAATCATTTTTAAATAATTAAATCTAATTAAATAATTAATTAAAATCACTTAATAATTAATTAAATCAATTAATCAATTAATTTTCGAATTAATTGACCAATTAATCAATTAAAAATTAACTGAAATTAATTAACTAATTAATTCAGATTTATTTTTGTATTAAAAATAATTTTTGGAATTAAAATAATAATTTTTGGAATTTTCAGAAATTAAAAACGAATTTTTATAATAAAAATAAATAGGGAATATGATTTCTGAATATTTTTAAAATAGGAATCCTATTTTTGAAAACTCTGGAAAGTTCAGGGACTGAACTTCATCGTTTTCAAAAGTCAGGGTACCAAACTGCAATTTTTACACCCCGTCGCCGAAAAATACAGGGCTGGCCGGAGAACTCGATTCCGGCACCCTCACCTCACCATCTACTCCAGATTTACACTACACAACACCAGGAATCTATTTGTGCAATCAAAACACATCAATCATCCCTGTCCTGGCCGGAAATTGGCCAAGAACATCGCCGGTTTCCGGGGAAACATCGAAAACTTATAAAGACAACTCTCTTCGATTCACTAATCCTCTGTTAACGAGCTATATACCAATCGATTGCAAATTTCATAAGGAACATAATCCACTATAAATCAACAGCTAATAACCCCTAAATCAAAAAGCCCAAAATTTCAATTGAAAACATTCATACGGGTTATAAACCCTAATTTCAAAATTCGAGAATTAAACCCACTTTTGAGCATGTTATTGGACTCCAAATCAGACGTATGACATATGAAAATCATCAGGAAAACAAGCTCTACAACATGCAATCATCAAATCATACAAACAATCATCCGAACAAAAATTCATATTTTTAATAAAAATAATTCGAAAATAAACAAATTTTCAGAAAATAAACCTTGATTTATGCAGGTGTATGGATCACAGAATCTGATAGAGCTCTTCAAGACCTTCAAATTGGTTACTCGAGCTTTCCAAACAAAGATCAATAACACCTCCAAAAGTTGGTTTGATTTTCAGAAGATTATATGAATATAAGTATTTTCTCTGGAAAATTATATATTTAGCTGACTGCAAATGATTTTGATACGAAATAAAATACGGTAAAAGGCTATTTATATTTACGGAAAATTAGTATCCCGTTGGATCATTCAGGATATAAAACGGTACGTTTATTTATAAAAAAATGATCCAAATGATATCGGTTTTCGGGATAATTATCCAAATCAGTACAATTTGTACTGCGGTCTTGGTCTCAGCGCCTGGTTACACGTATTACGAGGTGATAATTATGATAGTTTAATAAAAAGCTCCCGTTTATCGAAAATACGAGTTTTATTGATTTACCGAAACGGATATTGTATCGAAAATATTGCGCCGGGACCCGCGCAGGACAAACCGTACGCCGGATCGAAAAAGTCAAAACATGGAAAATGCTCGGAATATTACAATTAGGTTAGGAAGGAGTTCTCGAAAGAGTTTCGGGTTCTAAAAACGTAAAAATGGATGACGTCGGTTGGTTCCCGTTTTTATAAAATAGATTTTAAATACCCGGAAAAAGATTTTATAAAATCCATATGATTCCTATAAATTCATAAATCAACATAAAAATAATTAGGAAGATACGACAATTATCTATATTTTATTTTGGACATATAAAAATTAAAATACTCAATTAATAATATTTTTAAACATCCAAACACATTTAACACTTAACAAATAATACACAGAATAGATACTGAACACATATAATAATTATTTATTAGCAAAAATAATTACACGATATAGCCCGGATATTACAAGGACAAGCTTCACGCCGGAGATAACGGGTTGATTGAAGCTGTCGAAGAGCCGAAGTTGCAAGTTACAAAGGCACCACCGTTGCGAGAAGATTCTTATCACTTTTCAGGCGCTGTGCCAGGAATGACATATATCATATTAGGTATACTTAAGACTGGCAAGAAGGAATGACCTTATCTACCGACAAAATGTCGAATTGCATCAATTGGTTATAAGTATAACATCAAGGACGACGATGAGAATATCAAAAATAGTACTAGATGCCAGCATTATAGATAGATTATGAATAAGATAGTATGCGACGATAGATAGAGTTATAGCTGACTAATAAACGCGAACAAAACCAGAAGAGAAGTAGAAGATATATCAAGGTGAAAGAACCCTTGTGTGAATGTTTCTTTAATTAGATATCTCATTAGTGGATTATAAGAATAACGAGTAACTTATATAGTAATGACGACCAAATGTTTGATTTTCAATGTTTTAAAACAAGTGTTCGAAAAAGATTTTCTTAATAAACTTTCTAAAAGATCTTTCTATTAAAATGAGTTCTAAAAAGTTGGTTGTGAAATTACTAGTTGAGTTTCTTGTTAGTATAAGCAGTAAATTACCTGAAAGAATGATGGACCTAGACTCAGTATTGATAGTTAGGGGGCCAAGTGCAACCGCTAATACGAAAATATTTGAAATTATCTCAAAATAAGAGGGTAAACCTTGTTTAATAATATCAACAATTGAATTAACATGTTAAAAAATTATTTACCCAATTCATGAAATTATTAAAATTTAAAAAGATTCGTTATTCAAAAAGACAGAGGATGATTGAAGGAAATGGAAGAATCTTCCAGATGATTGGAGAAGAATAATATTCCTATCGATGAAGTTGAGATGTTGCATGCTCGATGGTTATTCAACGCGGCATAGACGAAGTTGGCAGCAATGACTATAAATTTCGTAAGGACGTGATTATGATCAAATTAATAAAGTATTTAACATGGATGGTGAGCGGTCGTGTTATTCTTTTATATAACGCGATGTCATATATCCTTCTTAATATTTTAATAAGTGTAACCTTTTTCGTTAATCCATTTAATGAGGCAATAAAAAAGAGGAGGTTATGGTATCTCTTTTCAAATTATTTCTTTTTTAAAATACTTCTTTCTAATTGAGACAAGCAATGTTATGGTGTGACGCTTTGTTAAAATAATGAAGGGTCTAGTGGGACGCCACCAAATCATATGCTGTATGCCATATAGTGCGAAATACTTGCCATCTTGAGTACACATATGGTTGTCTCATTCAAATCTAAATCCTCACCCATTCTTTTTTTTTCAATTATGATTTATTGACTTACGTATTCTTCCAATTATTTTGTTGCATTGTTATTCGTTACAAAACTTTCCAATCAAAATCATATACAAAAACTCTCTCTTTGTGTAAAGTCTATTATTTGAAAATTTTAAAAGGAGTGGAATAGTCCTGTGTAGCATCTGGAATCACATGTCGAACATAGGTATGATTGCAAGCCGATAAATTGTGGACATTTGTGTGCAAGGGAGAATTGATACACGGGTAACGTGGTTGATACGGAGACATTAAATCAGATGGTCGTTTTTGTACGGGGATTTCATTAGTACATTAGATTGTATTAATGCAATGCACTTCAAGTCAGAAGGTTTTGACGTAAAATGAATAGTTAGAGAACTGTAGTAAGTAAATTAATTATAAAATAAGAAGGTAAAACTATGTACATCAGACAAAGCAAATGAATGTCGGGATGACAACCAAAGACTAAGGAATTCTTAATAATGACTCAGACAAGCAATTAATACATGAAACATCCTTCCATCAAGGGAAGATACTTGTCATGAAGATTCAAGATCGAAGGAATCTTAATTGTGAACAAATTTCGAACATGTTCTTCAAGGAATTGTTAGGTTCTTTAACTAGAGTAAAAGAGTTATGGGGAAATTGACACTCATAGCTGAGCCAACGACGAAGGTTCGGTACAAGAGTATGAGTGGAGATAAAGGAAAGGTAATTCCACTGCAAAAATCTTTTAAGAAGGAATGTTTTAAAACTAATCGAATTTTTAATAGATTATGATAACGTCGGTTGAGACCATGTGTTGGTCATCAGAAGCTAAATAAGTTAACTAATGAAAATTAGTGTATATCATCAAGGATAGAGGATTTGTGTGATTAGTTAAAGGACGCAGTATAATTCCTAAAAATTAATTATGCAAGTATCACTAGTGAGAAATAAGATTAAAAGATATCCTTAAGATGGATTTATGAACAAGCATAAGTGATATAAATTGTTAATTAAAGCGTTTGGATTTAAAAGATAAGTTAAAAGAATCGTGAAATAAAGTTTTTGAGAAATAACAAAGTAAATTTTAAGTTCATTAGTAATATTCTGTAATATTCTGAAAGAACTGAGAAAAGGTATGGTTATATTAATCATTGTTGGTTTAAGACCTTAGTCTAATTAAAAGATGTATGCTATGTCATTTAGTAGTATATGTGGTGGTCAGCATGATATATTCTGAAATATGGTGAAATAATGAGTCTGGTTGATGGAAGTGATTTGATATGATTGTGGATGCTTTGGTTGATTGTGGGTGTCGGCTTGAGTCCGACTGGTAGTCAATATTATAAGGAAAATGCTGCCCAAATTTTAAGAAAATACCCTATTTTTAAAAATAGAAAGTATACTTTAGTGTGTTATTGATATTCCTGTTGATACTCCAAATATTGCGATCTCAGTTCTTGAAGAAGGTTGTTATGACCAAACCGACTTTATATAACTGGTCTTTGATTTCATATAGCTAGTCATCACTTGGTTTAATTGATCAATTAAAAGATTTAATTGATTAACTATATTAACTAATGGTCAGTTAAATGGAAATTGATTCCAATTAGATTAAGTCAAATTATGACATGATATTCAGATCTGAAATCAAAGCAATTAGGAATTTGGAGGAAGTAAAGGCCTTAGTGGAAATCAGAAGTTTAGTAGAATTATCGCGATGTTACCACAAGCCTGCATGAAGTTTTATCTATATGAATATGCCCTTTGTAATAAATAAGAAGAACAGAAAGTTATTGCTACATGCTAGTGAGAAGAACATTTTCAAGAACTGAAAGTTTAAGATAGAGCAAAGGGATTTTATCATCTATAATAGTGCTCCCTGAAGGACGTGAATATATATCCATATAGAATGACGAGGTAATGGAAGTCACTATGAAATACTAGAAAACTTGCGAATATAAGTATCTGATATATGACAGAGGCTGACAATGTCCGAATGTGAACTAAGGAAAAAAAGTAGCGATTATGTAGAAAATAATATATATAACTTACACAAATCCCAATAATTAGAAACATATCTCCAATCCGAGAGAGCTAAATATGAGATAAGGAATAGTGAGAGTGAATTAGAAGTAAAAGTGTGCGATTATTGATGATTTAAGTAAAGCTAAAAAATAGCTACCGATGGATTTTGATGGTTCTGTTAGTAAAAATTTAAATATTTACAAAAAAAAAGCTTCATTCCCGTGTTAACCATAGAGATGGCTTATCTAATGATGAACAGATTAGTACTATCAGGAAGAAGAGATCACTTATGTTTAGAAGAGACAATAAATCATGAGAATGGAGAACTAATTAAGAAAAGAAGTGGAATTAAAAGGATAATAAAGAAATTTTATAAAAATGGTTCAGGATATAAGTAAGTTGTGAAAGTCGGATGTGCCAGAACTGATGTTAGAACGAAGTGAAACGCCGTTAATTGGAGATAGGAATTTCATTCTGGGAATGCGATTTAATAGGAAAGGTTAAATGAAGATATTGATGGGCATGGTAAAAGAACAAAAATGGAAAGACATGTAAGTAAATGTCATATCTACTAAAGAATCAAAACCAACATCAAAGAGTAAGCATGATACTGTAATGATTTCAAAATGAATATAGTTCATTAAGAAGTGATATAGTAGAATAACTTGAGAACTAGAGATGAAGAAAGTGTTATTTGTATTATTAGGGATAGGTTAACCAAACCTGATTATTTTTTTATTGCTAAATACTTTACCCGATGAGTAAGTTTGATATTGCTTCAAGGAGATGGTGGTATATTATCAGATTCAAGTATAGATTGTAATTAATCGATATCATTATTTGATTAATATGTTGGCAGAAGTGTGGGAAAGTCTATGAACCGTGCTGAACCGAAATAAGATATACCAGTTATGAATAGATAGGCAGAAGTAAGAGATATGGGTTAGTTAAATCGTGACAACTAAGGAAATTCAGGTTACTCTGAGAATATGATACAAGACATAAAGATAGAAGATGACTTTCTGATAATGTGGCGTGAAGAAAAAAATGAACGTTATATGTGGCGGAATGTCAGAGAAAAGTATTGCAATACATTTTATATCGGGACTCCCTAAAACCAAATAAATGATAATCTAAGTTAAAGTATATGGGAAATGTATTTAGATTAATATATTTTCTTCTAAATAGTAAAAGATTTTGCTCGATAAATATAATCAATAGTATTTAAAAAGGAAGTAAGGTATAATAATAAGTGGTAAGTTAAAGGAAATTGTTAAGATTCTCTCTATTGATTTAGGAAGTTTAAAAAACCGAAGACGCCATAAGCTCAACATAACATTCGCAGATGGACGAAAAGTATAAGAGATCGATTGAAGGGTCTCGAATACCCTTGGAAGGAATTACATGCCAGGCTAATTCAACAAAGAAATACGTGGGAAATGAAGTGGAACAATCAGTGAAAGTTGGAATCGTTCATGAGCACGAATTATTAGAATTAGAAAGAAAAGAAGATTAGTATAAATTAAGTTAGTCCTTTGAGACAATAAGATAGGCAGTAATATTGTGAGTGAATTGGCTTTACCGTCATAGGTATAGCAAGGTCATATGATGTTTATATGTATACCCAGAAAGATTAAGTTAGCTCCAAAATGGAGACTAAATGTTATAACTCGAATTTTTGAAACTTTGTAAAAATGCTTAATGAATAGTAACCCTGACAGACGGGGAAAACTTTTTAGCCCACACTATGTTGTGCATGAGATATTCAGTTTCGAAGTTGATAACATGATTATACATACCAAATGAGTGTATGTAAACGCAATTAGTTTTCGAAGAAAATGAACTTTGAAAAATGACCGTATTTACGAACCATCGAGGATTACGGGAATAACAATATAGTTACAAATTTAAAACCCTATGGATTTATATCCAAGAACGATACTTCAAAACATAAAAAATGAATACGAAAGGATTTACACCGCATTCCGTTTACAAGAAATTATTACGAAAAAGATTAAGCGACTGAACAAACGCGGAAACAAAAAAATAAACGTATCGAACCAAACTAACTAAAATAATTAACCATGGTAAGAAACTAAACATGGTTAAATCATCAAATAGTAACCTAGCTATATAAGAATGATAACCTAAAGCTAAGAAATAGTGAGTTAAAGCCTAAAACCAAGTAGATTAGCTTGTAATCTAGGAAGCTAGCAAAATTTATTCAAAGATATGCCAATATACTCTAGTTCTAGATATATACTAGAGAATATACAAATCAAATACAAGTCTTATGCAAGAAGCATTCAAGAAACATAACACAAAACTCCCTCTCCCCATTTTCTTCTTCTTCATTCAGCCTAGCTTCAAAAAGGGAAGAAATCAATTTTAAAACTCCAAGCTCTAGACATGGAAAAAATCCCTCATTAATTCCTAGGCTTCATTTTATCAAGGTTTGATGGGTGAAAAAAATTCAAGAAAGATGATAGTGAATAGTATGAATAGTAACTTTTCTTTGGTTTCTTGATTTTAATGGTTGATTTAGGTTCCAAAAACCCTACCAAGCACTCCCAAGACTTAACCATCATCAAGAACACATCTTAAGCTTTCAAGAAAGGTATAAATATTTGAATCATCTTTATTTAAGGTTTAAGTTCAAGAATCTTTTGGAACATAGTTGTAAACATAGTTTTGGTGAATGATTTGTTGTAATCTTGATGTTTAGTTAAGTAGATTTAAGGTTGATGATTGTTGCCTCAAGAACATGATGTTCTTGAGAAGAGTTAGTGTGGTGATGATGATTTGATGATTGTTGGTGGTAGTATAGAGATTTAAGGCGTAAACGAAACTCGGATCGTAATCGTAATCTCGCTAAAATGAACAAAATATAACATTAAGATTCTGCAGAAAGTTCTGAAGATATAAAATGTATTTTCTTGAAAAATAACACTTTATTATGATATAAAATGTTACAAGTATCGTTTAGGCGCTTGAATCACTTGATTCCGATTTACGGATAAAAAGTTATGACCGTTTTACTAAAAGTGATTTATGTGACAAAAACTACTATGAATTATGAACTTTGGAAATATAAATGATCAACTTAAAAATGTTCATAAATCATAAAACTTTTACATAGAGTAGTAAATAGAGTTCCTTAGATTCTATAAAAATTTTGAGTGAAAATAATGAATTTTCAATTTTATAAAAATATCGGAATCAAGATCGCGCGATTAGAAAGCCGTTACAATTCATAAGCGGAGCGGACGATGAAAATATAAACTGACATAAGGTACTTCGAAAAGGAAGCGATCATGACATAAATAAGTACTTAAAGGAATAATAAGGGTAAAATAAGTGAAAGAACGAATAATAAGTAGCATATGAGTATGAGTCGCCGTAAATTGGAACGGGACCTAATGAAACGGTTTGTGTTTATGGTTATAGATTTCCGAGCGGACCCTAGAGCATCCTCCATCTCGTGATACCCAGGAAAGTTTACAAACCTAACTCCATATACTGTTGTGTTGTGAAAGGATTATTTTATTATCATTTGCATAAATGCCATACTTGCCATGATACTAAGTAATTGAGTTTTCGCATAATGTAGTGATTTTGTACGATATGTATATGTCGAAGAATGTTTAACGCCGCCACGTGCGTGATGTATAAATATAAGACCGAGAGTCGGTTGGAATTTTAAAATAAAACCCGGGAACCATTTCGGTGATATTTTAGGACGATTAAAGTCCGTAGTAGTTGTGTTCCAAGGGACTCGGCGTCCACTTGCGAAACATTAAATATGCGGTGTCTCCAGTGAATGTCCCATTTTTCCAATTGGAATTGTGATACAATACCGTAACCCAAGCCTAGGTGCTGGGTTTACCATTAAGGTATTCGCAGGATAACAAATCCACTAAAGAATTGTTTTCAAAAAGAAGGTGTGTATCACCAAGGAAAACTATTTTTAATAAAACGCATCTATAATATATATCATTATATATGAGTTTATTATACAGTCATTTCATACTGTACATTATTATGCTGGGCATTATAGCTCACACTTGTTTTCTTAAATTGACACAACACAACAGTGAATCAAGATGCCTATCATGAAACTCACAGCCACGAAATGGGTAGGAAAGGGCCAGCTATTCCTGAGGATGTTTGGTGTTGTACCTCAGGTAGATCGAATAAGCTGGATTGGTTTTCAGTTATTTTTAGTCCGGCTTATTTACAAGTATGACTTATGTAAGATAATGAATAAGAAATAAATACTTTGCCGACGGACTAACCTTACTTAAAGGTTATTTCCCCGGTAAGACTTAATTACTTTTGGGTTGTAATAATTATCACTTTGTGGATTGATTTACTCTAGTAATGAATGGTTCGTTTCCAAGACAATAACCTATAAGTGTGTGTGTGTGATAAGTGCGGGGTTGTAAAAGTGTGAGTATTTATGTATTATGATACGAGATAAGTGTTATATAGCATCCAAGATGGCGTGGCTTCCTAGATCCTTGACCCCGAATTTTGGGGCGCCACAGAAATGGTATAAGAGCCATAAGTTATCAAATCTTGGAAATGATAGGATATAAAATACGTAGACATAAGAATAATAAATAATCAATTAGAGCTCAAGTTGAGTTCTTCGTCAGGCTACATGGGTAGTCTTGATAGTTTTACCCTCAAGGGAATTTTGACTCTAAGTTAGTAACACCTTGCGTATTGTGTCAGGTAACAGTGGAGCCTATGGGGGAGGTTGACCCTGTTGATGATATTATGGCCGCTGAGCGTGACCCTACTCCCGAGCCGGAGGAACCACTTATTGATGACTCAGATGATGACCCTACTGAGGATCCCCCAGAGGAGGAGACTGACCTTCCTGTCCCCATAGCTGATGACATTGAGATGCCCCAGGGAGATGGCATAGACTGGAGATGTACCCTCTCCCGACTGTACCCTCTCTCGAGATGTACCCTCTGCCGACTGTTCGCTCTCCTACACCTCACCCAAGGATGCTGAGCCCATTGCCCTACACTGATGAGGATGTGGATGATGGGATGGACGCACAGACCTACTAGGCTCATGATATATCCTCTAGCGACCCAGACTCACCTATACCACCCCAGCGACCATACATGTAGCTGTGCACGACTGGATAGTGGCTCAGCTTAACACTGAGATCACCGCGACATCTTCCCGCATTGTGGAGCTACAATAGGCGCTGACTGCCGAGAGAGCCATCAGGCTAGGATACCCAGGGGACTTCAGAGCTACTTTCCTGGCCTTAGCTCGTAGGGAGATCGATGGGATCAAGCTCCATACCCGGGTTCAGATGAGGATGACGGCGATGAGGGGATACATCCCGGTAGTTGACACAGAGCTGATGTTGGCGGGAGCGATGAGGAGGGTGCGAGACCTCATGCGCAGCGACTGTGACTGAGAGACGAGTGACTATTTATGGACCTTGTAAAGGGTTGGGTGACTTGTCACTAATTTTGTTAGGATAGCTAGTAGTAGATAGCATTCCTAGCCCTTCAGGGTACCCGTTATATGTATTTTCCTTTCAATGTTCAGGACAAATGGTGATGTATTATAATCAGGTCATGTATGAACTCGGATAGTTATTTTATCCCCAAGATATAATTTGGGAGACCCTATGGTATATATCTAGCAGTTATTAAGAAATTGATTTCCATATTATTGCACTTGTTAAAAACATGCTAGATAATAAATGACATGCTTACCTATGAATAAATTAATCCAAATGTAGAAATTTTTGCAAAGACATTGACATATTTTCATTATCAGAACGATGCCACCCCGTAGAAGAGGAACCAGGGCACGGCCCGCAGAATATGTTAATCAACAACGGAATGGACCTGACCACATAGTGAATAAGGAAAGTGAAGAAGACCTAGACTATAATGAGTATGATGAGGAAGAGTATGTAGAAGAAGAGGCTGAGGATACCCATCAGGGAGGGAACCCCATGAATGAGTTTATGGAAGCTTTAAGGGAAAATTTAAACCAACAGCCTGTTCCACCACATCTGCATATTTCCCAACAGACCGCGGCCACTTCCTGCAGGGCATTCAAATTCTTCAAACCCCAGAGTTTCTAGGATCTGCCGACCCCGTTGAGGCACGAGCCTGGTTCAAGGAAATAGAAAAGTCCTTCGAAATACTAGGTGTGGAAGAAAGACACAAGACCATTTTCGCTTCTTACATGATGAAAGGGGAAGCTAACTACTGGTGGGAGTCTAAATGAAACCTCGAGACTGATGTTGTGCTTCAATGGGATAGATTTACCCGATTGTTCTTAGACAAGTATTTCCCTAGGTTTATGGAAACTCAAATGAAGATTAAGTTTCTAGATTTGAAACAAGATAAGAAGACTATGGCAGAGTATGAGGCCAAGTTTATTGAGTTATCACGATTTATTCCTGAGTTTGTGAATACCGAGGAGAAGAAAGCGTGAAGATTTCAGCTTGGTCTGAAACAGTGGATCCAGAACCGAGTGGCAGTACTAGAGCTGACAGATTACGCCACCTTAGTGCAGAAAGCCTTATTTGTTGAAGCTGGCAGTGAGCAAAGTTTGAAGGAAAAGGAAAATAGGAAAAGGAAGATAGGGAGTCAAGGTGGAGGAGGAGGAACCGGGAACATGAACCTTCCAAGAAGGTTCATCAGGGGAGTGGTGTCCCAACCTGCGAGAGGCCCAGAATTTAGAAAGGCCCTTAATGAGAGTGTTGGCCAGGATGACGGACAATCTAGGGCAACATTTCATAGCCAACCTCACGCCCCAATACCGGAGTGTCAAACATGTAGAAAAAGACACCTTGTATTAGGTCACACACACTGTAGAAGGGGGTTGAATACATTGTTTAACACAATTAAATCGAATATAAGAACTCAAGTAACAGAAAACAGATTTTATTTAACATAATAAACTCTGTTACAATATGGAACTGTCATCTCTCAATGATGAAAAAATTATCACGAGAGCTGCTAGAGTTACAAAGAATAATAACTTCGATAATCGTAACACTTATAGTGTAAACTCTATGCCTGTGTTTATATACTACACAGTTACAAGATAATCTTCTAATTGATATGGAATATAATTCTGCTTCCTAAAATATATCAACTAGTTATCTTTTCTTCCAAGTATTCTATTCTTCATAGAATTCCTTCTTCATGCACAATTCTTTCCGTCTTAGTCTCGATCTTCTTTCCTTTCAATCAGCCGCCTGCCTTATCTGAAAGTCATCTTAAGTCCTGATATTATCTCCTGAAAAATATCTT
Source organism: Apium graveolens (assembly GCF_009905375.1). Taxonomy (NCBI): domain Eukaryota; kingdom Viridiplantae; phylum Streptophyta; class Magnoliopsida; order Apiales; family Apiaceae; genus Apium; species Apium graveolens. The sequence goes on from NC_133653.1 coordinate 175,428,819, forward strand.
CTGAACCTTAAGTTCTGATAACTTAAGTTCTGATATCTTAAATTCTGTCTTCAGTATAAGTGCTGATTTCCAGTTAAGTACTGATTTGTGTTGTTCTATAAGATCTGAAAACTAAACCCAAATCATATTACAAATGACATTATCAAATATATCTAACAATCTCCCCCAACTTGTAAATTAGCATAATATACAAGTTCAACAGATATTTGATGATGTCAAAAACATTAAGTACAAATGCATGAGAATTTGACTAGATAACTACAACTTACAGTCCTATCAGCTTTACCAACTTTAACTTTTGATAACTGCTTCAGTCTGTATAAACTTCAGAATTTAAGTAGTTGTAGATCTTTGACTTGGCTTCAATTTTCAATTTCTTCTGATCTCTTTGATATCAGGAGTTTTCCTGAGATAGTTCTTCAACAAACATCTCTCTGCATATTCAAGTTCATTGACCATCCTCCTTTTAGCATTTATCAATTCAGCTGTATCTTCTCCAGTTTGAAAAATAGCTGTTCTGAGATCATTTATCTTAGCTCTTCTTATCTCCTGATCTAGTGTAATCAGATATGCCTTGTCAAACTCTAGATTGAATTCCACAGCCTTATAACCCAGAAAAGTAGTTATAATCCTAGTAGAGTTAGGCTTCATATCGACAATATCACCCTTGTGATCTCTGTACTTGGGACAGTATGTGATGTCAGACTTTACAGAATAAAGCTTCTTCTGTCTTTGAATTTGAGACTTTAAATACCCTGCAACACTATCTGTTAATCTGTCTTTCACTTGAAGTAGGAATAGAACATGTTCCAGTTCTTCAAAATACTTCAGTGGTATAACATTCTTCTTAATCTGGTATACCCTTCCATCTGTCATAAAATATAACAAGATATGTTCTTTCAAGAAGGTATGGTAAACCATTTGTACAGATTCAAATCGATTCAATCTTTCGGGAGTTGCTCCAACGCCTGATTCACTTAAGGAAGTTGGATCATTGGTAGTGTTATATACTCTTCTTTCATCAAAACTACCTAACCCAGATTTATCTCTTGCTTCCTTTCCTGTAACAACTCTTGCTTCAAAACCACTTGTTGCAGTCTTCAAAGATTGAGTTTTTTTAGCTTTGGTGAATCCTGGTAGGAGTATCTTTGAAAGTTTAACATGGCAAATGTCAGAGGTTTCCTTTTCCTTATCTTCTGATATCAAGCCAACTTGAGCTATGTCAGAGGTTGCTTGCTTCACTGTCATATCAGAACTTACTAAATCTTGACTCTGAACAACATGAGCCATGTCAGAGGTTGTTTGAAAAATCTTCTTATGCATCAGAGTAAGATTAACATATGCTTCTTCATCAATTATTTCTTCATCCATAACTGGCATATAAACTTTTACAGGTTCATCAACCTTTTCTTTGCCCTTGGACCTTGGATCAATTTCCATTTGTGATTTGGCCTTGATTGCCTCAGAACTTGTTCTTTCCTTTATCACAATACCCTTAGGCTTTGGAAATTTCTTTTCAACAACAGAAGCTTTAGATTTTGTCTTGACACCTTCTGCTTTGAGTCTAGCTTCTTCTTCCTTTAGACTCTCAAAGTCCATTCCTGGATTTTCTTTAAAAAATAAGTGCTTTGAAATTTCTTCATCAAGTTCTAGATATCCACCAGAACTTATCCTTTTACCAGTATCAGAACTTATTCTTCTCCCATTATCAGAACTTGTTCCTTGACTTGTAATTCTAGCTTTACTTGACGAAAGTCCTTTGCCTTGACCTTGACCTCTACCCTTATTAGAGTTTCCCTGGTCATCATTTCCATCATCCTTTTCTTTCAGTGTCTGAAAAGATTTGCATTTGGACTTAATCACTTTCTCCCCCTTTTTGGCATCGGCTAGTAATAGAAGAGAGACAAGCAATTCCACTAAGGATTGGATCTCATTGAGTTGACTTTGGTGAGAAGCCTGATTCTGCAGAATTTCTTCAATTTGAGCTTGTTGCTTCTCCTGAGTTTTCTCAATGTAGGCAATTCTGTCAAAGGCTGGCTTGAAAAATCTGTTTTTTCAAGTTTCACATTCATATCTTGCTGTATTAGAGCTTCCTGAATTTTGTTCACCTTGTCATGAGTTATTGAGTGTTGACCTTGAAGGTGCCTTGTACTCAATGCAGTAACTCTCAGCTGTGCCTTGAAATCATCATTTATCAGCATTTCATCAGCTTTTGCAAGATGCTCAGCAAGAATCTTTTCAGAAGGAACAAAACTAACTGAGTTCCATTCTTTAATCCACTCCTTTCCTCTAGGAGTTTCACTCCAAGGTACTGGTGCTTCCCCTGTAACAAACTTCTTGACTAAATCAGCTTTATGAACAGTTTGTTGAGGTGCATGTCCTGATGGACCAGCTGCATCAGCATCTAAATTACCAGCAACTTCACCAGTAGTTTCTTTATTAGCAGTATCAGAACTTGTAGATCCTGCAGTATCAGCATCCTCTGATAAAATAGCAGTATGTGAGGCTATAGAGGCTTCAACATTTTCCTCTAAATTCTGATCTACAGTCAGGTTCTGATCAACATTCAAAATTGATGTTGTTGGTGGAGTGAGTTGAATTGGTGGAGCTTTCAAGTACAAAACCTCAGGCACAATCAGGTTATGAATATCAAATTCAGCACTTGTTCCTGGTTCTTCAGTATGTACTGGATCAACTATATATGACACAGAAGGTGTAGGTATTTAAGCTTGAGCAGTTTCATGTTGTGCAGAAGGAAGTAATTCAATAATAACTGGTTCTGTTGAGATCAGAGATTCCTGATCCCCTTCCTTAGCTGCTTCCACTACATCTGAATCTGACTCAACTATGTCCCTATGAGCTCTCTATTTCTTTAATTTCCTCAAAGGTGGAGACACTGTAGGAGCTTTATCATCAGAATTTAATTTTCTAAGCCTTTTGAGGGGCCTAGAACTCCCAGTTATAGTATCTTTTTGAGAAGAAACCTTCTCAGCTTCTACAATAACAGGTTCTGATATTGGAACCTATTCCTCAGCATCTGATTCATCTTGCAGAATAAATCTCCTTCTCTTCTGTTAAGTTTGAGGTACTTTCTTAGTCCTCTTGGGTTTGGATGATGAAGACTGCTCTATAGGATCAGAAGGTTGAGGTGTGTGTATAGAGGTGGTAGGTGCTGATGGATGAGGTTCTGATGGTTGGACATCAGGATATACTTCGGTATATCTAACCGGATCATAGGTTATTAAGGCTTGTTTGACAGATAAAGGAACTAGGAGGGGTCTTAACACAGCCTTCTTATTATCAGTAGATAATAAGTCATTAAAAGCTCTTTTAGCTAGTCTGAATGATGAAATTAATTCACTAGCAGATTGGGGCTTATTACCACAACAAAAACTATAGATAAGCTGACAGAATCTAGCAAAATAAACAGTATTTCTATCTTCTGTCATTCTATCCCCAATAAAACCTAAGACAACACTGGCATAATCAAAGTCAGTTTGATTAATGAGAGCATACCCGATTTGTTGGATGAATATGGGGATTGCATCAAAATTAGAGCATTTGTTTACAAAAGCCTTGGTTATGCAGTCAAAGAAGAAACTCCATTCCCTCCTTATGAAAGATCTCTTCAACTGACCCAGCTTTGCCAATGTCCTCTCATACCCCAGACTGGCCATCATGTTTTGAAGAACAGGCTCTTCAACAGTAGAATAAACACAGTTCTCAGGCAGCTGCAGTGCTTATTGGACCATAGCCAATGTCACAACATACTCATCCTCCCCTGATGAAAAAATAATACTTGGGGACCCTTGAGCACCACCATCATATACTCCGCTTCTCCAGAACTCCAGTACTTGAGTACCAGAGACTGCTTCAGGTGCGGTCAGAGCGTACCCAATATCAGAACTAGCAAGAATGTCCTGAATGAAATGATGTTCTGATGGGGCTTCTGACTTGCTAAGAATAGCGGAGAAGTTATTAGGAACAAACTTAGCTCCATCAAAAATTATGTCTTTTGGTGCCATCTCTGTAAGAAATTAAGTGAATAAGAGAATGTTTGCGAAGTGTTTGTAAAAAGTCCTGAGAGAAATACAACTTCAGAAAATAAAAGAGAGAGAGAGAAAGTAAAAGAAATTTAGAATAAAAAGTAAGTAAAATATTAGAAAATCTTTTATCTCTCATATATATACTCCCTTCACTCAACAGTCATATTTTTGAAGCATGGGATACACTTTACACATGGCACCATTTGAACAGTCAGTATATGGTTAGAATGAGAGTTAATAGGCACGTAAAATAAGCAATAATTACCGTGCACATGCAGTTTTTCAGGACATACACGTTTACCACTAACCCACAATGATTATGACTGTTTTATCTCACATTAACCAATATTCTGTAAAAATATTATCGTTGAAGTAATGACCAAAAATAAACCAAGAAAATAAATACTGTCACGACAGTATCAAAACTTGATTATTATTAGGATTTAAAAGTCATCAGAATATGGCTCCTTTACTCGAAAAATGAATGTGTATTCCTGTAATTCTTCACACTAATACTGATATGGTTTCATCAGAACTTAATCATCAGAACTTCCATCAGAACAGAATTTATGCAATCGGACACATAAACTGTTCATCTAAAATAACATTGATCACCACAGTAATTTTCATTATTCATATAGAGTGTATGTGTGTGCATTAAGCTAAATATCAGACAAAGAGTAAAGTCTGATTCACTTTAGAACATCTTAGAAATAAGGCATAACTAAGAACTTTACTTGAAATCTGTCATTATTCTGAAGTCTACAGTAGAATGAGTTCATGCATGAGTCCACCTCAACTATTTTGTGCTCATTTTATGCATCTTTTGAAAATCTATTTGACAGTGGCTTCTCAGTGTAAGTGAGTCACGACTGCTTATCAGAATTTATGTTGTTATCAGAGTATTTCTCCAGTAATCATAGAGTATGAAAAGTCACCAAGAAAATTTTGTTTTTCTTTTCTAATGCATATTACTTAATACCAGCAATGCACTTGGGTCTTCCCTTCCACATTTTTACTCTAGATCTCAAAGGAGTACCTGATTTTTATTTCTTTTCTTTTCTTTTTCTTTTGATAATTGAGGCTTATCAGCACTTAGTACATTCACCAGATTTACCAACATCAGAACTTAACAAATAAGAAGCACTATTCTAGTTTTTGACTTAGTAATAAGATACACAAAGTAAACTTAACTAAGCTCAATATTAGAATTTGCTTGTGTTAATAGATTTCCACATAAATAATTACTTCAAACATGGGATCTTTAGTATATTAAAGATTACTAGGTCAGCATCTAACACAGTTATCCTCATTGGATTCAATAGTCACAGAAATATTCATATCACTATCAGAGTTTAAAATTTCATATCAGACAACAATCAGCACTTAAGGAATTTTCAATTTAAGCACAGAATACACAAAGATAGTAATATCTGTAAATACTGATCATAAAGTCTGATGTATCAGAATATAAACTAAGCAGATTTAGAGAAAGAACCTGAAACCATTCCAAGTTCATTTACCAATCTTGTAAAAGTAGCTTCACACAGTGGTTTTGTGAAGATATCTGCTAGTTGTTGATCTGTGGGAACAAAATGCAATTCTACTGTACCTTCATCCACATGTTCCCTTATGAAGTGGTACCTAATGCTGATGTGCTTTATCATTGAGTGTTGAACTGGATTACCTGTCGTAGCAATAGCACTTTGATTATCACAGTAAATAGGGATTTTAGAAAATTCTAACCCATAATCCAGTAACTGATTCTTCATCCAAAGAATCTGTGCACAACAGCTTCCTGCAACAATGTATTCTGCTTCTGCAGTTGATGTGGAAATTGACTTCTGTTTTTTGCTGAACTAAGAAACTAATCTTCCTCTAAGAAATTGGCAGCTTCCACTTGTGCTTTTCCTGTCAATTTTGCATCCTGCAAAATCTGCATCTGAGTAACCTATTAGCTTAAAGTCTGGTTCTCTAGGATACCACAATCCCAGATCAGCTGTACCGTTAAGGTACTTGAAAATTCTTTTCACAGCTGTTAAGTGAGGTTCTCTTGGATCTGCTTGAAATCTTGCACAAAGACAGGTAGCATACATGATATCAGGTCTACTTGCAGTTAGATAGAGTAGAGAGCCAATCATACCTATGTAATCAGTAATATCTACTGATTTACTAGTATCCTTATCCAACTTAGTTGCAGTGGCTATAGGAGTGGATGCACTTGAACACCTGCATTCCAAATTTCTTCAACAAATTTCTGGTGTACTTAGATTGAAAAATAAAAGTTCCTTCTTCATTCTGCTTGACTTGAAGGCCCAGAAAATAGTTAAGTTCTCCCATCATACTCATTTGATATCTTGACTGCATCAGTTTGGCTAACTTCTTACAAAGTCTGTCATTTGTAGAACCAAAAATGATATCATCAACATATATTTGCACCAAAAGTAAGTCCTTTCCATGGTTGAGGTAGAATAGTGTGTTGTCAATAGTTCCTCTGTTAAATCCACTTTCCAGAAGAAACTGAGCTAATATCTCATACCATGCTCTTGGAGCTTGCTTAAGGCCATAAAGTTCTTTATCAAGCCTGTAGACATGATTGGGAAATTTGGGATCTACAAAGCCTGGAGGTTGTTCAACATATACTTCCTCTTCCAATTCTCCATTAAGAAAAGCACTTTTCACATCCATTTGAAAGACTTTAAACTTCTTGTGAGCAGCATAAGCTAAAAATATTCTTATGGCTTCCAATCTAGCAACTGGTGCAAATGTTTCATCATAATCAATTCTCTCCTGTTGAGAGTATCCTTTTGCAACCAGCCTTGCTTTGTTCCTTGTAATTATACCATCACTGTCAGTTTTGTTTCTGAACACCCATTTTGTACCAACAACTGATCTGTTCCTTAGTCTTGGCACTAGGGTCCAAACTTTATTTCTTTCAAATTCATTTAACTCTTCTTGCATTGCTTGCACCCAATCAACATCTTGAAGAGCTTCTTCCACTTTTTTTGGTTCAGTCTGAGAAAGAAAAGAATGATAAAGATATTCATTTGATGTAGTTGTTCTAGTTCTGACACCTCCATCAGGATTTCCAATAATTAAGTCAGGTGTATGTGTTTTAGTCCACTTCCTTGCAGATGGAAGGTTTTCTCTAGAATTGGATGCTCCCCCATGATCCATGCTGTCTATATCAACATTTTCTGATGCTCCCCCTGAAATTATGCTCTCTTAATTGGATCCTTCATTATTTGAGTTTCCAGAAATATCAGAACATGAGTTTCCAGAATTATCAGAACTTGGCCCATCAGAACTTCAAGAGCTTGTTGTAGGTTCTGATGCTTCTTGAGATATGGTTGGATCTTCAGTATGCCCCCCCTGTACAGGTGCATTTTCCTTAGGCGTAGTCACCACAGTTTCAATAACATCAGAGTTTAATCCATCAGAGTTTGCAGTATCAGGATTTGCAAAATCAAAATTTAAAACTTCATTCTCGAATCTCAGCTGATCATGATCATTGAAATATTCAAGTCCAGTAATCTTCTTATCATCAAAAGAGACATTGATAGATTCCATGACAACCCTTGTTCTTAAATGGTAGACTCTGAAGGCTTTTGTAGAAAGTGGATATCCAACAAAAATTCATTCATCAGCTTTTAGATCAAATTTGGATAGCTGTTCGGGATGAGTCTTAAGAACAAAATACTTGCATCCAAATACATGAAAATACTTCAGATTTGGCTTCTTTTTCTTCACCATTTCATATGGTGTTTTTCCATGCTTGTTAATGAGTGTTGCATTCTGAGTAAAACAAGCAGTCTGCACAGCTTCAGCCCAAAAGTAGGTTGGCAACTTTGCTTCATCAAGCATAGTTCGTGCAGCTTCAATAAGAGTTCTATTCTTTCTTTCAACAACTCCATTTTGCTTTGGAGTTCCAGGAGCAGAAAATTCCTGCATTATTCCATGATCTTTGCAGAACTCTTCTATAATCAGATTCTTGAACTCAGTGCCATTATCACTCCTTATGATCTTCATATAATCTTTGACCAATTTATCCAGTAGTTTAACATGATCAATCAAGATAGATACAGTTTCACTTTTTGTGTGCAAGAAATACACCCATGTGTATCTGGTGAACTCATCCACTATGACCATAGCATATTTCTTCTTTGCAATAGACATGACATTCACTGGACCAAATAGATCAACATGTAGTAGGTGATAAGGCTCAAGAATTGATGATTCAGTCTTGCTCTTGAATGTGGATTTTCTTTGTTTTGCCTTCTGACATGAATCATAAAGGCCATCAGGAGAAAATACTGATTTTGGCAATCCTCTCACAAGATCTTTCTTGACTAATTCATTTATATTGTTGAAATTTAAATGAGAGAGTTTCTTGTGCCAATCCCAGCTTTCTTCAATTGATGCTCTACTCAACAGACAGATTGCAGAACCATCAGTATTTATTGAAAGCATGGCTTCATAAATGTTACCATGCCTGTATCCTTTCAGAACAACTTTGCCTATAGATTTGCTTACAACTTCACAGTGTTCTTCAAAGAAATCCACATGATAACCTCTGTCACATATTTGACTCACACTCAACAGATTGTGTTTAAGTCCTGAGACCAGAGCTACTTTTTCAATGATGACATTCCCAAGATTGATATTTCCATATCCCAGAGTTTTTCCAATGTTTCCATCTCCATAAGAAACACCTGGGCCAGCTTTCTCCACAAAGTCTGATAACAGGTCTTTATTTCGAGTCATATGTCCTGAACATCCACTGTCCAGAACTAGGATGTTCTTCCTGTTGCCCTGCAATCACAAAGACCACTAATGATTAGTTTTAAGGACCCAGACTTGCTTGGATCCTTTGGCCTTTTTAAGTTTGTTAACATTTGCAGTAGATTTAGCATCAGAGTTTATGTTAACAGTTTTATTATCAGAATTTGCAATATTAGACTTTGCATCAGAACTTACACTAGAAGGAATAATGCTAACTTTCTTTACAGAAGGTTTTATTTGATAATAATCATAGTCCAAACTATGATATTCCTTACAAGTATAAATAGAATGCCATAAACTACCACAATGAAAACAAGGATTTCTGGGCTTATATCTAACAGACTGACTCTTAACTCCTGATTTTGAAGGTAAGGAGTTTATATTCTTATTCTTCCTGCAAAAAGAAGCCAGATGGTTAGAATTTCCACAGTTATGACATGTTTTTCTAGGAGCATTAGGAACTGGCTTATAATTGTTACTTTTGTTCACACCTTCCTTTCCATTCCTATTTTTCCTAGGTGGCTTTACCTTGTTTACATTCTTAACATCTTTCAGCTTATGCTTAAGCTGCTTCTTTGTCATTAAGCCTATGTTAACTTTGGTTGGCTTATCTTGTTTAGGTTTGTCAGAAGTTATTTTCTCCTTAACTTCTGATTTATCAATATCAGACTTTGTAGTTACAAACTTAACAGGATTTACCTTTGGTTTTTGTTTAACAACCATGGCTCAGTTTCTAAAGTTCCCTTACTGTTCTTATTATCTCCATAACCTAAGCCCTCTTTCCAGTTTCCACTACTAAGAATATCCTGAGTTGCTTTACCAGAGTTAGTCCAAGTCCTGATAATCTCTCTTTCCTTTTCTAACTCAGTTTTTAGAGATTCTTACATTTTTAACACTTCATCCCTAACATAAAAGACATCATCTCTATCTTTCTGAGTTTGATGGAACATGACTAACTCCTTTTCTAAATAATCATTCCTCTTTTTATAAGCAAGATTTTCAGAAGTTAATCTTTCACATGTTAAAGTTTGATCTTTATAACTAATGAACATGGTTTTAAGATATCTTCTCAACTCAGTAATATCATCAGTATGAAAGGCATAAGTAGTTTGAGGTACCTTTAAGTCAGCAGTATCAGAACTGCTATCAACATTTGCCATTAAGGCATAGTTTTCCTCATCCTCAGAATCTGAAGCATCTGACCATCTTTTCTTTTTTATGACAAGAACCTTTCCTTTGTCACTTTTCCATTTTCTGCAATATGGAGATATGTGGCCTTTCTCACCACAGTTGTAACATTTAACATTTGAATAATCTCCTCTGTCAGACTTTCCTCCTTTGCCTTCAGATTTTCTGAAACCTTTCTTTCAGAACTTAGAACTTTCCTGGAAAACTTCTTTCCTCTCCTGAATTTTCTGTATGCAATCTTTGTGATCCCTTTCACCATAAGAGCACACAGCTTCATCATCTCCTCATCATGGTCCATCTTAGATATACTTTCAGTTTCCGAGTTATCATCACTATCAGAACTTGATGACTCAGTATCAGACTTTGTGATGAGAGCTTTTTCTTGCCTTTTCTTGAGGCAACTACTTTGGGACTTTCCTCCTCAGCCACAAAGGCAACTGTTCTTGACTTTCTTCCATTCCTCTTGCTTCTTTGTTCCATCTCAAGTTCATGAGTCTTGAGCATCCCATAAATTTCATCAAGAGTTGTTTCATCAAGATTATAGTTGTCTCTTATTATTGTGGCCTTCAAATCCCATCTTTCAGGAAGAGCTAACATGAACTTAAGATTTGAATCTTCAATATCATACTCTTTGTCAACTAGTGACAAATCATTCAAGAGTTTGACAAATCTGTCATATAAATCAGTCAATGACTCATTAGGCTTTGAGTCAAAGTGCTCATACTCTTGAGTGAGTATTGTCTTCCTGTTCTTCTTGATTGAATCAGTTCCCTGACACCTTGTTTCCAAAGCATCCCATATCTCTTTTGCAGTCTTGCAGTTAATTACCCTGTTTGACATGACATTATCTATGGCACTATGCAGCAAGTGTCTTACCTTTGCATCCTTTGTAATTGATGAGATATCTTCAGCAGTGTAATCACTTTTCTCCTTTGGTAAAGACTTTGCTGGCTGACCTGCAACTTCCACGGAGAGTTTGGTTGGCATATGTGGTCCTTCATAAATCCTATCGAGATATTTTGGATCTGTAGCTTCCAGAAACATAACCATCTTCACTTTCCATATGGAATACTCAGAAGGTTTCAATATGGGAACTCTTATAGTCTCATATCGACTATGAGTTACAGTTTTTGGAGATTCTTCAGTTTTGGTGGGCTTGGTTGGAGTTTCTTCTTCAGACATGATTGATTTTGGATCTTAAACTGTTTGTGTGTTAATAGAAGGCTCTGATACCACTTGTTAGGTCACACACACTGTAGAAGGGGGTTGAATACAGTGTTTAGCACATTCAAATCGAATATAAGAACTCAAGTAACAGAAAACAGATTTTATTCAACACAATAAACTCTGTTACAATATGGAACTGTCCTCTCTCAGTGATGAACAAATTATCACGAGAGCTGCTAGAGTTACAAAGAATAATAACTTCGATAATCGTAACACTTATAGTGTAAACTCTATGCCCATGTTTATATACTACACAGTTACACGATAATCTTCTAATTGATATGGAATATAATTTTGCTTCCTAAATTATATCAACTAGTTATCTTTTCTTCCAAGTATTCTATTCTTCATAGAATTCCTTCTTCATGCACAATTCTTTCTGTCTTAGTCTCGATCTTCTTTCCTTTCAATCAGCCGCCTACCTTATCTGAAAGTCATCTTAAGTCCTGATATTATCCCCTGAAAAATATCTTCTGAACCTTAAGTTCTGTCTTCAGTATAAGTGCTGATCTCTAGTTAAGTACTGATTTTCCTTGTTCTGTAAGATCTGAAAACTAAACAAAAATCATATTACACATGATATTATCAAATATATCTAACACCTTGGAGTGTGCAACCAGGCGAGTGCCCCTCTGAAATGCTACAGGTGCGACTAACCCGGACACCTTGCCAACAACATCACCCAACCCAACGTGATGTGTTTCCAATATGGGAAGGTAGGGCACATTAAGAAGGATTGCTCGATATTGAAGCCCTCAGCCTCAGGGATGAGCAGAGCTGCATCCAACCGGTCCCCAGCTGCTAGGACCATAAACATGACCATTCAGGATACTGTCTGGAACACTGACGTGATAGCAGGTACCCTTCTGTTAAATTCTGAACATGCAAATGTCATATTTAATTTCAGGAGCGACCAAGTCATTTATATCTCAAGATTTTGCTAAAATGTTAAAACTTAATGCCATACCCTTACATGAGGTATTACAAGTGGAAATAGCAAACAAAGAAATAATTCCTGAAAATCAAGTACACCCTAAATGCATGTTGAAATTAGAAGGGAAATTCTTCGATGTTGACTTAATCCCATTTGCGTTAGGAGAATTTGATATAATCTTAGGAATGGATTGGTTATCCAGTAATGGAACACAAATAGATTGTGAGCGAAAAAGAGTGATGATAAGAGTGCAAAATGGAAATGAGGTAGTGTTCAAAGGTCAACGACAGACCCAGAAATTTCTGACCATGCTACAGGCAAATAGATTGTTAAAGAAAGGTAACGAGTATAACGACTCGTGTATTTTTGAATTATTTAATATGTAATTGTGGAAGTATTAATTAAATAAAATATGTGTATTAGTTTTGACCGCTATGTGTTATTTGATTATTATATATATGTGTGATTTATGTTGTACCGGGTCGTCCGCGTGATTAATTATGGAGTTGTACTAAATTATTTCAATTTCAAAAATGGATTTAGTGCATATTTAATTGCATAAATATTTAGAATATCTTTAAAATTATTTTAATGGTTTTATAATTACAATAGTTATTTTTGGGATTTTATAAAATTTAGAAATCAATATTATATGAATTATTTATCTTTAAATGATTTTCTGATTGTGTTTACTTGTAAAATCTGTATTTAATTTCAGAATTCTTTAAAAATTATTAAATTCATATTTATTTATATTTGGAATATTTCGAGAATTTTAAAATTATTTTGAAAATTTATGGGATTAATTTCACCCGCACGTTATTTCGTTTAATTTTTAAATGCAGGTCTACTGCGCGAACCGTAAATTCTTTAAAAAATTGGAAAATTTTATTTCATCAGTTTTTAAATTTTTCTGAGATTTTTAAGATTATTTTTATAATTATCAGATTGTTTTCACCGGCAAGTTTATTTGTTAAAACGTAATTCGCGGAGCAGAATTAGGAGGTTCATATCTATCCATTCGGGACAGGTGTCCGAATTTTATACATCCATTTGATACGTGGCTAGAAGTTGTTGAGTTAAAAAAAACAGAAATAGAAAAAAATCATAATACCCTCCCCTGTTCCTACTTCTCTCCCGATTCTCATCTTTCCTTATCTCTCTTCTCTATCTCTCGCATGTCTTCTCTCTTTCTCCTTCTTCCTAAATCTTCTTTTAATTGCTCCTGGCTGTGCCCCTGTTGTGATGTTGCGGTTCCATTCTCGGTAATTGTTGTGTAACCGTTTTCTCTCTTTTTCCTGCTGCCGCCGGTTTCTTTTCCGGCGAGGTGGTCTGGCGATGGGTGTGTGTATTCTGTGCTTGTAGGCCGCTGTCTTCCCCTCCGATTTTTGCCTCAGTTATTTTTCTGTGTGTGATGCGTGTATATACCTGTGATTATATATATATGCGTGCTGCGTTTGGTGTGGCTCTGTTGCCGCCCTTCCCCCTCGATTTTCCGGCGGGGCGGTGGTGGTGGCATAGCCTAGTGTCCATGTTGTGTTCCTATTTTCTTCTCTTCAGCGCGTAGGCGCGTGTTGCCTTGATTAATTTTATATTTTATTATTAAGTCTAATTGTTTCTGCAGAAAAACAATTTGATTGAATTTATGAAGTAAAAATATTTTGTGCGGAATTATGTTAGGTAATCGATGAAATTCGTGAAGGACGTCCTATATCACGGAAACCCGCGAATTTTGTCGCCGGTGGCGATGAGCTTCGGCGAGCTGACGGTGGACTGTGATGATTTGTTCTGAGTCCTAAACTTTTAAAATAAATTAAATTGGTATTGTGTTTTTATTCTGGATCGAATTAATTAATTAGTACATATCGTATCAGAAGGGTTGAATTGGTTATGATTATTGAACTGTACCGGTGATTGGGAATTTTGAAATGGATTGGTGATTTATTGGATTCGTTATTGTTGTGAATTTTGTGGTTGTGACGTCGAGTCGTTCGACGGGTAGGCCGATAAACAGAGAAGGTGTTGTCCGAATTTTTGAAAATTAAATTCAGAAATGTGGACGTACCCTGTAATTATCGGAACGTTGAACGGGTATAGATAAGTATATACATATATTTTGTAGTAAACCTGATTATATGCTGTGATGAATGTGCTGTCGAAATCCAGTAACCCTAATTTCATAAAATGACGAGTATACATATTTCTGAAAACGAACACCAAACCGATTTCTCGAGAACGTGAACCCTGACTGTTGGGTGTGTTATTGTATTGTAATAATGTATATAATTACGAGTCGAGATTGAATATTGTAGGGTAGAATTTGTATCGAGGATATGTCAAGCATACCTGGACGTGTAATATAGGGTATTTCGACCCTGTAGGTTCTAGTCGGGAAAAAAGACCGAAAGTGGACGATGGACTAGAGATGACCTAGAAGTCAGTCGACGAGCTCAGCAGAGTTTCAACAGAAAAACTTGAGTATCAAAATTGAATCCAATGGGATCTAGTGATTGGACGTTAAAGCCTGAGCGACAGAGTCGGCTCAGAATTAATCAGTAATAGTTGTAAAGCCCTGTAAGGCAAGTACTTCTGAACTTTTCTTCAAGATATATTGCCAATATTTTCAAACTGTTTTATAACATGTCGCTATTATTCAACATAACTCCTGTTTTATAATGCAAGTGCTTTAAACTATTTAACCTTGAACCCTGATTTTTCTTGATCTTGAGCCATAAGCCATATTCTTTGTAAACCATCCTTTGTTGATCCTCAGACACCAAACCACATAGATATGATACTACTCCCCAAATGTATAACTACCAAACACCAAACACTTGAAGAGAGTTGTTTGAGAACACAGAAACTTTTACACTCCAACCATTCTTTATAATATCAAAGAACTATACCTTGAAAAATCATTACTGGTCTACTATCTGATCCTTTTACAAACTGAAAGCCGTTTCTTATACATACCCTGATATACCCTTGTGATACTCATGATTCGCATTACGCTTTTATATCAATGCTTTATCGCTGTTGATTAAGATCTTGCTTATTAAATTACATTGTTTATTACACTGAATTGTTTTAGAATTGGATAGTTTTCTTTATGTGGACCAGATTCGTGGTCAGACCAGATTCATGGTCAGACCAGATTCGTGGTCAAATTAGGCCAATGTGTGCCTTGGATCCAATTCGTAGAGCAGAGCTGTGTGCTTCGCTCGGGATTAGTGCGTGACTGATCAGCAGCCTAACCTTGGTTTTTAAAACTTAAAATGAATATCCAATTCTAATGATTAGTTAAAAATAAACTTGATTCCTATAAATCATTTCATTTGATTATTGCTTAACCTCAGTTTTCCCTATTAAGACTTGTTGAGCTAGTTAGGTCACCCTTGCGATTCTTTTATATATTTTACAGTTGAAAAGAATATGGATGATATTGAAGTTCCTCAGTCCAAAGTGCGGGCTAAGGTTCTAGTTGAGTTGGATCGAGCTAGCAAAAGCTTCATGCGGTAGAAAGATAGTCAAATTATAAGAATGATTCTGTTATCAGTTGTAAGTTAAATTAGTTGGGATTTGGTACGTTGTAATAATAAGTTAAGGCTGTGGCTTGTTTTAATACTTTAACCTATTGCGATCCGTGGTTATGTGAAGCAGGGTCACTGCAAATAATATTTCTTATACAGGTTTATATATTGTGTGTGTGTTGTGGACCCCAAACTTCTGACCCGGGTTTGGAGGGCGCCACAGGTTGGTATCAGAGCTATATGTTATAAGTCACTGAAACAAGCCTAGATTGTCGGGATTGCGTAGAGGGTTAGGATTAGGAATAGGAAATAGAAAAGTAAGACGTTGTGAGGTTGAGTGCGACTATATAATAGGTCTCTGGCACGGTTTGTGTTACAATTCGGGATTTTTAGCTTGCGACGTGATTTTCAGACAACAGCAATGGCAAATCCTGATTTCCCCGTATCATCTGATCGTTTGGAGCTTTTCGTTCAAGGATCGTCATCTTCTCTCAGATTTGATTTGTACCTTGTTCCTCCATCAGTATTAATGGTACTACCTTCTGTTATGACAGTTGCACCTGTTCAAGATATTCTACGCTATTCTACCACCTCTTGATATGAGACTAACTATTTAAGAACTTCCATCTGTTTATTCTTGTTTTACTGGAAATTCAGCTGTGAGTGTATCTCTTCATTTTACCCTACACCCTGTTCTATACCCCTAGTTTAGAACTTGTCCTATGAAGCAATTGTACCTATGAGGATGGTTTCGGGAGTTGCAGTAAATGGTGAGTATTGAGATACAAATAAAGGTGAGAAGAAGTTTATAAAGAAGATTCAAGTGTTCTGGAGGATAGCTGTTACCAGGTTAAAAGAAGCCATTAGTGATTAGGCCACCCATGACTAGCTTGTGGAATGGAATAGATAAGTATTGAAAAGAGAGTTATAGGAGATTATGGTTCTAGAGCTTTCTTGAAGATAATTAATGGTGTTATGATAATGTGATATATTTATAGTAATAAGGTGATGTGACATCAGCCGATTTGTTGACTATTGGATTGCCTGTTCTATTTAACTACTGCAACAATAATTTCGGGAGTATTACCAGTATGGAAGTTTTATGTGAAGCTACTAATAAGATCGCATGCAACGACAATTGAAGTTTTCGTCGATTAAGGAAGGCAAATGGGCTCGATAAAGGAGAAAAGGTAGATTGAAGTGAACGGACTTTTATGTGATTGTTTCTTTAATTTGGTACCTTGTTAGAGGTAAGGAGGACAACAGCCAACTCATATAGTAGGGACAACCAGATTTGTGATTTTCAAAATTTTTAAACAAGTTTTTGAAAAAGATTTTTTTTCTTTACAAAATTTCTAAAAGCCTTTTTGAATAAAATAAGTTTTAAACACTGGTTGTCAAGTTACTACTTGAGTTTCTTGTTTGTTAAAAGACCCGGATTACCTGGAAGGATATTTATATTAGACTTGGTATTGTTAATTCAGAGAATAAAGTGATCCACGATTATGAAGAGGTTGATTATTCCTAATGGTAAGGTGCAAATGTTGTTTGACAAGGTTAATAACAGAATTAGCGTACGGAGTAACTATTCATCCAATTACTAGGACTATCAGAGTTTGAAGAATTCATTGATTTAACAGAAGCCGGGGCATGACCGAAGAAGATTGGGAAGATTTCCAGACATTTCCAAAAGAAGAATATTATTAACAAAAGGATCGTTATGTTGAATGATTCGGGGTTATTCTAAATTAAAAAGAGAAAACTCGAGGTTATCTGGTAGGAACGCTATTATAATTAAGTTGTTAAAGTATTATACGTGTAGGTGTGATATTAAAGATGCAAGATGTGACAAGTATGAATCTACCATAATGTTTAATTTGCGAAGACATTTCAATGTACTTTCTAAAGTTGTTGTATGGAACAATGGGAATATGATTGAACAAGCTCGAAAAATGAATACAAGTGAAATGTGGATGGTGACCAATGGTGTCGTTCTGTCTTCAATATTACAGCTTATATTCCTTTTTAATTCCTTAAAATATATGAACTTCTTTTCTTAATAAACTCCCTAGGATGATATCAAAAAGGAGGGTATTGCATTCCTTTCAAATTTAATTATTTCCCTCAAGTTTTGCTTTCTGATTAGGACAAACAGTGTTATGGTGAGACACTTTATTAGAATGACGAAGAGTCGGGTGGGACGCCACCTCATCATGTGATGTATGCCATATGGTATGAAAGACTGGCCATCTTAAGTACCAATGTGGTTGTCTCATTCATATTCAAATCCTTGTTTCTTCTATCTTTTCAACTCTAATTTTTGTTGAATTGTGAATCCTTCTAGTTGCTTCGTTGTACCGTCGTTCTTTGAAAGAGTTTTCAATCAGGAATCAACGTATTATGGAAGAAGCGGGCAAAGTTCCATCTACCTCTCATGCATGGAAAGCAAACAAGAGCATACTACGAGAATTGCAAATCACTAACCCAGTCAGGGATGCACTAAGAATCCAGGGAATCTACTCCAAAAAAGGAATACGTCTTCGAGAATGAGAATATGCGATTTTCCTATGAAATATGTTATTCAGAATAGGACGCGATGACATGGATGATTATGGTAAATACCTTATGCGTTAAAGTATTAAAAGATGTGAGAGAAACTTAATTGTTTATCTCTCAAGGTTTTGTTGATGAGATGAATTGCTCTGTTGAACTGATAAGATTATGATTAAAGGACTAGTAAGTCAAGAACGTGTAATTGTTACATAAGTGAATACCAATGATGGAATTGAGATTTCTGGCAATAAGTTGTGAAGAATTGATATCATTTGAGATAAGAGGACTTGACATTATTCTAAGGATGGATTAACTATGGAAGCATGATGCCCAGATAAACCGTCATGATGAAGAGATAGTCCTGAAGACGTTACATGAGAGTACGATGAGGTATAAAGAAAAAAGGAGGGTTAAGAATTTGTTAATGATGATTACGGTGATCAAGATGTGAGCATTACGGTGATTATGAGATAAATAAATGTTAGAAGCAAACAAACTTCAAAGATTTTATAGCAATTAAGGAGTTTCAAGATATGTTTCCAGATGAGTTATTAACATTTCCTCCAGACAGAGAAATGAAGCTCGCGAGTGACGTATTATCTGAGAGAAGCCAGTGACCAGGGCCTTACACAAAATGGCACCAGTTAGAATGAGGAAGTTAGCAAAGCAGATGCAAGAGATGCTAGAAGAAGAAGCGATTAAACCCAGTGTATCCCATGAGGTGCCCCGGTACTATTTGTTAATAATAAAATGGAAGTATGAGATTATGCGTCGAATACAGAAAGCTTAACAAGTTTACTATCAAGAGTAAGTATCTGTTACCTCGAACTACTGATTTGTTGATCAAACAGAAGAAGCAAAGCATTTCCTAAAATTGATTTAAGATTTGGGCGTTACCAATTGGAGATTGAACCTATGGACGGAATCTTTAAGGAATATCTGGATGAGTTGTAATTATGTTACTTAAAGTCAACGGAGGACCATGCGAAGCATTTAATGAGAATTGGGGAGTCGGAGAAGAAAGAAGTTGTATGTAAAGTTTATAAGGTGAAAGTTTTGATGGTAGAAAGCATAAATAATTAGTGAGAAGGAGACCAGAGGAGATCAAGTAGAAATTAAAGTTACTATGAATAAAGGAAGGCCAAAAGCACCAATAAAAGTAAGATGTTTTACCCTGAACTGGTTATTATTGAAAATTTATGCAGGATTTCTTGAAAGTTGCAATACCTTTGGCGAAGCTAACCCGGAAAAGCGAGAAGTTTATATGAAATGGAGAATGGTGGAGAAAGTTTGCGGAGTTAAATGAAAGAATGGTTACAACACCTGCTTTATCACTTTGAAGGTATCAAGGAGATTTGGTAGTCTATGGTGATGCTTCTCATAAGGGAGTAGGATGTGTGTTGATGCAACACAATAAAGTTATTGTATATGCACCCATAAAACCGAAACCTTATGAGCAGAAGTATCCTGCTCATAATTTGGGATTATCAGTAATAATATTCGCTTTGAAAGATTGGGAAACATGATATGTATGGAGAAATGTGTAAGATCTACATGGACCATAAGAGGTTGAATTATGTATTCACGAGGAAAAGCAAAGATAGAGGCAAGCGATAAGCAAAAAGGAGAAAACGAACATAGAAACTGTACCAGAAGAATTTTCTATGGAATTTTAGAAGTTGGAATTGGGAGTCAGAGTTTATAATCCAAAAAGGAGCAAGGATGGATAGTATGACCTTTCAGTCGAAGTTGTTAAGGGAAAGATAAGGAGATGTCAAGAGAAGATAATGGATCACGATGTTAGCAGTTAGTAAGAGGAAATTTATGCGCTCCGGAGAACGATCACGATATCCCCAGGTTCTCTTTCAGCACTTGGAAGCTACAAGTAGAAGAATTAAGAAATGAGATCCCACAGAGAATTCACAGTATAAAGTATTTAATCTATTGAAGAGATGCCAAAATATATGGAAATTTAAAGAAAAATAGTGATAACCAGGTATAAGAAGGGAATTTCAAAATATACTGGGAAGTGTTGGACATGTTAAAGAATTAAGGCAAAGTATCAGAGGCCTAGTGAATAAGGCAGACCAAGGAATGGTTTTACAAGAAGCGAATCGTAAAATGTATCAGTGATGTTGCTGGAGAAAAAATTAATGAAATTATGAGATTATGTACTGATTAGCGGGAGTTTAATAAAACAATGAATAATAATAAATGACCCCTATAAAGATTGATTACCTATGAGACCTACTCTAAGAAGTGTGTTATGTCTCGAGGATTAACTTAAGATCCGACCTGAGAACATATCAGAGATTACGAGTAAAGTGAGTCAAGAGCATTGCAAGCTCTAGTGATATTATGTGAAATAACAAGTGTATCAGATAACAATAAGGAATTAAGGATCATGGTGTATAAGGAGTACTCAGATAAACAAATTGTATTTATCGATAACATCCTCAGCTACTCAAAGAATAAGAAAGTCTGCGTGGAATGTCCAAGGATTTTTCTCCAAGGATTAAAAGGAAAGCAACTATGCATTGAGTTTTCAAGAATGAAACTTTGACTAAGGTTAACAAAAGACTCTGATTAATCCGTTAACAACTACCTGAGCAAAGCCGTATGGTAACAGATGCCTTATGCCGACAGAAAGGATTGGATGTAATTAAGACCACCGAGGAGTTAATACACGAATTGGAAAGAGTGGAATCTGAAGTTTAAATACTTAAAGGTAATAATACGTGAATATATGAGATTACTTTTCAGCCTTAACTGATGAAAAAGAGTAAGAGATGTTTAAATGTTTGGAAACCAAGTTGAAAACGAGCACCGCCTATCATCCTTAAACGGAGAGTCAAAGTACGAAAGTGATTCAGGAAATGTAAGATATGTTGAGAGGTTGAGTTTTAAGGAAACACTGGAATGATCATTTATAATCGATGTCAGCTTTGGAATGCCACTTTACCAAGTTTCATGTGAATGCAAGTGTAGGTCCCCATTTTTATTAAGATAAAGTGGGAAAAAGAAAGTTGTCAAATTTTAAGTTAATTCAGCACACCAAGAGCGTAGTGATATTGATTGAAGCAGCTCGGAGTAGACAAAGGAAGAAGGCGAAATTGTATCAAGAGAGAATATGAGTATAGAAGTAGGACCAATAGTGTTAGTACAAGTTTCATCTTGAAAGAGACTGGATAAGTCTAAGTAGAAGGGACATGTTAAGTCCTAAAAATTATTGAACCATCTGAGGTATTGATAAATATAGATAAAGTTGTTCATAAGTTGATGATTACCATCACAACAGTGTGTACAAATAATATGTTTTCCCTGTCAGTGTTAAAGCGATAAGTATCTGATTTGAATTAAGCAATTGAGTAAGAGCCAAGGGGCTCTTGTCTAAGTTTATTCTGCATATAGTGATCGATCCAAATTATCGTTAAAGGCGAGTTCTTGGAAATGAGAGTATATCTATAGTAAGTACGTTTGAAATCCTCGAGTAGAAGAGTCTACTTGGGAACTAGAGTCAGATATGCTTCACAAATATCCTCACTTGTTTAGTTAGACCAGATTCTGAGGACAGAATCTTTTTAAGGGGGGAAGGATATAACGACTCGTGTATTTTTGAATTATTTAATATGTAATTGTGGAAGTATTAATTAAATAAAATATGTGTATTGGTTTTGACCGCTATGTGTTATTTGATTATTATATATATGTGTGATTTATGGTGTACCGGGTTGTCCGCGTGATTAATTATGGAGTCGTACTGAATTATTTCAATTTCAAAAATGGATTTAGTGCAAATTTACTTGCATAAATATTTAGAATGTCTTTAATATTATATTTATGGTTCTATAATTACAAAAGTTACTTTTGGGATTTTATAAAATTTAGAAATCAATATTATATTAATTATTTATCTTTAAATGATTTTCTGATTGTGTTTACTTGTAAAATCTGTATTTAATTTCAGAATTCTTTAAAAATTATTAAATTCATATTTATCTATGTTTGGAATATTTCGAGAATTTTAAAATTATTTTGAAAATTTATGGGATTAATTTCACCCGCACGTTATTTCGTTTAATTTTTAAATGCAGGTCTACTGCGCGAACCGGAAATTCTTTAAAAAATTGGAAAATTTTATTTCATCAGTTTTTAAATTTTTCTGAGATTTTTGAGATTATTTTTATAATTATCAGATTGTTTTCACCGGCAAGTTTATTCATTAAAACGTAATTCGCGGAGCAGAATTAGGAGGTTCATATCTATCCATTCGGGACAGGTGTCCGAATTTTATACATCCATTTGATACGTGGCTAGAAGTTGTTGAGTTAAAAAAAACAGAAACAGAAAAAAATCATAATACCCTCCCCTGTTCCTACTTTTCTCCCGATTCTCATCTTTCCTTATCTCTCTTCTCTATCTCTCGCATGTCTTCTCTCTTCCTCCTAAATCTTCTTTTAATTGCTCCTGGCTGTGCCCCTGTTGTGATGCTACAGTTCTGTTCTCGGTAATTGTTGTGTCACCATTTTCTCTCTTTTTCCGGCCGTCGCCGGTTTCTTTTCCGGCGAGGTGGTCTGGCGATGGGTGTGTGTATTCTGTGCTTGTAGGCCGCCGTCTTCCACTCCGATTTTTGCCTCAGTTATTTTTCTGTGTGTGATGCGTGTATATACCTGTGATTATATATACATGCGTGCTGCGTTTGGTGTGGCTCTGTTGCCGCCCTTCCCCCTCGATTTTCCGGCGGGGTGGTGGTGGTGGCGTAGCCTAGTGTCCCTGTTGTATTCCTATTTCCTTCTCTTCAGCGCGTAGGCACGTGTTGCCTTGATTAATTTTATATTTTATTATTAAGTCTAATTGTTTCTGCAGAAAAACAATTTGATTGAATTTATGAAGTAAAAATATTTTGTGCGGAATTATGTTAGGTAATCGATGAAATTCGCAAAGGACGTCCTATATCACGGAAACCCGCGAATTTTGTCGCCGGCGGCGATGAGCCTCGGCGAGCTGACGGTGGACTGTGATGATTTGTTCTAAGTCCTAAACTTTTAAAATAAATAAAATTGGTATTGTGTTTTTATTCTGGATCGAATTAATTAATTAGTACATATCGTATCAGAAGGGTTGAATTGGTTATGATTATTGAACGGTACCAGTGTTGGGAATTTTGAAATGGATTGGTGATTTATTGGAGTTATTATTGTTGTGAATTTTGTGGTTATGACGTCGATTTGTTCGACGGGTAGGCCGATAAACAGAGAAGGTGATGTCCGAATTTTCGAAAATTAAAATTCGGAAATATGGACGTACCCTGTAATTATCGGAACGTCGAACGGATATAGATAAGTATATACATATATTTTGTAGGAAACCTGATTATATGCTGTGATGAATGTGCTGTCGAAATCCAGTAACCCTAATTTCATAAAATGACGAGTATACGTATTTCTGAAAACGAACACCAAACCGATTTTTCGAGAACATGAACCCTGACTGTTGGGTGTGTTATTGTATTGTAATAATGTATATAATTACGAGTCGAGATTGAATATTGTAGGGTAGAATTTGTATCGAGGATATGTCAAGCATACCTGGACGTCTAATATAGGGTATTTTGACCCTGTAGGTTCTAGTCGGGAAAAAAACCCGAAAGTGGACGATGGACTAGAGATGACCTAGTAGTCAGTCGACGAGCTCAGTAGAGTTTCAACAGAAAAACTTGAGTATCAAAGTCGAATCCAATGGGATCTAGTGATTGGACGTTAAAGCCTGAATGATAGAGTCGGCTCAGAATTAACCAGTAATAGTTGTAAAGCCCTATAAGGCAAGTATTTCTGAACTTTTCTTCAAGATATATTGTCAATATTTTCAAACTGTTTCATAACATGTCGCTATTATTCAACATAACTCTTGTTTTATAATGCAAGTGCTTTAAACTATTTAACCTTGAACCCTAATTTTTCTTGATCTTGAGCCATAAGCCTTATTCTTTGTAAACCATCCTTTATTGATCCTCAGACACCAAACCACATAGATATGATACTACTACCCAAATGTATAACTACCAAACACCAAACACTGGAAGAGAGTTGTTTGAGAACACAGAAACTTTTACACTTCAACCATTCTTTATAATATCAAAGAACTATACCTTGAAAAATCATTACTGGTCTACTATCTGATCCTTTTACAAACTGAAAGCCATTTCTTATACACACCCTGATATACCCTTGTGATACTCATGATTCGTATTACGCTTTTATACCAATGCTTTATCGCTGTTGATTATGATCTTGCTTATTAAATTACATTGTTTATTACACTGAATTGTTTTAAAATTGGATAGTTTTCTTTATGTGGACCAGATTCGTGGTCAGACCAGAGTCGTGGTCAAATTAGGCCAATGTGTGCCTTGGATCCAGTTCATTTGCAGAGCGGTGTGCTTCGCTCGGGGTTAGTGCGTGACCGATCAGCAGCCTAACCTTGGTTTTCAAAACTTAAAATGAATATCCAATTCTAATGATTAGTTAAAAATAAACTTGATTCCTCTGAATCATTTCATTTGATTATTGCTTAACCTCAGTTTTCCCTATTAAGACTTGCTGAGCTAGTTAACTCACCCTTGCGATTCTTTTATATATTTTACAGTTGAAAAGAATATGGATGATAGTGAAGTTCCTCAGTCCAAAGTACGGGCTAAGGTTCCAGTTGAGTTGGATGGAGCTAGCAGAAGCTTCATGCGGTAGAAAGATAGTCAAATTGTAAGAATAATTCCGTTATCAGTTGTAAGTTAAATTAGTTGGGATTTGGTACGTTGTAATAATAAGTTGAGGTTGTGGCTTGTTTTCATACTTTAACCTGTTGCGATCCGTGGTTATGTGAAGCAGGGTCATTGCAAATAATATTTCTTATAAAGGTTTATATATTGTGTGTGTGTTGTGGACCCCAAACTTCTGACCCGGGTTTGGAGGGCGCCACAACGAGGCCTATTTAGCTTATGTGATGGATACTAAGAAGGAAGTTCCCAGCATACAGGACATACCCATAGTGAATGAATTCGAGGATGTGTTTCCAGAGAACTTACCAGGATTGCCACCCGACAGAGAAATAGAATTTGCTATAGAATTAGCACCAGGGACGGCACCAGTGTCCAAGGCCCCTTATAGGCTAGCCCCAGTTGAGATGAAGGAACTAGCTTCTCAACTGCAAGAGTTATTAGATAAGGAATGATAAGACCCAATGTGTCGCCATGGGGAGCGCCAGTACTGTTCGTAAAGAAACATGATGGCAGTATGAGATTATGCATAGACTATCGCGAGTTGAATAAGCTGATTATCAAGAATAGGTACCCTCTCCCTAGGATTGATGACCTATTCGACCAACTTAAGGGTGCTGTACATTTTTCCAAAATAGATTTAAGGACATGATATCACTAGTTGAAAATCAAACCTGAGGATATACCAAAGACTGCTTTTCGCACTAGGTATGGGCACTATGAGTTCTTAGTCATGTCGTTTGGACTAACCAATGCACCCGCAGAATTTATGGATTTGATGAACAGAGTGTTCAAAAAGTACCTAGATATATGTGTGATAGTTTTTATAGACGATATTCTGATCTACTCAAAGACAGAGCAAGAACATATAGAACATTTGAGGATAGTCTTCGAAATCTTGAGGAATGAGAAATTATATGCCAAGTTCTCGAAATGCGAGTTTTGGTTAAAGGAAGTTCAGTTCTTAGGGCATGTGGTGAGTAGCAAAGGAGTTTTAGTTGACCCCTCCAAGATAGAGTCGATATCCAATTGGGAAAGACCGACTACCTCAACAGAGGTTAGAAGTTTTGTGGGTTTAGCAGGATATTACCGGAGATTCGTGCAAGACTTTGTCAAGATAGCTGGCCCACCGACTAGACTTACCCGGAAAACGGAAAAGTTCATATGGACAGAGAAATGTGAGAAAAGTTTTCAGGAACTGAAAAGGAGATTGGTGTCAGTACCAGTGCTCGCTCTTCCCGATGGAAAGGGAGAGTTTGTGACATAAAGCGACGCATCGCATAAAGGACTAGGATGTGTGCTTATGCAGCACAGAAAGGTTATCGCATATGCCTTTCGGTAGTTGAAGGAGTATGAGATCAGATACCTAACACACGATCTAGAATTTGCAGCCATAGTGTTTGCCCTAAAAATTTGGAGGCACTACCTGTACGGTGAGAAATGCGAGATTTACACAGACCATAAGAGCCTCAAATATATTTTTACTCAGAAAGAACTAAACATGAGACAGAGGAAGAGGTTAGAAGTGATTAAGGACTATGACTGTAAAATTTTGTATCACCCGGGTAAAGCCAATGTGGTGGCTGACGCCCTCAGTAGAAAAGAGAGACTCAAAATGATGATGACATCTGAGGAGTTAGTTAAGGAGTTCGAAAAGATGGAAATTGACGTGAGAATAACCGGTAAAGGAACAGAAGGATTATTTGAGATTAAGCTAGTGCCGGAACTGACTGAAAAGATACGAGTGTGTCAGGAAAAGAAGATGAATGAAGAAAGAGAAACATTGACCAGTGAAGAAGTCAGATGCGAGAAGGATGAGAAAGGGATCATGAGGTATGCATCCCGAATTTGGATTCCAAATGTGCAAGAGTTAAAGGATGAGCTGCTGCACGAAGGGCACAACTCCAGATATTCGATGACAGGCCTACCTAGAACAAAAACCAATCACGATGCCATATAATTTATCATAGATAGACTGACCAAGTCCGCACACTTCCTACCGATCAACGAAAGGTACACAATAGACAAGCTAGTGGATATCTACTTAAAGGAAATTATAGTGAGACACGACATTCGTGTTACCATAGTGTCAGAGAGAGACCCAAGGTTTAATTCCCGATTTTGGAGAAGTTTCCAGGAGTGTGTATGCACTAGACTTAATATGAGTACCTCTTACCACCCCCAAACTGATGGGCAAAGCGAAAGGACTATTCAGACCCTTGAAAATATGCTGCGAGTATGTGCTATCGATTTTAAAGGGAATTGAAATGACCACTTACCCCTGATCGAATTTGCCTACAACAATAGCTATCACGCTAGCATAGGAATACCTCCGTATGAAGCCCTTTACGGAAGGAGATGTCGCTCTCCCCTATGTTGGGATGATGTTGGAGAACATAAGATAATAGGACCCGAGTTATTCCAGCAAACCAGGGAGATGGTGGAACTCATTAGGAAGAGACTGGTAGCAGCTCAAGACAGACAAAAGAAGTACGCCGACCAGGCCAGAAAAGTTAGAGAATATGAAGTAGGGGATTCAGTGTTGTTGAGGGTATCTCCATGGAAGGGAGTAATGAGGTTTGGAAAGAAAGGGAAGTTGAGTCCCAGATTCATAGGACCCTTTGAAATTTTGAGGAGAATATGACCTCTAGTTTACGAGCTCGCCTTGCCTCCTAATCTACAACAAGTGCACAACGTGTTCCACTTGTCAATGCTAAGGAAATACCACGCCGATGCGCGACATATGATAGATTATGCGCAGGTAGATTTACAACCAGACCTGACTTACGTTGAGCAACCGGTAGAAGTATTGGACCAAAAAGAACAAGTGCTGAGGAACAAGATTGTGAATCTAGTTAAAATCTTGTGGAGAAATCAAAATTTTGAAGAGTCAACTTGGGAACTAGAAGACGCAATGAGGAATAGATATCCCCACCTATTTTCTAATTAATTCCGGGATGGAATCCTTGATAGAGGGGAAGACTGTAATAACTCGAATTTTTGAGACTTTGTAAAGATGCTTAATGAATAGTAACCCTGACAGACGGGGAAATTTTTTAGCCCATACTATGTTGTGCATGAGAAATTGAGTTTCGGAGTTGATAACATGTTATACGTACCAAATGAGTGTATATAAATGCTATTAGTTTTCGAAGAAAATGAACTTTAAAAAATGACCGTATTTACGGACCATCGAGGATTATGGGAATCAAAATGTAATTACGAATTTAAAACCCTACGGATTTATATCCAAGAATGATACTTCAAAATATAAAGAATGAATACGAAAGGATTTACATCACGAACCGTTTACAAGAAATTATTACGAAAACGATTAAGCGACCGAACAAATGCGTAAATGAATAAATAAACGTATCGAACCAAACTAACTAAACTAATTAACCATGGTAAGAAACTAACCATGGTTAAATCATCGAATAGTAACCTATCTATATAGGAATGATAACCTAAATCTAAGAAATAGTGAGCTAAATCCTAAAACCAAGTATATTAGCTTGTAATCCAGGAAGCTAGCAAGATATTTTCAAAGATATGCCAACATACTCTAGTTCTAGATATATACTAGTGAATATTCAAATCAAATACAAGTATTATGCAAGAAGCATTAAAGAAACATAACACAAAACTCTCTCTCTCCATTTTCTTCTTCTTCATTCGGCCAAGCTTCAAAAAGGGAAGAAATAAATTTCAAAACTCCGAGCTCTAATCATGGAAAAAATCCCTCATTAATTCCTAAGCTTCATACATCCTAAAATAAGGTAAGATAAATTTTTAAGCTCATTTTATCAAGGTTTGATGGGTGAAAAAAATTCAAGAAAGATGATGGTGAATAGTATGAATAATTACTTTTCTTTGGTTTCTTGATTTTAATAGTTGATTTATGTTCCAAAAACCATAACAAGCACTCCCAAGACTTCATTATAATCATGAACACATCTCAAGCTTTCAAGAAAGGTATAAATCTTTGACCCATCTTTATTTAAGATTTAAGTTCAAGAATCTTTTGGAACATAGTTGTAAACATAGTTTTAGTGAATGATTTGTTGTAATCTTGATGTTTAGTTAAGTAGATTTAAGGTTGATGATTGTTGCCTTAAAAATATGATGTTATTGAGAGGAGTTAGTGTGGTGATGATGATTTGATGACTGTTGGTGGTAGTATAGAGATTTAAGGCGTAAACAAAACTAGGATCGTAATCGTAATCTCGCTAAAATGAAGAAAACATAACATTAGGTTTCTGCAGAAAGTTCCAAGATATAAGCTTTAGTTTCTTGAATAATAATACTTTATTATGATAGAAAATTTTATAAGGATAATTTAGGCGCTTGAATCGCTTGATTCTGATTTACGGATCAAAAGTTAAGATCGTTTTACAAAAAGTGATTTACGCGACAAAAACTACTACAAATTACAAACTTTGGAAATAAAAATGATCGACATAAAAATTTTTATAAATCATGAAATTTTTACAGAGAGTAGTAAATAGAGTTCCTTAACTTCTATAAAAATTTTGAGTGAAAATAATGATTTTTCAATTTTATAAAAATATCGGAACCAAGACCGCGTGATTAGAAAGCCGTTAGAATTCATAAGCGGAGCCGACGATGAAAATATAAACTGACATAAGGTACTTCGAAAAGGAAGCGACCATGACATGAATAAGTACTTAAAGGAATAATAGGGGTAAAATTAGTGCGAGAACAAATAATAAGTAGCATATGAGTACGAGTCACCGTAAATTAGAATGGGACCTAACGAAATGGTTTGTGTTTATGGTTATAGATTTCCGAGCGGACCCTAAGCATCCTCCATCTCGAGATACCCAGGAAATTTTACGAACCCAACTCCATATACTGTTATGTTGTGAAAGGATTGTTTTATTATCATTTGCATAAATACAAAGCTTGCCATGATACTATGAAATTAAGTTTTCGCATAATATAGCGATGCTGTACAATATGTATATGTCGAAGAATGTGTAACGCCGCCACGAGTGTGATGTATAATTATAAGACCGAGAGTCGGTCGAGATTTTAAAATAAAACCCAGGTATCATTCCGGTGATATTTTAGGACGATTAAAGTCCGTAGTAGTTGTATTCCAAGGGACTCGGCATCCACTTGCGAAACATTAAATACCTCGAGCTTTTATTAAAATGATTTCCAAAAATCGTATTCCCTTAACTATATTTAAATACCATAATAATGGATATTAATTAATTTAAAATAGGAGAATTATTCCTCAATGATTATTTATTTCAAACTCGATTAATTATTAAAGATTTCCTTAATTATCTAAACCTAAATTAGTTGAGGAATATTATTTTAAATATTCTTTTAAGTATAAATTATTCAAGGATTAATTATTTAAGGATTATTATTTAATTAATAATTATTTATCAAATGATTTAATATAAATTAAAAATCATAAAACATGATTTAAATTACTTTCTGATTTTCGGAAAATCATTCGAATAATTTCAGATCGTCGGAGAATATTATCTCGACATATTTTATATATTTTGAATATAGTTTCAAATGAAACTCTCCCCCTTATTTATTTAATAGTTGACAACGGTCAACTCACATCCTTAGTAGTTCCTCCGAAAACTTTCAGAAGTACATATATATATATATATGAGATAAGTAGTGCCTATCAACAAGAAAAATGCTTGGGGAACATCGATATAGTTTGATGATTCTAAGTATATGATAGGATTCTTAAAAGGACAAAGGAAGGGTAGAGATCCAGTACTTCGTGGACTGGGGAGACATCTATATTAATTTTCCGTATGAGAAGGTACCATGTGTACTAAAGGACATACGAAGTATGCAAAACATACCCGGGTGGAATGGGGAAGCATATAAAGCCCGAATGCGGCTGGGGTGACAACCAAGAGTAAGGAAGTCGTCCCTCTACATGTAGAAAAGGTTACTATTTTCGTAGTAAGACAGATCATCGTATACGGTAGCTCCAGTGAATGTCCTATTCTTCCAATTGGAATTGTGATGCAATACTGTAACCCAAGCCTAGGTGTTGGGTTTACCATTAAGGTATTCGCAGGATAATAAATCCACTAAAGAATTGTTTTCAAAAAGAAGTTGTGTATCACCAAGGAAAACTATTTTTAATGAAACACATCTATCATATATAGCATTATATTTGAGTTTATCATACAGTCATTTCATACTGTACATTATCATGCTAGGCATTATAGCTCACACTTGTTTTCTTAGATTGACACAACACAACAGTGAATCAAGATGCCTATCATGAAACTCAGAGCCAGGAAATGGGTAGGAAATGGCCAGTTGTTCCGTAGGATGTTTAGTGTTGTACCTCAGGTAGATCGAATAAGCTAGATTGGTTTTCAGGTTTTTTAGTTCGGCTTATTTACAAGTATGACTTATGTAAGATAATGAATAAGAAACGAATACTTGGCCGACTGACTAACCTTACTTAAAGGTTATTTCCCCGGTAAGACTTAATTATTTTGGGTTGTAATAATTATCACTTTGTGGATTGATTTACTCTAGTAATGAATGGTTCGTTTCCAAGACAATAACCTATAAGTGTGTGTGTGATAAGTGTGAAGTTGTAAAAGTGTGAGTATTTATGTATTGTGATACGAGATAAGTTATATAGCATTCAAGATGGCATGGCCTCCTAGATCCTTGACCCCAGATTTTGGGGCGGCACACTAAAGTTAGATGGTATGAGTAACTGGTACAATATGATATCAACATGAGGCTGTTGAGTAATAATTAAAATCGCGAGTTAAAGTTTATGAACAAGTTGTACGAGTAAGAGATTAATCTTAGAAAATTATAAGTGAGATACTTGAAAAGTAACATTATCTGTTCCTTAGTGTGATTCTGAGGACATAATCCTTTTAAGGGGGGAAGGATGTAATATCCGGGATATATCGTGTAATTATTTTTAACAATAATAATTATTATGTGAGTATTACTTGAATTTTGGTGAATTATCTGATGATTGATATTGATGTTTGGGTGTTTATATATGATAAAATTAAGATATTTTAATTTTTAATTATTCAGAATCAAATATAGATAATTTTTGTATTTTTCTGGTAATTTTTGGATTGTTATATGATTTTATAAGGAATTATAGAAGTGATAATTATTATTTTTAAGTAATTCTAAAACTTTTTTATTAAATTGGAAATCGCCCAACTTCAACCGTTTTTGCCTTTTTACAACCCGAAACTCTTCGAAAAACTCCTTCCTAATATGATAATTCTGGACACTTTCCGTGTTTTCACTTTTTCGATCTGGGATACGGTTTGACCCGTACGAGTCCCGGCGCAAAATTTTTGATACAACAATCATTTTTGTAGATCGATAAAACCCGTATTCTCGAAAGATGGGATATTATTACTTTATTTTCATATAAAATGTTTTAGAAGAAGCCCGGTTTTGATAATTATACAAATCTGGTATTAAATTGTACCATTTTATAGTTACTTAGCGGCTAAGTAATCTATTTACGGATCAAATATATATGTGTAATTATAGAATTATTAAATAAATAAAATATATGATGGTTCTGTTAGCTGTGCGTTGCCTTATTATTAATTGTGTGTGATTTGTTGGGTATGAAGAATATTTGTATAATTAATTATTGAACTATATGGTTTTTTTTTTGCTTTTAAAAGTGATTTAATTGAAGATTTATTCTCATAAATATTGAAATTGTTTCAAAAATTATTTTTATTGTTTTATAAATTCAATAATTATTTTTGGGATTTTATAAAATTTAGAAATCAACATTTCATCAGTTATTTACCCCTAAATGATTTATAGATTGTATTAAAGTGTAAATTCAATATTAAATTCCAGAATGCGTCAAAAATTATGAAACTCATATTTTATTAAGTTTGAGATATTTCGAGAATTTTAAAATTTTTTCTGAAAATTTTCAGGCTTTTATTCAACCGTGTTTTTGTTCGCTAATTTTTTAAATACGGATACAATGTGCGTTCCAAAAAAGATTTAAAAATCATGAAAATTTTATATTATTAGTTTTTAATTATTCTAAGAATTTTAAAACTATTTGGGTAATTTTACGATCTTATTTTACCATAAATTAGTTCGTAAATATAAAAAATGACGGAATAAAATTCCGCTTCCAGGCAAGGCAGACCTGGCAGAAGTTCAGGGAACAAACAAAAACGTGTCAATTGTTGAATTTTAAAGGAATAAAAGAAAAAAAATAATAACAAATTGAATACAAAAACACAGACACACACAGACACAACCCTATATCTCTATTTTCTTCTCGTTTTAATCCTTCAATTGCTCAATCTCTCTCCTCTCTTCCTACTGTCGCGCCCCTGTTCCTTTCCTTGGTCGCGTTTCCAATTTTTCCGGTGAATTGTCACCACCTTGTTGCTCCGGTTCATTTTTTTTCTGGTTAATTTCCGGTTCTATTCCTACTTTCTTCGTATATATACATACATATATATGTGTATTACATATATGTTCAACTTTGTTGTTCTTATGGTGCCGCCTCTCAGATTTTCGAGAGGTGTGGCGGCTCCGTTAGCAGCGCGTAGGGACGTGGGTTTCTGTTGTTTCAATTATTAGTTCATGATTCTCTGATTATTGTAATTAAATTGTGAAGAAGCCATTAGATTTCTGCCTTTAATTTATTTAAATTATTTTCTGAAATGTCGAATGAATGTTCTATGTTTATTCGAATTATTTTAGGAAAAATTTGAATGAATTCTTATGGTTATTCGAATTATTTGATTATTGAGATATTCGTAGTTTATTAATCGGTGGATTTTAGCGTTGGAAACCCGAAATTTTAATCGGGCACCCGCAAAATTTTGTCGTCGTCGACGATGAACTTCGGTGAGTCGACGGTGGACGGTGATGATTTTTATCTGATTCCTAAAATTTTAGAAATAAATAATTTAGTTCGTAAATTTTTGTGAAACGAAAAAAAAGTAGTAAATATATACGAATAGTTAATTTGTGACTTTGATTGATTGATTGGTTGTGATGACATCGATTTTATTTCGACGGGTATGCCGATAAACAGAGAAAATGCTGCCCAATTTTTGGGAAATTAATTTCGAAAATATGGGAACGTAACCTACAATTATTGGAAACGTCGAACGAGAATAAATAATTATATTATACGAACTTAGTTACGTGTTGTGACAAAATATTTTATAAATAATCAATGACCCTATTATTTTCAAAACAACGAGTATACGTACTTTCCGAAAATAAATACCAAATCGAATTTCGAAGATGTGAACCTTAAATGTTATGTGTATTTTAATAATACCTATAAATATGAGTCGGGTTATGAAATCGTATAGGTAGAATTGGTTGTAATATTATGTTAAGCATAAACGATTGTCTGAATTAGGGTGTTTCGACTCTGCAGGTTCTAGTCGGAAGACCCGAGGATTATTGTTGAACTCAAAATAGCTTAGTAGTCAGTCGTCAAGCTCAGCAAGATTCCAATCGAAGAACCTGAGTACTGAACTCGTGTCCAGGATAGTTTAGTGGTTAGACAATGAAGCCGAACGTTCATGTCGGTCTTAAGGTCAAACAATAATATTGGTTGAAGCTTATAAAGGCAAGTATTCCTGAACTTTCTTATAATATACTGCAAATATCTCTTTCCTATTCTAAGTTCAGAATATTTAAATGTTTTACATTTCTCTGCAATTACTCTTAATTATGCACGTACCATTCATTATTATTCCTTTATTATTGATTGATCTCTTGAGCAAATACCTATTATTCCGGGTTATTTGCGAACCTTGAATCGGGATATTTTCAAATCAAAATGATTTGACATCAAAATACTCTATAGGATGGATGTTACTATGAGGGCCAGTGATGAACTGGACCCTATGGGCCGGGGATGGACCGGACCCTTAGGCCATAGTGCTTGGGTACCCGAATGGATCTATACCAGTAGGTATAGATCTACACTATATCCTGACTGATCAGCAGGGTATGAGTGTGAACGTTGATTTAGTGTCCAGTCTAATTCATTGTTGATCTCCATTAACGACATTCCTTCGTAAAAAGTTTTATGATTACAAAAATAGACAAAAACCAAGATTCGAGAGATGAATTTGGGAACTGCTCGTCACTTTTGATTTATAATTAAGGTCTGGTAACGACCAATGTTTATTCGCTCAACTGCTTCGAATAAATAGAAATGTCTAAAGATTTTGTCCCGAAATTTCCTTTAATATCAATACTTGGAAATCAGTTATGTACTTGCTGGGCATTTTTGGCTCACTCTTTCTTTGTGAATTCTTATTTCTTTCAGAAGCAAATGAGGATAAAAGTAAGTAGCTTTTAATAGACAGCGGAAGTTAGAAAGATCTCAACTGCAGGAGGGTGGAGATGTGAGAATGAATAAGACAAGGGAGTTAGTACAGAGGTAATGAACTTGTATTTTAGTTATTGTAGATTTTGGAAGGTTAGATACTTGTTTTATACCATAACATGTAAACGATCCGAAATTAAGGGGTCATTTGTATATTATTTTATATTATGTAAAGATTGTTCAGTGACACCAAATCTTGACCCCGAATTTGGGATGTTACAAAACCAGCCCTGAATGAAGGTTTATACTTATATTTGGCCGTTTCAGAAAATGCCTTGAGAGCTTTATTGGTTAAGGAGGAACTTAAAGTCCAGGAACCCATATATTTTGTTAGTAAGATCTTGCATGGAGCTGAGTTAAATTATTCGACTATTGAAAAGTTTGCTTTAGCCCTGGTGATGGCTTCAAGGAAGTTGCGTCCCTACTTCCAAGCTCAAAAAATTGAAGTGCTAACAAATCATCCCTTGAGAAGCATCATTTATAGTCCCAAAGCTAGTGGGAGACTGATTAAATGGGAAATAGAATTGGGAGAATTCGACATCAAGTACAAGCCGCGAATGGAAATAAAAGCCCAGGCATTGGCTGACTTCGTGGTGGAATGTACCATAGCCAACCAATAAGTCGGGGGGCAGGAAGATTCTATACCTTAAGACACAAAAGGAAATAAATGAGACAAAGAAAATGGCATCAAAGAGAAGGAATACCGGGTTCTCTATTTTGATGGAGCATCAAAAACAAATTTGAGTGGAGCAGGGCTAGTTTTGCAAAGCCCAAATGGGTTCTCGATTGAGTATGCTATGAATTTAAACTTCCCAACCACACATAATGAAGCAGAATTTTAAGCTCTGATAGCTTGCTTCGTCCTAGAGGGGACATTGAGGGTCAAGAACTTGAAAGTCTGTGGGGATTCGAAGTTTGTCATATCCCAGGTCAGGGGAGAGTTTGAGGCAAGAGATGAAACAATGGCTAAGTATGTCCGCCTAGTAAGGGCTGTGATGACTCAGTTTGATGAATGCCATGTTGAGCACATTCCAAGAGAGGAAAATGCTAAAGCGGATGCGTTGTCTAAGTTCGCTTCATCAGAGATAGAGAAGAGTTCAGGAAGTGTCTACTTCCGCATTTTGAAAACACGGAGCATTGATGTTAAGCTTGTAGCCCCTATAGGGTTGGGGACGTCATGGATAGATCCCATTAAACCTCATATTTAAACTGGCTGGCTCCCGATTGATGTGACTGAAGCACGAAAATTGGCTGTGCGAGCACTAAGATACTCCTTGATCGATGGGATTTTGTATAAAAGATCTTATGTAGTTCCTTACTTAAGATGTCTCCGATCTGATGAGGCACATTTGGCTCTTGAAGAAGTACGTGAAGGTATCTGTGGGAAACAGTTGGGGGGAAGAGCACTGCCACATAAGATACTCTGTTTAGGCTTTTATTGGCCAAAGATGATGGTCGACGCCAAAGACTATGTGAAGAAGTGTGAACGTTGTCAGAAACATGCACCAGTTCTTCGAAAGCCTCCTGAGATGCTGACTTTCATCAATTCTCCCATCCCTTTTTCCATGTGGGGAATGGATATTGTTATAGGGAGAATTTTGTATAACAGTGTTGTGGGGGTTGATGGGTGGAACAAGGATCAAGGACGGTGTTAGAAGGCGGAGGAAGGTTATGTATGGTGGTGGCTGAGCTTGTATGTTAACTCCTTCAGAAAGAATATGGTTTGTTATTCTCTATCAAGTGTCGACTTATCTCTCAGACAAGTGCCTACGTACCCTATTTATAGGGATCAAGCCTCACGTAGTTCTTGGGGAATAAGTCACATAGGCTAGGGTTAGGGTTCTTCAACCCGTGCAGCCCAAGCCCATGATTAAAAGTCAGGCCTTCGGCCAATTAGTCACGTAAATCTCGACCGGCTCCACGCGCTTCCTACAATCTCATGGCATCTCCGCATTTCTTCCCGTAATTGTAGGAACAACCCGTGTCGGCCCCGAAATCTACGAACAACTTAGTAATCTATGAGTCACTTTCCATGTTGCACACAAAGTCCTTTAATACGGGTCGACCTGGTCATCTAAGCCTGCTCCGCCTTTCTTTTTAATTAATAAATACAATGTTTCCCTAGTTTTCATAAGATGTGGGCTCATGGGCCCAGTCCGCGTGTGGACACCTGAGCCCAACTCGCGTGTGAGCACTTGAGCCCAGCTCGCGTGTGGGCACCTGAGCCCAGCTCATGTATGGGCACCTGAGCCCAGCCCGCGTGAAGGCACTTGAGCCCAACTCGCGAATGAGAGCCTATATGACAAGTATGAGCCCACCTTACATGTGTGAGCCCAACTCGTATGTCATGAGCCCAGCCCGCATGTGCTGGCCCAAGTCACATTAATCCACGATTCTAGCCCACACATGGGAGCCCAGCTATTCATCGTTCCCATGGGGACCTGTTTAGGGGCCATGACCGAAAGCGGCATAACAACTACCCCCCAAAATTCCTGGTCACATCTTGAGGCTAGGAATTTTCCAACTTTAGCTTTTTATGGCCCCACAAGTGTGAGCCCACGAGGTCGCACCAAGACGCCTCGCGTGCCTCGCCTCGCATGCCTTTCAACAATCATGTATTTTGAACACTTGACAGCTGTTGGACAGTTGGCGTAGTGATTTGTGTCGTCCCTTGAGATGGTGACACGTGTCAGTGGTCCTTTCTCTCTCATATCCCCTATAATATGTGGGATTTCAGTTCATTTCTTGACTTTACTAAGAACACTAATGAATTGCTGCACATTTTGCTCAAGGATCTACTAGGCAAAAACTATCATCACCACAAGAACCGTCTACCGGCGGCGATATTCTCCGGGAATAGATTCATCAGGATCATCCTATACTTCATCCACAGGTACCTCTTTGATCTTCAATCATTCATATATATTCATGTTTGTTTATATGCACCATGCGACCACACACCACCTGTTCGATGCGAGCCCACACACAAACATGAAACGTGATGCGAGCCTCCCTGCTCACTTAGATAGTTAGGTGCGATCCCGTGTGAGATGTGAGGACAATTAGGTGTGACCCCATACCTGTTTTACTTTTTAGGGCCAAACACTAATATTCACCATCTTTTACAGATGTCGAGTGTGTCTTCAGCCCGCTCTTACGGACTCTCTCGCTCTTCCTCGAGCCCGGCTCGTTCCTCTGCCATCCCGGCTCGTTCTTCAGCTACTCCATCTCTATTAAATCAATATCCACCTG
Organism: Apium graveolens; assembly: GCF_009905375.1. Taxonomy (NCBI): domain Eukaryota; kingdom Viridiplantae; phylum Streptophyta; class Magnoliopsida; order Apiales; family Apiaceae; genus Apium; species Apium graveolens. The sequence goes on from NC_133653.1 coordinate 175,467,511, forward strand.
AGCAGCGAGGCTCGAAGGACTTTCAACGTGAGTTGACCTCCTTATCCGGCCGTCTGAGCCAACCTATTTCTCCCGGCTCTGCTATTACCCCTCAAGGGCCCCTGAACATTGCTATAGTTGAGAACTAAATGCGAGCCGCTGGCTCTGGCTCGCTGGATATTCACCTTAACCCTAACTCTGAAGACTACACCAGGGAGAGGAATATTTATGATTGGAGAAATAGGCCCATGGACCTCTCCAAGATACCAGCCTCCCTCGGGGTGGAGGAACTTTTAACCCGCGAGCCCGCTCCTTTGGACAAAGAACGAGCCGAGGAGATTTTGAGAGAGATGGTTGAAGAGAGGGCAGCCTGCCTTAGGCAAGCTGCAACCAATGAACTTGACCCCATTCATGTCGACTCGGAGTCCACTGACAGCGACCTGGGGAGTGCCTATTATGACACCAAGAAAGAGAAGGAGCCTGTGGCCGCAGAGTACCCCATCTTGGGGCTCGAGGGTGAAAAAGACGGCTCGCATTTGTCTTATAATTCCCCTCAAAGCGAGGAGGTGGCAGATGTTACAAGCCAATATAAGATCTGCAACTATAACTATGTCTCTGCAGCTTCTCCTGAGCCTTATGTGCCTCCTGCCCAGCCCGAGCTTAAGGGTGAGGTTATCTTCAGAAAATAGATCATCCCAGATGGAGAGGAGAGTTCTACCACGGCCGAGGAGATAAAGGTGCTCGCTTGCCGCGACCTGCCCACCTCGCTTACTCAGAAGCACTTGGTTGAGCACATCGAGCAGTTCCAGCTCGAGGGTCATATTGTCTTACCCTTGCCGCATATGAGATGTTATAGATTCAATCACCCGGAGAATGGAGGCAGGGTGCCACGCATGGTTTTGACCGCCTTTCTATTAAGGCTAGGAATCTCCTCTCCCCTCCATCCTTTAATTAAGGATGTTTGCGAATACTACCAGCTCACGCCCCTTCAGATCAATCTAAATGGATATCGGGATGCCCTCGCATTGTACATCATGTATCATAAATGCGGGTACCCTCCTTTAACCGCGAGGCAGCTGGGTTACTTCCTCAATTTGAAGTACTCTCCCAATGACTTTGGGTATTTCTTCCTCTCTTTCTGGCCGTGCTTCAATAAGAAGAACCTCATCCACAACGGGCGGAACAACTCAGGGAAATGGAAGAGCCCCTATTTCTATATTGACGAGGTGCCTTGAGTCTAGACTCACTTTAATTCTAATCCATGTAAGCTCTTCTTGGCCTCTTTCCTTTTCTTCGTAATAGTTCTTTCTTAAAAAGAAATGTTTTTACTCATATCCAGCCACCCCGCCTCGCACTGTCCTTGCTGGACAGGAAAAGATAAACGTGGATAACCTTCTGGAACTTCCCAAGGTGGATAGGGATATCAGAAAACTCATAACGACCTCAAACCTGGTCGTGTGTGGGTTTTTGAAAGAAGGAGTGAGGTTGACTCCCCAAAAGAAGAAGCCAAAGAAAAGAGCCAGAAAGGGTAAGGACATCGGGCCCGAATGTGCGATCCTGTGTGCCCGCACATTTATATTTTCTGCACGCATCTCACTTTATATTGCATTTTAATTTCCTGCATTCATTATCTGCTCACATCTCTTCTCTCCATTGTACCTTGTTGTGACTAATGTATCAATTGTCTTATTTTCAGAAATGGCTATCTCCTCTACCCCCTTTATGGAAGAAGCTGAGCAAGCTGCGACCTCGGGCCAAGTTCAGCCCGCAGATTCAACCATAGGAGTCCGCTCTCAGGACAACCCTCCAGCCCGCATGTCTACTATTACTGAGCATCTCAGGGGCTCAGGGCCTTCTCTTCGGCTGAAAAGGCATCGAAGCCACAAAGAGGGAAGAATTGGCAAGCCTGATCCGAAAAAGGATGCTCCATCTGATGCCCCTCTCCCCACTTCTTCTGTTAACACGGTTGTGACCACATTCGGCCGGCTCGCTCAAGCTCACATCAGCGATCATGATGTGAAGAATCGGTCTTCTTCTTCTCTTGAGGCCAACAACGACGCGCTGACCCGGGCCGCGGCTGAGGTATATTACTGTCAGCTGTTTAAGGCTCGAGAAATGCGAGCCCTTAGCCAGACCAACACAAAGCTCGACTCTAAGGTCAGTCTCTTCAGAGCAAGGTCGTCGGGCATGAGCAGGAGAAAGTTACGCTGATGAATAACTATAATCAGAAGATGCTTAACCTGAATGCTGCTCATGAGAAGACATTAAGGGAATAATTGGAGGCTCATGACCTGGCCGCGGAAGCATCAACGAAGGAGAATGATGGCCTCGAGGAGAGGGTGCTCGAGCTGGAGGGGTAAGTTTCTGCCCCGACCGCGGGCCGCGAGGCCGCCCTCGCTGATGCCTGGAACCTGGGGGCCAAGAACTTCATAAAAATCTTCATCAGTAAGGTTCCTCACTTTGATTGGGCAGCTCTGGGCACGGGCACAACTAGGCACGCTGAGAAGCTGAAGCTGGAGATGGAAAGGGATGCTCAGATTGCTGAGGAGGCCCGGCTCGCAGTCGAGCTAGCCCGGGTCGCGGCTGATGAAGCTCTTAGGGAGGTAGAGGCTGATAAGCCTTAGTTTAATGTTATTTTGAAAATAGACTTTTGAATGGGTAAGCGGGAACCCCTCTTGCCTCGCATTTGTATTTGAAATATTCTATCTTGGGGCATAACTTATTTTTATATAAAATGCCAAGTCTTTTATGCCGTATTTATATTTATTGTGCTAGCTGGTTTTATTAATTTTGTGTAAACTTACCGTGCTTCTACTGACCAAAAGTTATCATAACCCTGAACGCGTATGACGGGTGTCACACCTTCCTAGGGAGTCGAGCTCATCAGCTCGCATAATTGTTCAATCAAAATAAAATAAATGATATTTTAAGTAGAACAGGCTCGCACCATTACTAACTCACAAGTGTTGCATGTGTACTTGCATTAGCGAGCCGGGCCTAGGGGCTCGCATCCAGTTCCTGTGTCCTCTCCTCGCATAATGCGACCCTGGCCATGTATGGAAAATGCCCATATTTGATAGAGGACTGGGCTCCCGGCCTGCATATATCGCCCTGTGAGCCCAAGAGTATGGGCTCGCATCGCGGCCGTCTCTAACTTTTAGGTCAGTTAAGGGGGGTTTGTGGGCGCCTCTCACTATTTTCATAGTTTTATCTTCATCTTTAATCCGCTTTATGCTCATTAATTTTCCAAGCAGGCCGGGGCCCAACTTGTTTAATAGACTTGTTGTGAAGCGGGCAGGTGCCCGTCTTGACTTATGATTTTAACATGTTAATAAAACAACTATTTTATCCTCGCATGGTCTCCCAAGGATGGGCTCCCCTGCTGAGTATTTTAATCTATTAACAGGAGTTAAAATATCAAAGGCAAAAATAGATATCAATCGTTTATCCATAGATAATGGAAAGTGAAAGGAATACATGCTTGTGGTCTCATGGAGGCACCTCCATGGCACTACCCCCCGAGACTTAGGAATATTTTAAGATAATACTAAGTCCGAGAAGAAATAATATTACTGATAATACTTGCGGAGGTGCTCCGCGTTCCAGGATCTCGAGATCAACTTGTCTTGCATATCATTGAGGTGGTAGGTTCCCTCCCAAAGCAGTGATTTTATCTTGTAGGGGCCTTCCCAATTTGCCCCGAAGACTCCATGGCTCACCACCTTGGTGCTTGGCATGACCCGGCGCAGAACCAAATCTCCCACCTTAAAAGTCCGGGCTCGAACCTTACTGTTGTAGTGTCTAGCCGTCCTCTGTTGATATGCTGCTATCCTGATCTGAGCATCTTCCCGAGTTTCTTCAATCATGTCCAAATAGAGTCGATGGTTGAACTCATTCTCCTCTGAGTCATATTTGTCCCTCCGAAAAGATCCTGCCCCTACCTCAACAGGCACCATTGCTTCACACCCATACACCAGAGAAAAAGGGGTCTCTCCAGTTGTAGTTCGGGGAGTGGTGTTGTAAGACAACAAGACCTGGGCGAGCTCCTCCGGCCATGTCCCTTTCTTCTCTACAAGCTTTGCCTTCAAGGTGTGCTTAATTATTTTATTAACAGCCTCCGTCTGCCCGTTGCTTTGGGGGTGGAAAACTGCAGTAAAACTCTTCTGAATCCCCAGCTGTTCAGCAATTCTCGCATTTCCTTGCTATCGAACTGTTTCCCGTTGTCAGATATCAACTTATAAGGGATGCCATAGCGGCACACAATAGTCCTGTGCACAAATTCCTTGAGCTTTTTTCCGTGATAGTGGCTAGAGGCTGGGCCTCTGCCCACTTAGTGAAGTAATCTTCCGCAACAACCGCATACTTGACTCCTCCCTTGGACTTCGGGAGTTCTTCAATCAAATAAATTCCCCAGATAGCGAAGGGCCAAGGGCTCATGAGGGATGTGAGGGGAGCCACGGGGCTATTATAATAATTGGCATATCGCAGGCACTTATCACAGGCCCGGGAGAATTCAAAGGCATTTTTTTTCATCGTTGGCCAATAATAACCTTGATGGAGGATTTTCTGAGCAAGAGAGCTACCCCTGAGTGATTGCCACAAATGCCTTCGTGTACTTCCCTAAGGATATAATTGCACTCCTTCCCATCTATACACTTGAGGAGGGGCACACTGAACCCTCTTCTGTATAGGACCCCATCATATATCACGTAGCGGGCTGCCTTATATTTGATTCTTCTGGCCTCATTCTTTTCATCTGGGAGTGACCATTTTCTTATGTAAGCTACAATAGGTGCCATCCATGTTGGGCCGAGGTCATCACTGAGGCTGCCTACCTCGTGCTCAGGCACACTAGGTTGCCTCTGAATATCAAGGGGCACGACCCCTAGCAGAGTGGCCTCGCGTCGAGAGCCAAGTTTGGCTAGCTCGTCCACGCCTTCATTCTGCCCGCACGGGATTAGTTCCAGCCTCACTTTGTTGAACCTTTCGATTATCCTCTGCGCACACTTTAGGTAAAGCTCCGTTCTCGTCCCCTAAGCTTGATACCTCCCATTTATCTGATAGACCACAATCATGGAGTCACTAAACATATTCAAATTCTCCACCTTCATTTCCAGAGCTAGCTTGAGACCGTTAATCAGGGCCTCATACTCAGTATCATTATTGGTTGTATGAAAGGCCAGGTGGGTCGCGCGTCTGATCTTGTGCGCCTCTGGGCTAATTAGCTCAATTCCAGCTCTTGCTCCATCCCCATTAGAGGCTCCATCCATAAATAGAATCCACCATGGGGCACTATTTTAGATTTCCAGCCCGACCTCTTCTGCACTAGGTATGACAACAAGGGCTCCCTGCTCCACTTCTTGATGTGGAGGAAAGTCCAGCACAAAATCGGCCAAGGCTTGACCTTTAATTGTAGTCCTTAGCTTATAATCCACCTCGAACTGGCCGAACTCCACCGTCCACTTCAACATTCATCCCGAAGACTCCGGTTTGTGCATTACTTGCCTGAGGGGGTAGGAGTTTCGTACTTCTATCCTGTGCGCCTGAAAATAGGGCCTAAGCTTTCAGGAGGCCAGGATCAGAGCATATGCCAATTTCTCGAGGCTTGTGTACCGAGTCTCTGCGTCGGCTAGCCTTTTACTCACATAATATACTGTGAGTTGGATACCATCCTCCTCTCGAACCAATACTGCACTTACTGCAAAGTCAGAGACTACCAAGTATAGGACCAGAGTCTCACCTCTCTTTGGGTTGGACAACATTGGAGGGCTGCTGAGATGCTTCTTTATGTTCTAAAAAGCTTCCTCACACTTTTCTTTCCACTCAAAATTCCTCCCCACTCCTTTAATTGCTTTGAAGAACTCCTGGCATTTGTCGGAGGACTTTGAGATGAAGTGTTTTAAGGCAGCCACTCGCCCAGTTAAGCTTTGGACATCCTTCACCCGTCGGGGAGATATCATCTCGAGTAGGGCTCGTATCTTGGCTGGGTTGGCCTCAATGCCCCTATGGTTGACAATAAATCCTAAAAACTTCCCTGAATCGACCCCGAATACACGTTTCTGGGGATTGAGCTTCATCCTGTACTCCCTTAGGATCTGGAACATTTCTGATAGATGGTGGACACGATCCTTTGTTTCCATTGACTTCACAAGCATATTATCTACATAGGCCTCCATGGTCTTCCCCGGTTAATGTCTGAACATCTTGTTCACCAACCTTTGATAGGTTTCCCCAGCATTAAGGAGCCCGAAGGGCATCCCGATATAACAATAGAGGCCCCAATCAGTAATAAAGGAGGTGTGCTCCTGATCTGGCTCATACATTGGGATTTGGTTATATCCCAAATAAGCGTCCATAAAGGTAAGTAGTGCGTGCCCAGCTGTGGAATCAACCAGCTGGTCGATTCGGGATAGAGGAAAACTATCCTTCGGGCAAGCTTTGTTTAGGTCGGTGAAGTCCACACATGTCCTTCATTTGCCATTTGGTTTCTTGACGAGCACTAGGTTGGCCAGCCACATGGGGTAGAAGGCTTCCCTTACAAGCCCTGCCTCCATCAGTCTATCCACCTCTTCTTTGAGGGCCTCTGCCCTCTCTCCACTAATTGGCCGCCTCTTCTATCTGACCCCCTTCTTTTTTGGGTCCAGTTGAGCCGATGGCACATGACATTCAGGTCAATCCCTATCATATCAGAGTGTGACCATGCAAAGACATCCAAATTTCTCCTCAAGAATTGGGCCAGATCCTCCCTCAAGTCAGGACTTAAGTTAGAGCCTATTCTGAGTATTTTGGAAGGATCATTTGGTTCTACCAAGATTGGAATTGTGTCCTCTATAGCCCCAACCCTTTCGACCATTGAGGGCATCCTCGGGTTTAAGTCTGCCCGAGCCACACAGTTTTCTCCCACTTCTGTGATTGTCAAATCTTCCGTGTCTTTGAGCTCAGGCTGGTGAGCTCGAACTGGATTTACCAAGCGTTCAGAGGTCATAGTGACTATACGAGTGATTCCGTTGGGCAGATCCATAGTTGTTGTTGTTTCTTCGCATGCCCACTTCCCTTTCCTGAGTCTTGTAGTGATTTATTCTGGGCTCTCTTCTTCATCACTTGCCTCTTTTACAATCCCCTCATGTACTAACATGATGGGTTGAGAGGCTTCCATCAGCAAGGCCCTAGGCGCAGTTTTACCTGAATCCCCATGCTCTCAAAATATTTCTCGGGCAATTCCTCGATTGAAATCAGGTTACAAGTCTCATATCCTTTAGGCCGTACTCTCTTCCTACCCTCTGCCTCTTCCATTAGGACATCGCCTTCACCCGGTTTGACCGTCTCCCTTGATGCAGTTTCTGACTCGGCCGCCCTGAGTGCCTGGTTGTAGCAGACCCTCAATTCATATTGATAGATCTTCAGGAAGCCTACCCCCATGGGGGTTGGGAATTTTATTGTCATGTGATGGATCGAGGTCACCATCCTCATTGCCCTCATAAGGGGCCTGCCCACTATAACATTGTAGGCACAAGGCTGATCTACAACTGTAAACATAGCGATCTGGGTGGCCACATAAGGCTCTTCTCTTAAGTTGTAGGCATCATAAGACAAAACGTCAGCCGAGCTCCCGATATCCACCATTACTCGGTGAACATTCACCGTTCAAATCTTCATTTTTATGACCAGGGCATCCGTATGAGGGTAATGCATCCATTTGGCATCATTCTCCCTAAACACGATATCATCAGTCTCATTCTGAAAGAGCTTCGGGGGTCTTTAGCTCAGCTGGTTGACGTTGGTGAGGGGATTGTCTTTTGCTTCTCGGGCATATCTGTCCATCACCTTCCAGCTGTCTCCGCCAATATGAGACCTGTCTAGAATGATATGAATGCTTTCGGCCCGAGGTATCCTTTCTTTGTCCTCTGGGGATAGGGGAGGGACCGTTTGATAATCAGCTCTGTGCTTCCGAACCTCCTTGATAACCCACTCAGTAAGCTTCCCTTGTCTTATTAGTGTCTCAATTTCATTCTTCAATTGTCTGCAATCAGCCGTGTCATTCCCCATGGCCTCGTGGTATGCACAATACTTTGAGGTATCCCTTTTGTTGTAGTCTGTGAGAGGAGCCGCCCTCCTGAACACCCCTTTCCCAGCATAGGTAGCGTAAATATGGTCGAGCCTCCATCGAAGTATTCGACCAAGGGTCTGTGTCTGCCATTTTCTTGTATATGGTCTTTCCGAATTTTTGGTGGTCTCTTTACCCCAGACAGACTTTTTTGGGCTCGAACTACGCCGATATGTATTCCTCCTCTCGTCAGGGCTCGAGAATCGGTCCCTCTTATCTCGATAGTTCTCACTGATTCTCAGCTCCCTCATTGATTTCTCCACCCTCTAAAATGGTTCAGCTTGCTCATAGAATTCGACCAAGGTTCTCGGCTCACTTTCCTAGAGGCTCTTCCAAAATTTTGACCTTTCCTTCAACCCTGTAATTAAGAAGTTCTTGATGGTGACCTCGCTGGCGCCCCTCATCTTGGGAACTCCGGTGTTGAACCGATGAAAGTACTCTTCCAGGGGCTCTCCATCCCTTTGCTTGATGTTGGATAACATAGCCACCGGAGGTGAGTAGTGGAGGGTGGACTGAAATTTCCTGACAAATAGGTCCTCCAATTTCCGCCATGTTCTTATGCTAGCAGGTCCCAACTTGGAGAACCGTTGTTGGGCACTACCTTTGAGTGACGCCACGAAGAGTCTGCAGCGGGTTGGCTCCGACATTCGATAGACTTCCATCTTAGTGTTAAACTGTATAAGATATTTTGCCGGGTCGGCTTTGCCATTGAATAGAAGATCAGTGTTGTGCTTGAATACTCGAGGTAAGGGGGATGATTGAATAGTAGCCGTGAACGGGGAAGGGGCCGTTGAGGTTGGAGGTCCTCTTTTCTCCCGCTCCATTTGGTCTAAGATCCTCATTAGGTCTCCTCTTCTAATAATTTCTCCTTCTCTATCGCCGTACATATTACTCGAGTGGTGAGAGCCCTGAGGTCGCTCATGGTGCCCCCTCCTCCAGCTCGGACTTTTGACTCTTCTTCATGATTGTCTCTGCGTCTACGTCGCCCCTCCCTCCTGGGCGGGGTGCGCTGATGTCTTTTTGGAGGGGTCACTGCATGCTCTCTTTTTGAGGTTTTCGGATCTACGGGCTCCTTCTCTTCTCTCTCTTTCTTGCAATTCTCTAACTTGAGCCTAAGGTCGTGCTTACTTAGCTTCTTACCCACACGGTCTAGCACACTAGTCGACCTTGCCTTGGACGAAGCTGGCTTCTGCCCCAATCCCCTAGAGATCTGGTTGCCCAGCTCATCCTGATCTTGGGGTATGTCTTCCTCTCCGTGCGATGCCTCTTTCTTCTGCTTGGTCTCAGTTGTCGCGTCATCAAACTCATGAATCAGCCTCTTTTGGGGACCCCTTCCCTTCCAGCTATGTTGAGAGACCTTAAAGCGGCAAGCCTTGCATTTGGCATTCCGGACCGCGTTTTTCTCTATCCTTGACATTCGGGCGTTGATCTCGTTCATCTGATCGGCCAGCCCTTCAAGATATGTCATGGCGGCCTGCCCGTCCACGGTTGCAATCGGTGGAGGTGGCGCCTGACTCTCTGGGGGCGTGTGCTCGACCTCGTTCTGGTCCTTCTTCTTGCCCCCGCTTCCTGGTGTCATCGCTTGTTTACCTTCTTTAGTCATCTCCCCCCCTAAGATGAGCCCCTCCTTCTAGCGCCAAATGTTATAGGGAGAATTTTGTATAATAGTGTTGTGGAGGTTGATGGGTGGAACAAGGATCAAGGACGGTGTTAGAAGATGGAGGAAGGTTATATGTAGTGGTGGCTGAGCTTGTATGTTGACTCCTTAAGAAAGAATAGGGTTTGTTATTCTCTATCAAATGTCGACTCATCTCTCATACAAGTGCATACGTACCCTATTTATAGGATCAAGCCTCACGTAGTTCTTGGGGAACAATTCACATAGGCTAGGGTTAGGGTTCATCAACCCGTGCAGCCCAAGCCCATGATTAAAGTCAGGCCTTCAGCCAATTAGTCACGTAAATCTCGACCGGCTCCACATGCTTCCTACAATCTCGCGACATCTCCGCATTTCTTCCCGTAATTGTAAGAACAACCCGTGTCAACCCCGAAATCCACGAGCAACTCAGTCATCTATGAGTCACTTTCCATGTTGCACACAAAGTCTTTTAATGCGGGCTGGCCTGGTCATCTCAGCTCGCAACGCCTTCCTTTTAAATTAATAAATACAATGTTTCCCTCGTTTTCATAAGATGTGGGCTCATGGGCCCATCTCGCGTGTGAGCACCTGAGCCCATCTCGCGTGTGGGCATCTGAGCCCAGCTCATGTATGGGAACCTGAGCCCAGCCCGCGTGAAGGCACTTGAACCCAACTCGCGTGTGGGCATCTGAGCCCAGCTCATGTATGGGAACCTGAGCCCAGCCCGCGTGAAGGCACTTGAACCCAACTCGCGCATGAGAGCCTAGATGACAAGTGTGAACCCACCTTACATGTGTGAGCCCATCTCGTATATCATGAGCCCAACCCGCATGTGCTGGCCCAAGTCACATTACTCCATGATTCTAGCCCACACATGAGAGACCAACTATTCATCATTCCCATTGGGACCTGTTTAGAGCCCATGACCGAAAGCATACATAACAGATATACTTGGGCCTTTTCCTATGGCCACAGCTCAAAGGAAGTTCCTGATTGCAGCTATAGATTATTTCACTAAGTGGATTGAAGCTAAGCCTTTAGCCAAGATCAAAAGTAAGCAGGTCGCACAATTGTTGTGGGAAAATATCATGTGTAGATATGGAATTCCCCGTATTTGGTCACCGATAATGGAACACAGTTCAACAATGAGGAGTTCAGAAAGTATTACGAAGAAAATGAGATCGAGTTGCGGTTTACCTCCGTAGCTCATCCGCAAGCCAATGGGCAAGCAGAAGTGGCAAATCGTATAATTCTAGATGGGCTGAAGAAGAGGATCGAGAAATCCAGGAATAATTGGGTGGATAATATACTCCCAATACTTTGGGCTTATCGGACTACTTGTAGAGTCATAACCGGAGCAACACCCTTTGTGTTGGCGTATGGAGCAGAGGCGGTTGTTCTTGTGGAAATATCACACTCATCTCCCACAATCCGAGCATACAGTGCTGAAAAAACGAGGAAGGGAAAAGGCTAGCCCTATATCTAATTGATGAAGTTCGAGATGAGGCACATGCCAAGATAGTGGAATATCAAAAAAGGCTTCTTTCTACTACAACTTAAGGGTGAAAGAAAGGTTCTTCAAGTAAGGTGACTTGGTTGTGAGGAAGGTGAAAGCTTTTGGTGTTGGGCAGAAGGGAAAACTCGCCCCAAATTGGGAAGGCCATACAAGATCAAAAGTGTTCAAGGAAGAAGATCCTATAAGCTGGAGACTATAAATGGTTTTGAAGTCCCAAGAATTTGGCACGCTCAAAACCTTAAAGTCTATTATGTATAAGTCTGGTGGGAAAGATGTTCATTTACCAAAATGGCAAATAGGTTTAAAAGCACCTAGAAGCTTTGCTTGCTTATGATTTTATGTTTTATAAGACTATTATTTTCAAGTTTTTGTATTACCAAGACTTTTCTAAGGGATGAATCCCAAAAGTTTATGAAATTTATAAAATTTCCAAAATGTGGTATTAAGTTCCTACAGCACACAAAGTTATGATAAATGAACTAAGTGCATGAATCTAAATAAAAGCATAAAGTTCGATAAATGAAGGAGACTGATATAAGTTCTGAACAATAAATAACAAAGCCACACAGGGCTAATAAAAACTCTAAGGAGAAGAGGTGCCCTCGGCATCCATGTCGTCATCCCCTCCATTCACGCTCGACGTCTCAGCAGTGTTGGTCTCGGAAGAAGAAGAGTTGAGATCCGCTGTTGCGGGCTTGGAAGACGACACTGAAGGAGGGAGAAGCTGGTCCTGAGGGACATCATCTGAGACAACTACACGGGTATGAAACCTCCATAGTAGAGTCTCATCATCGGGGCACACGTAGTCCACCGGCTTAATATCGGGACAAGCCTCGTTCACGGTCCCTAGGGCCGTGTCCCAGCTAGTCCTAAAGAACCCAGGGAACACCGTGTTGTCCCTAACCCTCATGGACTGAGTAAACATCTCCGTTTCGAAATAAGAATCAATCTCTCTATCCTTCTCGACCCTCAGAGTGACCAGCTTGGCATTTGTCTCTCCTAGCTCCTCCTCCTTGCACTTCATCTTCTTCTCTAGCGCAGCGTACTTCCTCTGTTGCCTCCTGAGGGCATTGTCTGCATTATCCGAGGCCTTGTTCCACGACTCGGCTTGCCTCACAGCCGCTTGGAAATAAGCATTGGACTGAAACAAAATGATAAACAAAGAGCGTAAGGCAAGAGAATGCTACAAATATATAAAAGAAAAAGCAGTTTAAGAGGAAAGAACATACCGAGGCCAAAGATTGAGAACCCATGAGCTTTATCCTCTCTAAATCTGGACCCGCCATAATATCGGTGAAGTCCTTAGGGGTCACAGAGTGGTAGGACCAATCCCATGCATGTTTTATGGATCTAACCACGGTATCCCCTCAACGGAACCCCCAGAGAGGCTGGAAAGCACCAGTAGCAGCAAAAGTAGGTGCACGAGCATGAGCAGTTGGGGTGTCAGTCCCCCCAGAACAAGCCTCCACCATAGGCTCCTTATGCTTCTTCAAAAAGCTAGGCTCTAGTGCCTTACCACGGGGATCCATCCCTGCGAGCCGGGCCTTTTTCATCCTAGCTGTTTCCTCAATGACAGGCAGGTTATCTTCATTGATTTCCTTAGCGGCTACAAAAACAAAGGAAAAACAAAAATAAGTGGTGTCAATAATGCATGAAAGAAAGTGAAAATAAGAAGGGGAGAAAAATACCCTGTACAGAAACTGAGGAAAGCCTCACGTGGATTAGAGAAAACTCCTCTAACAAAGTCCAGATGAGAGTTTCGCCATTATCCTTAATGAGCTCATTATATATGATAGTCTCTTCGGGAGATAGGTGAATGGATATGGGGCTACCATCGCTGACCTTCCCAAAGGAGGATCTAATGAGTGTGCCCCAATCTTCATTCTCCCACCTAAGCCCGACAAAGCTATCTCTCCAATGTTGGTTATTATCGGGAATCAAGGCATTGTTAAAAATTTGTTTATATTTGGGCCTTTTTCTAATGTAAACCCAACCATAAGAATTATGGGAACTGTTGTAACACTGGAAAATTTTCCTAAACACAGCTACCGAAAGAGGGAAACCATTTCTAAGACACAAGACCATGAAATATAAAATGTTTCTCCAGGCATTAGGAGGAAGCTGACAAGGACTAACTTGTAAGTCTGCTAATAAAATAGGAATAAACTTATGGAAAGGAAACTTAAGCCCCGCAGTAAGGGCGTCTGCATAAATGAATAAAGTGTTAGGCTTCTAGTGGCATGTGCGATCACCACCTTCAGCAAGAACTATCCTAAGGGGGGACGAACGTTATAGCTTGTGTTAAGCTTATTGATAACATCTACATTGTACAATTTATTACAATAGTCAAATGAATCTAAGAGAGCATTATATGGGTATTCATCCCCCCTGGTGTTAATCATGTGTACTGACGAAATATAAGAAGAGCGAATTTTGATTTCGTTACCTCCTTTAGATGCATAAACGATCTTAGCTGCCCTCTCAGAACTCTTATCCGCCATTAGTGGAGGTTGGTGAAAACTTGAGGCTAAGTGAGGAGTAAAAAGGAGGCCAGAAAAGGCTGGTTCCTTACCGGAAACATTCTTGAAGGCTGGGAGAGAGGATGAAAGCTTTGGAAAGTGAGAAATGAGAAAGTGAAGTATGGGATTTCACTTCACTCTCCCTCCTTTATATAGCCTCAATAGCCGGTAAATGGGTAGGTAAAACTGTAATTTTAATCGGCCACAACCGGTCAAAAGCCCAGCCCAAAGGCCTGGGCCCAAACTCTAGAGGATTCTGGAAGCTACCTGACAAATAAAAGAACAAAAATATAATATATATACAATATATATATTATATAAAGTAAATAACCCAGAAGATTCCAGAACATTCTAGATAAATCATGGATTAAAAAGCTCGCGTTTATAGGCCCAAGAAGCCCAATAGGAAGCCTAGTATAAGGGCCCAATTCAAGAATTTTCTAAAGAAGAAAAAATAGGGAGAAGGGCCCAAAAATTAAAGGCCCATTAAGAAGGCCCATGGAAAAGAAGGCCCAATCTACAAAAATATATAAAAATTAGAAATTAATATTAGAAAATCCTGACCAAAATTCGGTCAGGATTCTGACTGAATTCCTGGTCGAACATTTCTGATCGAAAAACACCACGACCAGGAATTAGAGACCCATAATTCGGTCAGAATCTACAAGTCAAATGTCAAAATCCTGGTCGAAGCTATGTGATCGAAAATCCCCACAACCAAAGTTAACTGACCCATAATTCAGTTAGAAACTCTAAAAGAAACCTTGAATCCTACACGAATTCGATCAGGATTCGTGGTCGAATAATCCTGATCAAAATACCGCACGAGCAGAAATAATGGGAGCATTATTCGGTCAGAACAGAGTTAATCCTGACCAAAATTCCTGGAGACTGTTCGTAGCTGAAATGAGCTTCGATCAGACACTGGGGGACCATAATTCGAGCAGGATCCTGGTCGAAAGGAATCTAGGTCAGAAATATGTATAAAAAATGAAGAAGAAGAAAAAGAAAGAGAAGGAAAAAGGAAAATTTCAAGAATATTCTGAAACAATTTCCTGAAAAATTCATTAAAGTTTCAGAAAAGCTGGAAAATTCCTAGAAAAATTCCTGAAAATTAGTGGAAATCCTAGAAATTATGGGAAAATTCCTGTAAATTAGGGAAAACTCTCAGAAATTGAGGAGAAATTTCCTAAATAAATACCAGAAAATTCCTAAAAAGAGGGAATAAGGTAAGGTAACTAATAGGGTGGTTCCTAAAAAAACCTGAAGCCATGTACAAGGAAAATCGTTGTAACTGTGTTGGTCGCGCTATACTTTACGCAAAAATGATACCCTGTAAGGGAACAAATGAACTTAACTTCTGCGAAATCTTTTACGGTTTCCCAGAGTTGGGGGGAAAATGATAGGAAGTAAAATAACCCTGATTGCGTAATTAATATCGCATTAATTATACCCGAATTGGGGTAGACTAAAGCCCATTAGAATGGGCCCAAAACCATGAATATTAATTAATTTCGTAATTAATTAATAAGGGATAAATCAGCTGATAAATAAAGTCCAAATAAGGACACAATTCCTTGGAGATTGGCCTCCAAAAAATCCCATAGGATAAGGAATCAACTTCCTGCATTATAGGAATCCAAAGTCCATTCTAATTCTAAGACTTGTCCATCAAGTCTCCTAACCCTAATCTAAATCGAAGGCATCCCATGCCTATATAAGGGGTTTCACCCCAAAAATCAGAACTACATTTTTGACTTGATCCTTGACGAACAGCAAGGTACGTAGGCATCTTGTTAAGGAAGATTGAGTCACGAAACGTAAGAGTAGTCAAATCGAGCCTCGAAGCTCACGAGCCCTATCAATAAATACAACCTAGTTTTTAATCCATAACAAGGCCTCTTCATCTAAAGCTAATCTACCTCAACAGGTAAAATGGACTAGAGATCACCCCTTTGAATTAATCATCGGTAATGCATCTTCAAGAGTGCAAACTAGGAAAGCAACTCAAGAAGAATGTCTATACAACAGCTTTCTGTCTCAGGAATAACCTAAAAAGATAAAAGAATCTCTATTGGATTCTAATTGGGTTTTAGCTATGCAGGAATAGCTAAACTGATTTGAAAGGAATAAAGTTTGGAAGCTGGTACCCAAGCTAAATGAAAGAATCCTATTGACACCAAGTGGGTATATAAAAACAAGATGGATAAAAATGACATAGTAGTCAGGAACAAAGCCGGAATGGTTGCTAAGGGCTACTGTCAACAAGAAGGAATATATTTTGATGAGATATTTCTCCTTTTGCAAGACTTGAATCCATCAGAATTTTTCTAGCCTATGCAGCCCATGTCAATTTCAAAGTCTATCAAATGGATGTTAAAAGTGCCTTTCTGAATGGAGATTTGGAGGAGGAAGTTTATGTCAATCAACCTCCTAGTTTTGAAGACCCCAACTTTCCAGAATATGTCTACTATCTTTTAAAAGCACTTTATGGACTGAAGCAAGCACCTAGAGCCTGGTATGACACTTTGTCAAAGTTTCTCTTCGAAAATCATTTCACAAGAGGTACTGTTGATAAAACCTTATTCTATAGAAATATTAATGACTCTAGTTCACTTGTTCAAATTTATGTAGATGATATTATATTTGGCTCTACAAATGAAAAACTTTGCAAAAAGTTTGCCAAATTGATGCAAAGTAAATATGAAATGATCATGACGGGAGAACTAACTTACTTTCTTGGTTTACAAGTTAAGAAAGTTAGTGATGGAATATTTATTAGTCAAACCAAATATATATGATCTTTTAAAGAAGTTTGACTTAATGAATTGCACATCTGCAAAAACTCCTATGACCACTGCAATTAAACTTGTGGTAAACACTACTGAAAAGTCTGTGGATATCTCAAGCTATAGAGGCATGGTTGGCTCACTTTTATATTTAACATCCAGTAGGCCAAATATAATGTTTTCTACTTGTCTTTGTGCTAGATTTTAGGCTGATCCTAGAGAATCTCATTTAGTAGCTATTAAGAGAATTTTCAGATATCTCAAAGGAACACCAAAACTTGGCATTTGGTATCCTAGAGATTCTAGTTTTCATCTAACTGGTTATTCAGATGCAGATTATGCAGGTTGTAAAATTGATAGAAAAAGTACTACAGGAACCTGTCAATTTCTAGGAAATAAGTTAGTATCCTGGTTCAGTAAAAAGCAAAATTCAGTCTCTACTTCTACAAATGAGGCTGAATATATTGCTACTGGTAGTTGTTCTGCACATATTTTATGGATGAAAAATCAACTGTTGGACTATGGTATACAGGTGAATAAGATTCCTATTTTCTGTGACAACACAAGTGCCATTGCAATTATTGAAAATCCAGTATAGCATTTAAAGACCAAGCACATTGACATCAAGTACCACTTCATTAGAGAACATGTCAGGAATAGTACTGTGGAACTTCATTTTGTTCCAAGTGAAAAGCAACTTGCAGACATCTTCACCAAGCCACTTGATGAATCCATCTTTACTAGGTTGGTAAGTGAATTAGGTATGCTTAATTACTCTTAATCTATTTTGATGTCTAAGCAATTTGTAATGCAGCCAGAATAAAACTTCATATTTCTTGTCAAATATGAAATTTTGGCTGTCAGAATTTACATCTCGACGGATGTTCATTATCCGTTGAAAATGAATATCCGTTGAATCTTATCATTCGTTGAAATATCAAATATTATTCTGGGTACTTGTAATTCTTATCCGTTAAATTGCACTCAATCTTAGCCATTAATTCTTGGCATTATCTATTGAATTTACTTTGTTGAATTTACTTACAGCCTGTAAGTATATTTCGATGGATAATTATTAAAATTTTGACAGTTTTCTTTATTTTTAAACGGCTATTTTGGGCAACTTTGATTGGTTAATTTATTTTTACTTTTATTTTTTAACTTTTTAAGTATTAGAGCCTATTTCATTTTCATATTTACTTTTTTCATTCTCAAGCAGTTTCTCTAACTCTCTTCGTCTCCAAAGCAAAAACCCCCCTTTATGCAACTACTTTCAATCACAACAATGGCACCTATAGTCAAAATCATGTCTCAAACTGGGTATTTTTATGAAAAAACAACTTTGTGGCTTTAGTAAACAAAGAGATTCCTACATCTAAAGACTATCACAAGATGATGGACTTCATTTCAAGCTGCAAACTGAGTTATTCCATGCTTGAGTCTCCAAACATCTACAATGAAGTTGTTGAGAAGATTTGGACTACTTCTGTGTTCAACTCCAACGATAAGACCATTACCTTCTCTCTCAAAGGTAAGGAACATTGCATTAACTGTGACACTCTTGAAGCATGCTTTAAATTGCCTGAAAATAACACTCTTGCTCTACACACAACCACAGATGTGAGTAACATGCTTAATTCCATGGGTTATGCTCTTACTGCTACCAAGTTAGGTGAAGTTAGGAGAATAAGCCTTAGGAAAGAATGGAGCTTTCTCTATGACTCATTTTTAAGGCTTTTTCTGGAAAAATTAGTAATTTTGATGTTGTTAGCTATTTTATTGTTAACATGCTCTATATGCTTCTAAGTGATAAGTATTTTAATTTCAGTACATCTGTTATGTATGAATTAGGGAGTAAATTAGGAGACATTAAAAAGAGACCTAAGAACATCTATTATGCTAGATTCTTTATGATGATAGCTAACTTTGTTTCTGAAGATCTCTCAATTGGGAACCCAACAAACAAGTTAGATTGTTGGGTCCAAGAGAGAAGAATTATTGCTGATCTTAATAGGGCTAATCACCATAAGGAGGTTCCCCTCATCTACATGCCAATTATGGAGCAGCCTCAGGTAAGTGAGGTAAACACTTCTATCCCTGCTACTTCTCTGTCACAAGTTTCTTTGCCAACAACTGTGGCTATGACATCTGTTACAGTGACCAAACATGTGCTTACCCAAGCCACAAAATCAAATATTTCCAAATCCAAGTCAAAGAAAACCCACTCTAGTTTCTCTCAAAATAAACTAGTTTTAAAATCTACTAAAAACCATGAGGGGAGTGTGAAGGGGAGTGAGCCTCATGAGGGAAAAGGGGAACATCGAAGAAACCCTAGATAAGGATGGAGAGGTTTGTGTAACCCAGCCTAGCCAAATTGCAGTTTCCCAACAAATTATAGTGCTTAATAAGGATTCTAGCTCTTTACTAGTTTCATCATCCCAAAAGGACGTAACTATTGAACAAAACTCTCAGCCAAGAGCATAGGCCAAAAGGGTTAGGGACACAAACTTACCCCAAACTTAGAAAAGAAAGAAAAAATATAAAACACTTGGGGGATACACAGGGTGCACATACTGTGCAAATTGTAGTGAAAGACTCAGTTATAGCACCTTCTTAAAGTCAGTTTGATGTGGCTTCTGTAAATATGGAGTCACAGCTAAAATCTCTTAGAATAGAGGCACCACACACACAAAACTCACCCATAAATTCTTTGGATGTGGACATGATTCACATATCAATGCCTGATTCTCCATCTTTAACTTTCATGGAGAAGCCAAAATCTAAAGCAAGTGAGCATCGTCTTTTAGATGATTTGTTGGCTCTCAACTACTACCTCGACGGATGTTTCTCATCCGTTGAATATCACCGCAGCACTTGAAATTTCATATACTGTTACAAGTGCAGATGATCTAGTGGTTGTACAATCACTCCTAGGATTGAGGGAAGGGAGTGAACAGAGTGAGAGGCTGAGTTGCTCTTAGGAAAATGAAGAGGAAATGAGCATGCAAGCTATTTCTTCCAGCTTGGTAAAAGAAAATGAGAGGAGTCCCACCTCAGAAAGTGAAGGTGAGGGTGGAAAGCCGAGGGGAGCCCTTGATGCAAGAATAGAGAGAAAATGGGAGAAAAACAGGTACTAAAGAATGGGAAGAGCCCATTGTTAGTGAGTTATGGGATGTCAATGAGGCTGAAAAGAAGCAACTATTTAAGCAAGAATATCAGGTTATCTTAGACTCCATTTCTTATGAAGCTGAGGCAATTACTCACCCTGTTCCATCTTATCAAACCTTGGCTGAACAGGACAATAAGGATGCTGAGAGAATTCTTAACTTGGTGCACACAACAGTTTCAATGCTAAGGGCCAATGATGCAATCAACTCACTTCCACCTACAGCTGGTGATAATTTTGAATTAGACTCTAGTGGCACATTTGAGAATGCTTCTAATGATGAAGAGGATTTGATGGACATTGGGGGGATGCAGGTCCTAGCTCAAGCACAAACACTCCTGCATGGATGTTTAGAAAATACTGTAGTGTGCATCACTTCAAATCCACTCTATTCCATATAATCCAACAGACTCAAATAACTTTTCAAGCTACTACAGATGCCAACACCAAGAGTCTTTTCCAAGCACACCTGGAGTCTCTTTACTTGCACAAAATCCAATCTCTCAAGCAAAATCAAGATGTGTCTGAGATCAAGACATGGATTGGACAAGTCAAAAGGGACCTCACTGAAATATTGGAGTCTATGCTTCCTGACACCATAATGAGAGATATAAACATGCAACTCAGGAAATATTCTGATCTCAGTAGCAAGGAAGATTCCTTGGACACTAGGCTAAAGACCCTAGAAACTTCTTTCACCAAAATTCAACTCCATCAAGCTCAACAGACACTTCTACTTTAGAAATTGGTGGCTGCATAAACCTTAAATTCTACTCAACTTAATGCTGACAAAAAGGGTGAGAAAGTCTCTATCATTCCAGTTAGTCAGGGAGAGTCAGTTAGTGAGGGGGATAGAGTGCTCAACATTATTGTCAATAAGGTAATAGTTCTAGAAATTACTTTCACTAAGCCACCATTTCTAGAAAACATAGCTGAATTGGAGCTGAATGATAAATAGAAGAAGCTTGATGAGAAGATAAAGAAAAAATTTGGTCCAATTGAGAAACAAGATAAAGTTGTGAAACATTTCTCATATTTCTCTCAATTGAGAGCAATTTCAGTCAATGAAATAAGCTTAGGGAATATGGAAAGGGGTCAACCCTCAACAATAAAATCTCCACATGCCAATGTGATTTTTCAGCCAAAGAGAAACTATCCGAAGAATTCAGACAAAAATCCATTGGACCTAGTTTATGAAACCCCAAGCCTGATCAGAAGAAGCTTCTTGGTAGAGATATTGCTTTCTTCAAAGATCCAAGAGACTCAGCCTTGAAGAAAAGAATTACCAAAATCTACAGGAATGGAAAATTGATCTGTGTGGTGGCTGGACATCCACAGTTTGCAGAGGCTAAGTAAGAAGAAAAGGTAAGGCTCAAATAACAACAAAAGCAAGCTGCTTTAGATGCCAATAATGAAGCTAAAAAGCCTGCAACCACATAATCTAAATTGCCTGCTGTGATAGCTGAGTCAGTTAATAAAGAAAAGCAAGAAAAACCAAAGCAGACAAAGAAACCAAGATTGAAATTCAGACCAAAGAGGAAGCTGGATTTTGATGAAGACAAGGAAGAATATATGCCAACCCAATCTACCACCTCAAGTCAAACAGCCATGCCCACAATAGAGCAGGTTGAATTCAAGGTTTACCCTGACATGAATTTCCATGGTGAACCCATAATTCTTAAAGATGAACCTATAGATTGGAAAAGCCTACCATATCCTGATCTAAACATCCCAATCATAGCCAAACCAAAGAAAAGAAAATAAAGAGCAATCCAGAAGGCCAAACCTGTCAGGCTTCAATCCAAAGCCTTAGCTAAACCCAAACCAAATGTCAACAAGGGAGATCAACTCTTCATCTGTTATATCAAGGAATTCTCAGACATAGACCTCTATCTGGATGAGCTAGAAGAAGTAAGAGCTATTGATGCTTACAAGCATCTTCCAGAGAGATTGGTCTTCAGGTATAAGGGTGGAAAAGAGCTAACTTGGCCTCTTCACAGAATTCTCAATGAAGGCTATTCTGTTTTGGTAAATATTTTCTCCTCAATAAAGAAGAACTTTGGATTCAACATTGTTGCCAAAAAGATGGTACTGAATAAAATTGAGGAGATAAGGAATAGCTGGAGAAGACCAAATGCACTCCCAGGGATCTTATCAATTCTATACAGAGAAAATAGAGTGCATTTGAGGCCTTAATGGTTGATGGAGTTCAAGGATGAGAAATGCACCGGAAGATTCATCAGCTAATAATTTCAAGCAATGAAGCTCTTATGAAGATGCAAGAAATGCTGGATCTGACAAATGAAGATGAATCTGAATTCTATAGGCAACTTCAACACAAGATTGAGGAAAAAAATGAGATATTAGGAAAGAAGTTCAGACAGTCAAGGAAATAAGTTAAATTTGTTCAGTCTGGAGGAGCACCTTGAAAATGGCTTGTGAGATTCTCTGTAAACCTTTACATAATTTTCAATAAATTGCAACACTTGTTAATTTTATCTATTATAAATCAGTCTGTATTCATAGGGTGTTTTATTATCATCAAATTTCTCTTAATTTTTTCCTACAATTCCAGTAGACATAAATTGGGGTAGATTGTTAGGAATATGTTGTGTACTTGATGATAAGTTAAACAAAACACCTTTATAGATATAATTTAGTGATTTTGTAGCTTTTAATGGATGATCACTTTAACATCCATTGAAAGAGTAACGTATGTCTTAATAAGTTTAGTAGCACATTTCTGCATATTTTAATGCCTTAGAGAACTAGATGTTGTAGAATGTTCTAAGTCATGTTGACTACTAGATTGATATGCAAGATAGGTTAACTAATTGTAAATATTAGATGCCTTGTAATCTTGTATAAGTGAAATAGAGTTAACTACTATGAAGATGCTGTCATCGAATATTCCACAAGGTTTCAATGGATGATCAACTAGAGCTTCAACGTATGATCAACCAGACTCTCAACGGATAATCCAACAAAGTCTCAACGGATGTTCCACAGAGTTTCAACGGATGATCAAATTCAAAAGCAGTTGATAGTGAATTGACAATTACATGCGTTGATTGTATGCAAATGGAATGTGGCAGCCTATTTACAAGTTTTAGAGAACAAAGAAGCATTTCCATTTCCATGCTAAACTGAAGATATTTAAAGATGCTGGATAGAGATATGAAGAAGCATGTAATTTGACTAAGAAATATTTTTTCTTATTTGTTTGTCTTTTATCATGTAACTTGGTGATATATAAACCAAGGGTAGTAAGTAGAACATTATCAAAGTTAGTAAGCAAATACCAGAGAAATAGATAAAGCTATATCTTTAAAGAATTTCTCTGTTCTTTATAAGTTCAACTTGTAAGCAGCTGTGTGCAAATCTTGTATCACAGAGTTCTCAAATTTATATATATCTCTGGTGGAAAATTATAATCCACCAGAAAGTTTTTAAATACTTGTATTTGATTACTAAATGTTTGATTTCTTTACTACTTTCATTCTGTACCTTAGCTAAATCAAATACAGTTATATATTCAAGGTAGAACAGTTCTTAAAATTCAAAAAGAAGCTAGATTTACATTCAACCCTTCTTCTGTAATTCTTTGTTAGATTGTTTGGGAATAACATCATGCCAGCATTGGAATGCAACACTATGAAGCTCTTTATGGACGTAAATGTTGATCACCAGTGTATTGGGATGAAGTAGGAGAACGCAAGATACTTGGACCCGAGTTGGTGCAACAAACAAAAGCAGTTGTTGAAGTTATTCAGAAAAGGTTAATTATAGCCCAAGATCGTCAAAGAAAATACGAAGATCAGTGAAGAATATGGAATTCGAAGACGGAGATTTAGTACTGTTGAAAGTGTCACCGTGGAAAGGTTTGTCCAGATTTGGAAAGAAATGGAAGCTGATTCCTAGATACATTGGACCTTTTGAAATCTTAAAGCGTGTGGGCAAGATAGCCTATGTTAGGTCCCAATATGTTTGTAGAAGGGGGGTTGAATACAAACTATACCGTTTAATCGAATAAAATACGGAATAAAAAAATGAAACAAAATTCAAGTTAAATAAAACTATTATTAAACTTGAAAGGTGTTACAACAACGGTATCATTTACAAGGGATTAATCTCAAATAAATTATTCCAAATCTAGAATAAATTCGACATGAACTTTTTCTATTTTTGAAATGAAAAGGATCAAATGCTAAAAGTAATTTGAGATTAGGTTCTAGGGATTTTGATCCGCTAGATAGTTACACAAGAACAAGAGAAGGATTTCTAGTGGTTTAGATTTAACAATAAATACAAGAAATTAATGTCCTGAGAAATTGGAATAAGTTCTCTGCTTTTGTTCTGTGTTCTTCAGTTGGTTTGATATTCAATGTTGTTCTGTTGAAAATCAGCTTTTATTGTTTTATATTCAATCAACCCACTTGATTTAATTGGCAAGACAATCCTTTTAGCTCAGCAAGACAATCCCAACAGCTGGTAGAACTTTCGGTAGGACTATTGATTGAACTGGTAAGACTATCGGCAAGACAATCCTTTAAGCTGGAAAGACTATCGGCAAGACAATCTAAAAAGACTTGGAAAGACTTTCGGTATGACAATCCAATTGTCATACCAGTTCAAATATTTGTCTTGTTGAGTTAATTTTGAATATTAATTCAAAATCATTTCTGAAAAATGCATAATATTAATTCAGAATTAATTAACCAATTAATTCAATTAATCAATAAATTAATCTTTGCAGATATAATTTATTTTCTTAATTAAATTATATGGCTTAATTAATTAATAGAGAATTAATACTAATCTTGAACATCAACCACTCTTCTGACAATCTTCTGAAAATCACTAAAACTTATGAATCCATTTCACCACTTCAATGTTGACACTCGATGTACTGTCTGGTTCATGAATGACTAACATCTGTGATGTTTCTTCATGTCTTTATTTTCTTCAGATTAAATCCCTGTAATTAATTGATACCCTGACAAGATCTCTGTCACTTGATTAAATCCACAATCTTGATTTATATCACTGAGGCTTGATCAATTTCTCTCTAGATGAACAATGTTACTTAATCCTTTGACATATGTTACTTTAAGAGATCTCTCTGACGATAGAACCACTATTTACTTGTTACATCCTTATTTGAGTTGAGTTAAATCCCCGAATAAACAAATAGGCTATGATATATGCCTTTCAATATCCCCCTCTTTGTTTGTTAGACAATAACAACAAATACCTAGAGGATAACTCAACTAACAAATAAGAAAAAGATATAAACAGTATTGCAAAGTAAATAACAGAAAAGTTCTGGATTATATTTAACATTTTCCAGATTCCAAAAGAAATTTACAAGTGAATATAAGATAGATGTTCCTCTAGACTGAACATATGACTACATTTGTCTATCTTGATTCATAAAGCTCTAAGCATATTACATTAAGTTTTGAGCTAATTGAATTCAGTTGTCTTCCCTTCCGAATTCACCTTCTTCCAAATCTTGAAACAACTCCTTGTCAAAGACACGATCCATTTCTGAAGTGAAGCTGGCTGGTCTGACTGGTTGAACTCCAACTGACTTTAGCTTATTCTTGAACTGATTGTACCTTTTAATATTCTTTTCACAATAAGCTTGAATCAGATCAGCCGCTTGAGTTTTCAACATGGATGAGTATCCGGTAGTTTTTAAGTGATGTTCCATCCAGACAAGATGCTTAGCAGAGTTATCTTTAAGAGATTGTGCATCAAGATGGCAGATTTGAAGATAGTCAGACTTAAAGAATCTTACCTGATGAGGATTGTTGACCACTTGAGGACTAGCCCTACTGGCAAACTCTTTGAGCCTTTCTCGAAGAACTTCATTCGATTCTGAGCTTCTTTTTACTTTGGTGAGTAGAACCCAAATCTCAGATAAAGAACGATTCTCAAACAAGTGAAGTGATACTTTGAAAGATCCTTCATTATGACAATATACAAAGATGCTCATTTCATTTAAAGATCTATCAAAGGCAGCTGTGATCCTTGAGACTTCAGTCTTGATAGCAATCATGTACACCTCATTATTTGGATTAGAGATTTCCAGCTTGTTAAGAAGGTGTAAAAACTGCCTATCATTGTTTGTGCTCAGCTGAGGCATATCAAGTCCTCTCCTAGCTTCATCCCATTTTTCACCAATCTTCAGTTTGACATCTCTTCTCCTTTCTTTAGCTTTAATGTCATGAAGACGTTGCTTTTCAAGAGTTTCTGTTCGTTGAATGTCTTTCCTCATGTCAATGATCAGGGATATCTTTTTAAGTTCAGCTTCTTTTCTCTTCAACTCTGACTACTGCTGCTGAAACTCTTTCTCAAAAACAGGATCCACTTGAGCTTCCTCCTCCCATTCTTCAGGATCATTTTCCTCCTCAGTGTAACACCCCCAGATCCGGTGTCAGGGATCCGGGTCGTCACGGTCTTTCTTTCCACAATATCACTTAACTGAATTAATAATAAATAACCTCATGCTGTGACCCCACACTAACACACACCACAACCCATTATAGTCTCAGAGATGAAATTGAAATAAGTACAAGTCTTTGAATCCACAATTTAAAAGTTATTACAACCCAAAATGATTACTTGATAAATTTACAGTTAATTGCCATTATCTGCCACAAGTTATAATTATACAATATTTGGTTCCCAAAAGTAGAATGCCTGATCTACCATTAGATCTACCTCTGCAGCTATAGCAGCTACAACATCAACGGGAAGACGCAGGACGCTTCCCACGCGTTTGCGCTGGGTCTGCTGGAGTCTGGCCATCTTTCCTAACTGTTGTTGTGTGATGAAGAAATAAAGCAAGAGTGAGCCTTACAGCTCGCAAGATAATATATATAGTGTAAACAATAACGCAAGTATCTAAATGGATAACTTGTTGGAAACCTTTATCAGGTGCAAGATAATTACTTACTGGATATAAGTAAAAACAAGGGATGAAGTTACCAAATACTTCACTATACTTATATCATTTATAAAGCTACTTGAACTACCACTGTTCAAAGTATAATGAGCTTTCAACAGTTCATCACATAGATGAGACTACAAGACAAGATTTGAATAGATTAAATCTTCGAAGTATTATTGAAGGAAATGAAGTTATGATATACTTCATTAAGTTCCGATATATATATATATATATCCACATATACATCTTCTTTATACAGTCCCTAAAAGACTCTGTCATGTAAAGTATGAACAGAGTTTGTAACATCCAATGAATTTTTGAAAGGGAAAAAGAATTATGGCATAAACCTGATATCTTGCTGATCAGGCAAAGATACCAATAAGTAACCTTTTCTACTAGTAGATGGATGAATTCCCCACTGGTCATCACCCTGGTCGCAATAGGACCTTATGCTGGACTGCCACTCAGCCACTTACGCATTTGATGGACTCCCACTGAGCCACTTACACTATCATGGACGCCCACTGAGCCTATGTTGCTTATGCCGACTCGATAGATGGACTTACTTCCCGAACGTTGGGTAAGTAATCAATTCATTTACCAAAACTGCAACCTTGTTGCGAATATAAAATACACCATAGAGCCAGATCCCTCAGGTTTTGAGCGAGTATTTAAATCCCCTTTAAAAGGAAGATCTTAAATATAAAAAAAATGAGTTTTGGGATCCGCTCTAACTTTTAAAAATCATTTTGAAGACTCGAAAACACTTTAAGGAGTGGTTGGAGCAATGCTGATTTAATAAAATAAATCAGTCCCAATGTATTTAGAAAATATCTGAATATTATTATTTAAATAATATTCCCATAAAGAATAATTGAGGTAGAAGTTGGAAAACTTATAATTGAAATGAATAGTAAATAATCAAAGATATACTTATACGAAAGTAATATCTTTATTCGAATAATCAAGTAAGTTTGATTATCGAACATTATTCTTTAATAAAATAAAGAATATTAAATAATACGCGGAGTCATAATACCTCGAATGAATATTATAAATAATACTCATTAAATAAATAAAGGAGTCATACATCCTCAAATGAATATCCAATTAATAATCATTAAATAATATAAACTGAGTCTTAAGCCCTCAAATGAATATTCGAAATAATATTCAATTAATACAATAAAGGAGTCATAAGTCCTCGAATGAATATTCGAAATAATATTCAATAAATAAAATAAAGATAAAGTTATCGAATAAACCTTATTCGATTAATAGTTTTGAAAACTATAACCATATATATATATATATAATATACTCGGGAACATCGACTCCCGGTTTAGAAATATGTTCACCTTTTGATCCCCTATACTAAGGGTAAACTCGAATACCGCTTATCTCTAGCATAGGTATTATGCAACTATAAACATTTTAACCAACAGATATATAAATCAAGAATATGAAACAGGCATGCATATATACCATATCACATGCTACAATATATCGCAATAATTTGCTAATAACAAATATGCATTTATCGCAAGATCATGCATATACACATATACATCACGACAACAGTTATACGGGTAGAAAACTTGCCCGAGCGACTGGGGGTTACGAATGGCTCGGGACGAGTCTGGTAACCTATAAACAACAAGTAAGTTGGAATTAAACCAAAGTCACTTGTAAATCTATACTCTAACCAACTTAGACTCTACGCTCGTTTTGCGCTTACTGATTCTCTTAAGTCACTCGAGTACCCTCGGCTCCACCATTTTTAATAAATTACCCATTACGAGTTTTAAGGCGATTCATTTGCGAGTGTCTTACCAACTGCCTAACACACTTAACATAATTGATTCATACACTAATTAACCCTTTTTAGGTCTTTAACCTATGTTTCAAAGTAAGGCGAGGGGTAATGTTTCGTTCACGGAACATCGTTACTTAAAACGGCCGTTTCTCCTAAACCGTACATCGGAATCAAACGAACCACATATCAAAACGAAGCTCGTAACATGAACTATCTAAAAATGGCAATGGTCAAAACCTAGCAGGGAGTTCTCGGGTCCTAATGTTATGAACAAAAGCAGTCTAAAGTAAATCGGACATTACGACAGCTATGTTTACGCGATTTCCCAATTTTATACCATTCCAATTTAATCACCAAACAACCCCAATCCATTCTTACAACCAAAACCCATCCATATCACATTACAACAGCCCCAACCAACTCATTATTAACAATTATACTTATTCCTAAAACTTGAATTTAAACTATACTAAATCCTTTAACCAAACCATAAGATTTCAACACTCCATTCACCACCATTCCAACCCAAACTCTAAACAAACAAGCTTCAAGCTACTCTTTACCATAACTATCAAAATCATCCTAATATACAAAGTAAAGCTAGGGTTTGGATATGATATACCTTACTTGAAGTGGTGTGAGTAGCTAGGAAGCCTTAAGAAACCTTGAGGAGTCTTAGGGATGCTTGGATCTTAAAGGAAAAACAAGAAAAATCAAGTTTAAAAGCTTGAAATCACTATTCATTGTCTTCTTCATTGATTTCTTGGAGAAGATTGAGAATGAATTAGAGGCTTAAACTCATAAGATAGCCATAACTATACATAAGGAATACTAGAGAATTATCTTACCAATTTAGGAAGCTTGGATCTTGGATTTTGAAATTCCTTCTCTTTGAAATGTGAAAAAGCCGAGAGCAAGGTAGGAGAGATGAAATGATTTTTGTGTTTGCTTTGTTTTGTTTTGGTTGGTTGATTTTCTTTTGATTTGTTTTGGTTAATTACCTTATTAACCTTGTCTTTGTGTGGTTATAAACTAACCACATCTCCTTCCCCTTATGTCATGCTTATGTCATGCTCATGATGTCATCTTCTCTTACTTGTCCTCTCCTTATTGGTTGGATGACCTCATCATCCCTAACCTCCTTTATTAACTTCCTAATTGTTTGCCTAATGATCGCTGATCTGTTATACGGTTCGCTTAACTTTCGTTTTCATTTATCGTTTGAGGGATCATACCCGGGATCTTATTACTTGGGTTTCCTTAACCTTTCTCAATACATTATATTCCTTTTATGATCCTCTCTTATAATCCTTTAATTTAAATCTTTTTCATCCTGTTACCTTATACTCAATTCCTTCCGTATCTAGTGGATTTCCGGGAAAAATCAAAGTGTTCGGAATTGGATTCTGACGATCTTTACATACACTTATATACCATATAGAGTACTAATAAAATCTCAGAATATCCATAACAGAACCCCTACATAGTGTGGCATGAAAAGTTTTCTCATTCAGCAAAAACACTATTCATAAGGGTTACAAAAAGTTCAAAATTTTGGGGGTTATTACAGTCTCCCCTCCTTAAAAGGATTCCGTCCCGGAATCAAATAGAAAACAAATGGGGGTACTTTTCTAGCATTGCGCTCTCTAGTTCCCAAGTTGATTCTTCCACATTATGATTCTGCCATAGCACTCTGACTAGCTTGATCACTTTGTTCCGAAGCACCCGCTCCTTCTTATCTATAATCCTTACTGGCTTCTCCACGTACGTCAGATCTGGTTGCATATCCACCTGCTCGTACTCCACTATGTGTCTGGCATCCCGATAATACTTCCGTAGCATTGACACATGGAACACATTATGAACTTCTTGCAAGTTAGGGGGTAAGGCTAGCTCGTAAGCTAACTTTCCAATCCGTCTTAATATCTCAAAAGGTCCAATGTACCTTGGGCTTAGTTTTCCTTTCTTTCCAAATCTCATTAATCCCTTCCAAGGGGATACCTTTAGCAGTACTAAGTCCCCTAGTTCATATTCCTTGTCCTTTCGGGCTAGGTCTGCATATTTCTTCTGTCTGTCTTGGGCTGCCACATGCCGTCCTCTGATAAGATCCACTATGTCTTTGGTCCTTTGGACCACTTCGGGTCCGAGCATCTTCCGTTCTCCTACTTCATCCCAGTATAAGGGAGATCGACATCTTCTTCCGTACAGGGCCTCATAAGGCGGCATTTCGATGCTAGCATGAAAGCTATTGTTATAAGAAAACTCGATTAACGGCAAGTGATCATCCCAACTTCCTTTAAAGTCTATTGCACAGACTCTCAACATATCCTCTAGTGTCTGGATGGTCCTTTCACTCTGCCTATCCGTCTGGGGATGGTACGCGGTACTCATATTTAACTTGGTCCCCGCACATTCTTGAAAGCTCCTCCAAAATCTGGAGTTGAACCTGGGGTCTCGGTCTGAGACAATGGACGCTGGGACTCCATGTCGCGTCACTATTTCCTTAAGGTAAATGTCCACCAGTCTATCGACTGTGTATCTCTCATTGATAGGGATGAAATGAACTGACTTTGTCAGTCGGTCTATAATTACCCATATGGCATCATGGTTGGCTTTCGTCCTTGGCAAGCCTACAACAAAATCCATCGCTATCTGTTCCCATTTCCACTCGGGAATCTCCAGGGGTCGTAAAAGTCCACTGGGTCTCTGGTGCTCTGCCTTTACTTTTTGGCAAGTAAAACATTTGCTTACCCATTCTTCTACGTCCCTCTTCATGTTGGGCCACCAGTAATATTCCTTCAAATCCCTATACATCTTGGTACTTCCCGGGTGAATGGAATACCTTGAACTATGGCTTTCATCCAAAATCTCATCTTTAAGCTCTTGAACGCTTGGAACCCAAATCCGGTAAGAGTACCTCATCCCTTTATCATCTTTCTCCGTATGGATCTCTTCTCCATTCATTGACTCTCTGCCCTCATTCATTATTCTTTCTTGGCACAATCTAATCTTTTCTAATAACTCTGGCTGCATTGATATCTCAAACAGCTTTTCAGTTCCGGTTCCGGTTACCTTTACTTCTATTTCCATTCTTTCAAAATCCCTGATTAATTCCTCCGAAGTCATTATCATTCTGAGTCTTTCCTTCCTACTGAGGGCGTCAGCCACCACATTGGCTTTCCCCGGGTGATAGAGAATCTCACAATCATAGTCCTTGATTAGTTCTAACCATCTCCTCTGGCGCATGTTGAGCTCTTTCTGCGTAAATATGTACTTGAGGCTCTTATGGTCTGTGAAAATCTCGCACTTCTCTCCATACAAGTAGTGCCTCCAAATTTTTAAGGCAAATACTATTGCCGCGAGCTCAAGGTCATGAGTAGGATATCTAATCTCATATTCCTTCAGTTGTCTCGATGCATACGCAATTACTTTACCGTGCTGCATAAGCACACACCCTAATCCTTTGTACGACGCGTCACTATATATCACAAAATCTCCTTTTCCGTCCGGTAATGCCAACACCGGGGCCGTTACCAACCTTTTCTTTAATTCCTGAAAACTGTTCTCGCATTTCTCCGTCCATTCAAACTTCTCTGTCTTACGAGTAAGTCATGTCAAAGGGGCTGCGATCTTCGCAAAGTCCTGTACAAATCTACGATAGTAGCCGGCCAATCCTATGAAACTCCTTACCTCTGTGGGTGTGGTTGGCCTTTCCCAATTTGAGACCGCCTCTATCTTGGAGGGGTTGACCAATACTCCTTCTTTATTGATCACATGTCCTAAAAACTGTACTTCATTCCGCCAGAATTCACACTTCGAGAATTTGGCATATAACTGTTCCTCTCTGAGTATTCCTAGAGCTATCCTCAAATGCTTTGCAAGTTCTGCCTCAGTCCTTGAGTAGATCAAAATATCATCGATAAAAACTATCACACACTTGTCCAAGTACTTCTTAAATACTCTGTTCATTAAGTCCATGAAAGCCGCTGGGGCGTTGGTTAATCCAAAGGACATTACCAAGAACTCATAATGCCCATACCTGGTACAGAACGCTGTCTTGGAAATATCTTCGGGTTTAATCTTTAGTTGGTGATATCCAGTTCTCAGGTCGATCTTGGAAAAATAAACAGCATCCTTTAGCTGGTCGAACAGATCGTCTATTCTAGGTAATGGGTACTTGTTCTTTATGGTTAGCTTGTTCAACTCTCGATAGTCGATGCACAGCCTCATGCTCCCATCTTTCTTCTTAACAAATAAAACTGGTGCTCCCCACGGAGACACACTGGGTCTTATCATACCCTTATCCAAGAGTTCCTGCAATTGGATAGCTAATTCCTTCATTTCTAACGGGGCTAATCGGTAAGGTGCTTTTGAAACTGGCGTCGTCCCTGGGGCCAACTCAATAGCAAATTCAATCACTCTATCGGGTGGTAATCCCGGAAGGTCTTGTGGGAATACGTCTTCAAATTCGTTGACTACCGGAAGATCTTGTAAGTTGGGCACCTCCTTCTGCGTGTCCACCACATAGGCTAGGTAGGCCTCATTTCCTTTTCGTAGCATCCTTCTGGCCTGGGCCATAGTCAAAAATTTCTGCGTCTGCCTTTTTCCTCTAAATATAACTTCTTTCTTCCCTGGGATATTTAACTTAACTTTCTTCCCTTTACAGTCTATCTGAGCATCATTGCTAGATAGCCAGTCCATTCCCAAAATTACATCAAACTCCCCTAATTTAAAAGGGATCAGATCAACACTAAAAGATTGTTCCCCTATGCCTATCTCACAGGCGGGGTGAATCTGGTTAACAGGAATAATTTCATGGTTGGCTATTTCTACTTGTAAGGGCTCTATCAAGGGTTCAGCTTTAAGTCTTAATTTACGCGCAAAGTCCCTTAATATAAAAGATTTAGTTGCTCCCGAATCATATAAAACGTTTGCACTAACTGAATTTAGAGAAAGGGTACCTGCTATCACATCTGAGTCTTTCATAGCATCCTGGACTGTCATGTTGAAAGTCCTCGCAGTAGGTGGCTTATTGGAGGTAGCCCTGCTGGCTCCTGAAGCTGCTGGTTTGTTCATTGGGCATTCCCTCTTCCAATGACCCGGGCGTCCACACTGATGACAAGTGGTGGTTGGAATGACGGCAGGGGTTGATGAAGGGCACTTAGTTGAATAGTGACCTTCCCGACCGCACTTAAAGCAGGTTACTGGCTTTCCTTTACACTCCCCAATGTGCATCCTTCCACAAGTGTTACAGGCTGGTAATGGGGGTCAAGACTGGTTGGAATAGGACATTCTTGACTTCTGGCCGCTCTGGCTCACACTCACGCTCATTGGCCGCTTAAACCAGTGTTCTTTCCCGGTAGGGACACTGCTCCTCGATTAAATCTAGTTGGGAAGCTCCTTCCTGCGGAACCTCCACCCATGCTCACACTTTTCCTCTTTATTCCCTTCTTCTCTCTTTCCTTCTGCATCTGTTCACTTCCGGCTTCTACAATCGTTGCCTTTTGCACCAGAGTGGCATAATCCGTAAGCTCAAGGATTGCCACCCTATTCTGAATCCACGGTTTCAGTCCCTGCTGAAACCTCCTAGCTTTCTTTTCCTCGGTGCTCACAAATTTCGGCACAAACCTTGATAACTCAGTAAATTTCATTTCATACTCTGCTACAGATAAGTTATTCTGCTTTAGCTCCAAGAACTTGAGCTCCATCTGGTTTTCCATAAACCTCGGGAAATACTTTCCCAGAAACAACTGACTGAATCTCTCCCAGGTTATAATAGCATTTGTCTCCATGTTTTTCTTGGCCTCCCACCAGTAGTTGGCCTCTCCTTTTAGAAGGTAGGTAGCAAATACAGTCTTCTGTGCCTCATCGGTACTCAAAATCTCAAAGGATTTCTCCATTTCCTTTAACCATGCCCTTGCCTCAACTGGGTCGGCTGATTCGTGGAACTCAGGGGGCTTAAGGGACTTAAAAGCCCTGAAAGAGTTTGCCACAGCATTGTTATTTCCTTGAGGGGGTGGGTTGGGTTGGCGTTCCAAGTTTTGCCTTAGTAGTTGCATGAACTGGCCCATGGGATCCATGCCTGGGTTTGGTACTGGTTGCTCAACCTCAGTTTCTCCTTCTTCAGCCTCTATCTCAACTCCCTCAACATCATATGTTTCCTCTTCCTCTTCATACAGGGAGTCATCCTGTTCCACATAATCCTCATCTTCCTCTTCACTGTGTTCCTGGTTCCTATTGTCCTGATTATGGCTTCCCTGGTCCTCAGATCCAGGGTTCGCCCTAGTTCCAATCTTTCTTGGCGGCATGATACTGTTAATAAAAAAAATATTAGGAAATTCAACGTTAGGTCACAATCATACTCAACATTGTGCCTTGCACAGCTCTTATAATGGGGAGAACGTATCTCGCAATTCTATTACATTATGTCAGTTCTAATAAGAAGTGCAGTAATAATAATGATAAAAACAGTGATCTCGTCACTAAGGAACTGAACTGAAAGGAAACAAATATATACATAATGCGAGAAATACATAGTTTGATTTGGTCAAAAGTACAACAGTGCTACAACCATCTGTCCCAAAAGTGATACACAAGAGTCTATCTGTCTAGTCAGAAAAAAAGGGATGCTATATACAAGTCAACTATCCTGGAAAATTAGCTCTTACTAAGACCTCGACTAACTAGACAACTAGACTATTCCATTATCAGTCCTGAATCACACACCGGAGCGGGTCAGCTCCCATACCCTTTCCATCGCACGACGGAAGATATAGTCGGCCTGCCGCCTGGAGATCCTACCATGCCTGTCCCCCTGGAGTGATCTGAGCCTCGCTCGGGACGTGAGCTCTATCCCCGTAAGCTCCCTCCTCAAGGATCGGGGTATAGCAACCCTAGTCTCATAAGCTCGGGTACGCCTACCCGCCCTCTCCGCATCCAACTCCCTCCTGGCCTCATCCAGCCGGGCCTCAGCAACAGCCACTCAGGTCCTCAGTACATCCTGAACATAGCCGTGGGCTAACAAAGACTGCCTGTGGGCAGGGTCGAGAGGTGGTGAATCCGGAGCCGCTGGGGGTGCCTCCTCAGTCTGCCTAGGCTCGGAAGTATGGGTCTCTGAGCTGTCCTCATAGGGGATCCAAGATAGTGGTGGAGGGGTAGGAGCTTTGACCACCGGAAGTGTGGGTAAAGGGGTACCAGCGTACACTACCATGGGTCCGACACGCTCCTCAGCTACTGGGACCTCATCCGGGTCCTCCTCATCTGGAATAGCAATGACCTCTGTCTCTGACTCCTCTGAGGGGTCCTCCTCATCTGAAATAGCAATGACCTCCGTCTCTGACTCCTCTGAGGGGTCCTCCTCATCCTCCTCCATCTCAGGCTCCTCCTGATCCTCGACATCTAGCAGTGCCTCATCATGCTCACGCTCGAACATCTCAGAATCCTATATCTCAGGCGCCTACACATTAAACAAGCTAAGTTACTATCATGATACTTATAAGGGTTCCCGGAAGGGTTTTAACTGTCAGTACTACTTTAAGTAGTCCGACCATGAACTTGGCAAGAGTTCTTATTATCTTTGTGAGTTTATTATTATATCGTAGCATCATCTCTGAGGTTTATAACGCTTGACTCTGATACCATTTCTGTAACACCCCCAGATCCGGGGTCAGGGATCCGGGTCATCACGGTCTTTCTTTCCACAATATCACTTAACTGAATTAATAATAAATAACCTCATGCTGTGACCCCACACTAACACACACCACAACCCGTTATAGTCTCGGAGATGAAATTGAAATAAGTACAAGTCTTTGAATCCACAATTTAAAAGTTATTACAACCCAAAATGATTACTTGATAAATTTACAGTTAATTGCCATTATCTGCCACAAGCTATAATTATACAATATTTGGTTCCCAAAAGTAGAATGCCTGATCTACCAATAGATCTACCTCTGCAGCTATAGCAGCTACAACATCAACGGGAAGATGCGGGACGCTTCCCACGCGCTTGCGCTGGGTCTGCTGGAGTCTGGCCATCTTTCCTAACTGTTGTTGTGTGATGAAGAAATAAAGCAAGAGTGAGCCTTACAGCTCGCAAGATAATATATATAGTGTAAACAATAACACAAGTATCTAAATGGATAACTTGCTGGAAACCTTTATCAGGTGCAAGATAATTACTTACTGGATATAAGTAATAACAAGGGATGAAGTTACCAAATACTTCACTATACTTATATCATTTATAAAGCTACTTGAACTACCACTGTTCAAAGTATAATGAGCTTTCAACAGTTCATCACATAGATGAGACTACAAGACAAGATTTGAATAGATTAAATCTTCGAAGTATTATTGAAGGAAATGAAGTTATGATATACTTCATTAAGTTCCGATATATATATATCCACATATACATCTTCTTTATACAGTCCCTGAAAACCTCTGTCATGTAAAGTATGAACAGAGTTTGTAACATCCAATGAATTTTTGAAAGGGAAAAAGAATTGTGGCATAAACCCGATATCTTGCTGATCAGGCAAAGATACCAATAAGTAACCTTTTCTACTAGTAGATGGATGAATTCCCCACTGGTCATCACCCTGGTCGCAATAGGACCTTATGCTGGACTGCCACTCAGCCACTTATGCATTTGATGGACTCCCACTGAGCCACTTACACTATCATGGACGCCCACTGAGCCCATGTTGCTTATGCCGACTCGATAGATGGACTTACTTCCCGAACGTTGGGTAAGTAATCAATTCATTTACCAAAACTGCAACCTTGTTGCGAATATAAAATACACCATAGAGCCGGATCCCTCAGGTTTTGAGCGAGTATTTAAATCCCCTTTAAAAGGAAGATCTTAAATATAAAAAAATGAGTTTTGGGATCCGCTCTAACTTTTAAAAATCATTTTGAAGACTCGAAAACACTTTAAGGAGTGGTTGGAGCAATGCTGATTTAATAAAATAAATCAGTCCCAATGTATTTAGAAAATATCTGAATATTATTATTTAAATAATATTCCCATAAAGAATAATTGAGGTAGAAGTTGGAAAACTTATAATTGAAATGAATAGTAAATAATCAAAGATATACTTATATGAAAGTAATATCTTTATTTGAATAATCAAAAGTAAGTTTGATTATCGAACATTATTCTTTAATAAAATAAAGAATATTAAATAATACGCAGAGTCATAGTACCTCGAATGAATATTATAAATAATATTCATTAAATAAATAAAGGAGTCATACATCCTCAAATGAATATCCAATTAATAATCATTAAATAATATAAACCGAGTCTTAAGCCCTCGAATGAATATTCGAAATAATATTCAATTAATACAATAGAGGAGTCATAAGTCCTCGGATGAATATTCGAAATAATATTCAATAAATAAAATAAAGATAAAGTTATCGAATAAACCTTATTCGATTAATAGTTTTGAAAACTATAACCATATATATATAAAATATATATAATATACTCGGGAACATCGACTCCCGGTTTAGAAATATGTTCACCTTTTGATCCCCTATACTAAGGGTAAACTCGAGTACCGCTTATCTCTAGCATAGGTATTATGCAACTATAAGCATTTTAACCAACAGATATATAAATCAAGAATATGAAACAAACATGCATATATACCATATCACATGCTACAATATATCGCAAGAATTTGCTAATAACCAATATGCATTTCTCGCAAGATCATGCATATACACATATACATCACGACAACAGTTATACGGGTAGAAAACTTGCCTGAGCGACTGGGGGTTACGAATGGCTCGGGACGAGTCTGGTAACCTATAAACAACAAGTAAGTTGGAATTAAACCAAATTCACTTGTAAATCTATACTCTAACCAACTTAGACTCTACGCTCGTTTTGCGCTTACTGATTCTCTTAAGTCACTCGAGTACCCTCGGCTCTACCATTTTTAATAAATTACCCATTACGAGTTTTAAGGCGATTCCTTCGCGAGTGTCTTACCAACTGCCTAACACACTTAACATAATTGATTCATACACTAATTAACCCTTTTTAGGTCTTTAACCTATGTTTCAAAGTAAGGCGAGGGGTAATGTTTCGTTCGCGAAACGTCATTACTTAAAACGGCTGTTTCTCCTAAACCGTACATCGGAATAAAACGAACCATATATCAAAACAAAGCTCGTAACATGAAATATCTAAACATGGCAATGGTCAAAACCTAGCAGGGAGTTCTCGGGTCCTAATGTTATGAACAAAAGCAGTCTAAAGTAAATCGGACATTACGACGGCTATGTTTACGCGATTTCCCAATTTTATATCATTCCATTTCAATCACCAAACAACCCCAATCCATTCTTACAACCAAAACCCATCCATATCACATTACAACAGCCCCAACCAACTCATTATTAACAATTATACTTATTCCTAAAACTTGAATTTAAACTATACTAAATCCTTTAACCAAACCATAAGATTTCAACACTCCATTCACCACCATTCCAACCCAAACTCTAAACAAACAAGCTTCTAGCTACTCTTTACCATAACTATCAAAATCATCCTAATATACAAAGTAAAGCTAGGGTTTGTAGATGATATACCTTCCTTGAAGTGGTGTGAGTAGCTAGGAAGCCTTAAGAAGCCTTGAGGAGTCTTAGGGATGCTTGGATCTTAAAGGAAAAACAAGAAAAATCAAGTTAAAAACCTTGAAATCACTATTCATTGTCTTCTTCATTGATTTCTTGGAGAATATTGAGAATGAATTAGAGGCTTAAACTCATAAGATAGCCATAACTATGCATAAGGAATACTAGAGAATTATCTTACCAATTTAGGAAGCTTGGATCTTG
Organism: Apium graveolens; assembly: GCF_009905375.1. Lineage (NCBI taxonomy): Eukaryota > Viridiplantae > Streptophyta > Magnoliopsida > Apiales > Apiaceae > Apium > Apium graveolens. The sequence goes on from NC_133653.1 coordinate 175,506,866, forward strand.
GATTTCGAAATTCCTTCTCTTTGAAATGTGAAAAAGCCGAGAGCAAGGTGGGAGAGATGAAATGATTTTTGTGTTTGCTTTGTTTTGTTTTGGTTGGTTGATTTTCTTTTGATTTTTTTTGGTTAATTACCTTATTAACCTTATCTTTGTGTGGTTATAAACTAACCACATCTCCTTCCCCTTATGTCATGCTTATGTCATGCTCATGATGTCATCTTCTCTTACTTGTCCTCTCCTTATTGGTTTGATGACCTCATCATCCCTAACCTCCTTGATTAACTTCCTAATTGTTTGCCTAATGACCGCTGATCTGTTATACGGTTCGCTTAACTTTCGTTTTCGTTTATCGTTTGAGGGATCATACCCGGGATCCTATTACTTGGGTTTCCTTAACCTTTCTCAATACATTATATTCCTTTTATGATCCTCTCTTATAATCCTTTAATTTAAATCCTTTTCATCCTGTTACCTTATACTCAATTCCTTCCGTATCTAGTGGATTTCCGGGAAAAAACAAAGTGTTCAGAATTGGATTCTGACGATCTTTACATACACTCATATACCATATAGAGTACTAATAAAATCTCAGAATATCCATAACAGAACCCCTACATAGTGTGGCATGAAAAGTTTTCTCATTCAGCAAAAACACTATTCACAAGGGTTACAAAAAGTTCAAAATTTTGGGGGTTATTACACTCAGCTTCAAAGAAACCATCTTTATCTTCCAAGGCTGGTTCAGTGGGAATGTCAAAAATATCAAAGTCATCCTGTTCTCCACTATAGTAGACATCATCAGCCTTCCTTGTGTCTCCAGCAGAAGAATCTTTTTCTTTACCCTTTCCACTTCTCCCTTGATTCTCCCCCTTAGTTGAGGAATCGAATCCTCTACAGATTTTCCTTTAGACCGTCCCTAACCTCCATTACCTCCAGAGCATGAGCCTCCACCAGACGGCCCTTCAAAGAAAGTCCTTTGTTCTTCATTAGAGCAGTGAGAATTTTTGATAATGAAATACAAGTGCTTCATCCCTTCATTGAGATGTTCCATACCCTTTTCTATCTTCACGAATCTGGAAGAGTCCAGTGAATGATTCATTTCAACTAGGTCTTCAAGAGAATTCATTCTAGTATGGAGAGAGCCGAAGTTTGCAATATCGTCGGCTGATAAAGTTGGAGATTCCTGAATGGAATTAAGCTTTGGTATCACAGTGGTCTTGAAAGCTGAGATATCATTTCTAATGAATGCCAGCTGATTGTTGACAGAGGTGGAAGAAGATGATCGTTCAACCACTTGTGCTTTGAATGTTTGAGCCTCAGCCTGACTTTTAGCATGTTATTCTTTCATATCAGCAATTTGAGCTAACAGATTTTCAGTGTTTGTGTCTGTGTGTGCGCTCACCTGAATATCTCTCCTATTTGGTTCACTCAACTCACGTGCTTGTGTTTCTCTCAATATAAATGCTCGTGAGGAGCCATCATGTTGCTGATCTTCTGTACCTGCAATTGAAATCACCCTAGCCTCTTCAAGAGAGGTCAGTGGTGGTGCAATGGGAATTCGCGAGTCCCGATCCTCAGTCAAATCTATCTTTTCATGTGAAATAGATGTCTGAATTGCTTCAGGGATAGATTGACCGAGTTGCCCTCCACTTTCTCCAGATAAATCTGCCAGTGGAGAATCCCGTGAGGGAGCCAGAGGTGTTGGATCTGGGAGGGGAGAAAATGACTCTATTAGAGGTGGCTGAGAGTCAGATTTTCCCTCAGAAGCATGTGACTGCTCTTCTGCCGTAACTATGACAGGCACTGTAACTGACTCAATGTACACTCCTTTCTCTGTGTCCTGAGTATCATCTATTGGTCTGTATGCTTCCATTGTGAGTAATGGAAGTGTGCTTGACTCAGTACAAGATGCCATGGCCCTATGGCGAATTTCAATAGATTCATCCTGTTGAGAGAATGTCTCTAGTAACTGTTCATTGGCCATATCAAAGTCCATGTCCTGTTGGGAGGACACGGATGGGCTTTTAGATGCCTCAGTAACTGTTTTTCTTTTCTTGGGAGGAGGCAGAGCTGAGGGTTCATTCACATCCAACAACATACTACTTCCTACTAACCTTCTCGGTAACATTTTAGACAGTGGGGGAGAGGTTGAGACAGGTTGAGACTCTGTGTTTGGCTCTATGACCTGGGATTGAAGCTGCGGTTCTACAGCTTCTTGGTCAACCCTATCAACCAATGGGGGTCTTTCAACAGAAGTAGGAATGGTGTGAGAGTGAGGAATTATTACCTGCAGTGGAAGAGCATCTGATGTTTGAGCCTGGGTGGCTTGAACCACTGGAGGTTGAGGTTGCTGTTCATGACCGGGAAGATTGAAAATTGGTAAAGGAATGAAGGTGGCCATGAAAGCAGATACAAGTACTGGAACTTGCATGAATTTGAAGGAAGTGTCTTGGCGTGTGTAGATCTTTTTGCTTACGGGAGGGGGTTCAGCTACTGATGAGTTAGAAAAAAGAGCCTTATGCTCAGGTGTGAGAAGATGTTCTGCTATAAGCATGAGAAAGCGAGCGTAATAGCAAGAAACCCTACAATTTGTGGAATGATCACGCTTAGCTGAAATGAGACATCTCAGAAGAATGGGTAAAAGTAATTTGCCAACATTGATCCTTTGATTGAAAACAACTGCAAGACCAATATACTGCAGAGTGGAAGTGATGTTGTGAAAATTTAATTTAGTGTAGTTGGCAAACACTTTGGAAAGAGTATCAAAGAAAATGTCCCAGCCAGAAACCAAATTGGATTTAGAAAGCTTGGTTAAATTAATCACCCCTTGATAGTGAATGACATGGAAAAAGTTTGAAATCTCATTTTCAGAGGGTAAATTACAGAAATTGTCCATTGGAAAATTTAACGCTCGATTGATGACTGTTTCATCAACTACATACTGTGTCTTTGCCACGGTGAATGAAAAAGATTTTGAATCATCGGCCACAGTAGAGGTTGTGCAAATCAGTCTAAGCAGATCGACATTTAATAGCACATTTGATTTAATAGTAGAGCTAAAAATCGAATGGTCATTTAAAAATCTAATCCACGGCTTAAATTTTTCCACATCACACTTTTCTGGATTAAAACAACCAACATGATTATGCGAAACAATTTGGAAATTGAGAGCCATTAAAAATATAATAAAACACATACTTTAAGAATTTTATGAATTAAATTAAGAAAATTCAAATTAAAAAATAATAATAATTCGAATTAAATCAATTATATCCGAAAAACATAGAAAGAAATGTATCTCGTTAATGTTCTTAACTCACAAAATCAGATTTGCAAACTTACAAGACACAAAACCAAATTGAAATAAAGAAATAAAAAAAACTGATTTTGAAGGGAAAAAAATGAAGTGAAAATAGAAAAAAATGGGCAGCACTTCCTCACTGTATGTATACACACGTATATGTATATATCACAGTTAAGTGTGCTAAGTAAAAACTCGAGCAAGAAGATAACAATGGCGATGGATTTGATCGAAGAGAGAGAGAAAGACACGACTGTTGAAAAAGATTTAAAACAAAATACAATCACAAAAATTATAAAGTAGGACAACTGGTATGACAATCGAGGATAGTCATACCGATTGTCTTCCCGATTGTCATACCAGGCAACCGGTTGGAATTTAAAAAGGAAAAAGATAACTGGTATGCCAATCTGATAGTCATACCGATTGTCATACCGATTGTCATACCAGTATCAAATAATATGAAGTTAAACAGAATATACTAGAAAGACAATCGATAGTCATACCGAGTCATTCTAGTAAAAAAATAAAAAGAAATATATATATATATATATATATAATATAAGTTTTATAACTGGCAAGACTATTGATAGTCATACCGATTGTCTTGCCAGTATAAAATTAAACTGAAAATAAAATTAAACACATATACACATATACACTGGAATGACTTTCTGCAAGACAATTTCAATTGTCTTGCCGATTGTCATTGCAGTAATAAATCAAATATAAACAGAATTTACACTTACACAAAATATTTACAAAATTAAAATACTTAGAAATAATTATATTTTATTCCAAAAACAGATTTCTGTTGAATTTTAGCAAACAAAATTCATAGAAAAATATTTTTAGAGAAAATAAATTATTATGAGATATTAAAATTAACAAGTAGAATAAATAAAGAAGATAAAATAATAAAACTTACATAGAAATAAGCAAGAAAAATGATAAATATGATAAAATAAATTTGCAAATGAATTTTTCATTCATGAAAAATTCATTTGTAAATTCATTTAAGAACAGATCTCAGATATTAACTAGTTTAATCACTAAAGCTATTCAACATACCCAATTTACCAACTAATCTGGTAAATGTGGATTCATCAAGTGGTTTAGTGAAAATATCTGCTATTTGTTCTTTTGTTAGAACAAAAAATAGTTCAACATTACCATTCATGACGTGCTCTCTAATAAAATGATACCTGATGTCAATGTGCTTGGTCCTTGTATGCTGCACAGGATTGTTGGTAATAGCTATTGCACTTGTATTGTCACATAGAATAGGTATTTTGTTCAATACAGAGCCATAGTCCCGTAGCTGATTCCTAATCCACAAGATCTGAGCACAGCAGCTTCCAGCACCAATATATTCAGCCTCGGCCGTTGAATTGGAAACTGTTTGCTGTTTCCTGCTGTACCATGAGACTCGTCTACTACCTAGGAATTGATAACTCCCTGAGGTGCTTTTCCTATCAACAACACTTCCTGCGTAATCTGAATATGTATATCCAACAAGGTTAAAACCAGATTCTTTAGGGTACCAAATACCTAGATTTGGTGTTCCCTTAAGATATCTCAAGATTCGTTTAACAGCAACGAGATAAATATCTCTAGGATCCGCTTGGAACCTTGCACATAAGCATGTAGCATATATAATATCTGGTCTACTTGCAGTAAGATAGAGTAACGAGCCAATCATACCTCTGTAGCTTGTGACATCTACCTTAATGGAGTTTTCACATGGTCCAAGCTTGACAGCTGTAGTTGACGGAGTCCTTGCTGATGCAGAATCCTCTAGATTATACTTTTTGAGGAGTTCCTTGAGATACTTGGATTGACAAATAAAAGTTCCATCTAACCTTTGATTTAATTATAATCCAAGAAAGAACTTCAGCTCTCCCATCATGCTCATTTCAAATTTGCTGTGCATTAACTTAGCAAATCTCTTACAGAGATTATCATTAGTATACCCAAATATTATATCATCCACATAGACTTGGACTAATATATTATCATTCTTATGTTTTTTAGAAAAGAGAGTTTTGTCTATGACACCTCTTATAAAGCTATTTTCAATAAGAAATTCAGAGAGAGTGTCATACCATTTTCTAGGAGACTGTTTGAGACCATAGATAGCCTTGAAAAGAAAGTAGACAAAATCCAAATGATCTGGATCTTCAAAACCAGGAGGTTGCTCTACATACACCTCTTCATCCAGCTTTCCATTCAGAAAGGCACTCTTGACATCCATTTGATAAACTTTAAAGTTCGAGAATGCTGCGAATGCCAGAAATATCCTGATGGCCTCTAGTCTAGCTACTGGAGCATAGGTTTCATCATAATCAATGCCTTCAGCTTGAGAATACCCTTTAGCTACCAGTCTTGCTTTGTTTCTTGTAACCACACCATCTTCATCTAGTTTATTCCTGAATACCCACTGAGTACCAACATCTTTCTTGTGTGTAGGTCTAGGTACCAGTTTCCAGACTTGTTGATGTTCAAACTGATTGAGTTCATCTTGCATGGAAATCACCCAATCTGGATCAATCAGTGCTTCTTCAATCTTCTTAGGTTCCATCTCAGAAAGAAATCCTGAGAACATACATTCATTTTGAGTAGCACGTCTAGTTCTGACTCCAACATCTGGATCACCAATAATCAACTCAAAAGGATGAGCTTTATTCCAGACAGTCTGTCTTGGAAGATTTGATCTTGATGATTCGCCTTGAAATTCATTGGGATGTTGTGTCCTACTAGTTGATCCTTCAGCATCTCCCCCTGAGTTGTTGTCAGGTTGACTTGATGATTCTTCGTCAGTAGCAGTGATATCTCCATTGTTGCCAATGTTTCTATCACCATTACCTTGAGTATCATCATGATTAACAGGTTCTTCACCATGTTCTGATTCTGAATCTGACATATCATCAAACTTCAGTTTCTCAGAAGGATCTTCAGTTTGGATACTAGGGAGTTTAGTGTCATCAAATGTAACATTGACACTTTTAGTTACTTTATGTTGATCAATGATATACACCTTGTATGATCTTCTTCCATATCCAACAAAAATACCCTCATATGCCTTTGCCTCGAATTTACCACGACGATCATCTCCATCCTTGAGCACGAAACATCTGGCACCAAATACATAAAAGTATTTGATAGAAGGTTTCTGTTCATTCATAATCTTATAAGGAGTCTTCATGAAGTCTTTGTTGAGTAGAGTTCGATTCTGAGTATAACATGCAGTATTGACAGCTTCAGCCCAAAAGTACATTGGAAGACCTGATTCACTTAACATAGTTCTTGCAGCTTCAATCAATGTACGATTCTTCCTTTCTACCACTCCATTTTGCTGAGGGGTTCTAGGGGCTGAAAATTGTCTGGTAATCCCTTTGTCTGTACATAATCCATTGAGAAGTGAATTCTTGAATTCTGTTCCATTATCTGACCTTATTGCTCTAACAGGGACATTAGAATCTAACTCGATCAACTTGATATGATCAATCACAACTTGTGGTGTTTCATCCTTAGAGTGAAGGAATAAAACCCAAGTATACTTGGAATAGTCATCAACTATCATAAGACAGTAACACATATTTGACATCGAAAGAACATTAACTGGTCCAAATAAATCCATGTGCAATAATTACAGAACACCAGTTATGGAGGATGTGCTAGTGCCTTTGTGACTTGCTTTCTTTGACTTTCCTTTCTGGCAAGCCTCACACAGTCCTTCTGGGGAGAATTCCAGCTGAGGCAGACCTCTGATCAGTTCTCTCTTGACAAGAGAATTCATTGATTTGAAATTGAGATGGGAAAGTCTCTTGTGCCATAGCCAACTCTCATCTGAAGATGCCTTTACATAGAAACAATTGACTTCAGGATTGCTTCCAGAGTTCATGTCAGCTACGAACAGATTTCCTTTCCGGATTCCCATCAAGGAGGGTTTTTCACTTTTCTTGTGCAGAATCTGACACTTCAGCTTGTCGAATAAAACATTGTAGCCGTTGTCACAGAACTGACTAATACTAAGCAGATTGTGTTCAAGTCTTTGCACAACATACACATTTTCAATGATAACATTACCAGCTTACAAACAACCATATCCCTCAGTTAGACCTTTGCTGTTATCTCCAAAGGTAACCATCGGGTCAGCTTTCTCAACCACATTTGATAGAAGGGCTCTATCTCCGGTCATATGTCTTGACGATCCGCTGTTAAGAATCCACACTACCGGTTGCACCTGTTTAATGCCCTGCAATATAAATGGATTAGACCTTCTTCGGAACCCAAACTTGGTGGGGTCCGGCATACTTGTAGAATTGGCCTTTATCAGGAAAAACAACATTCTTAACTTTTATGTTCTCAACTTTCTCAACAACTGGACATTTGACCTTGTAAACAGCCTTGACAAATTTCTGTTTAGGCTTAGGCACAAATGTCTCCTTTCTAGCTTTAGGAGGACTAGCAGTCTTAGGCCTATTATGCTTCTTATTATTCACATGCTGACGAGGAGTAGTCTTATCACTAGAAACGTTCTTATCATTAAAATAAGCAACCATCAAATTAAAAACACAAGACATGCAATTAGAAACACCACATACTTTATGAGAGGAATTAGCAACAGGCAAATTATGCATGGTAGGCATGGCATTTTTGTTATCCAACTCAGGTGTGTCTGAGTTAGTCTTAGTTGCTTTCACAACTTTGACTGGAACTTTTGACACACTTGACTTGGAAACAACCTTCTCATTAACAAGATCTTCAGCACGTATTTCTTCTTGAATAATAAAAGAGGTCTCATCAAATTGTTCAGCAATTGATTTTTTATAGAGGGGTTTATCAACATCCTTAAGCACATGTGGTACTTCCCTACCTTTAGCACAAACATGAGGAGGGGAGTTTATGCCTAATTCACGAATAGCAACAATATAATCATAACCTACTCCAGATGTTTGATTAATAGCTTGCTTATTGTAGAACTCTTTAGCCTTAGAGCAAGAATTAAAGTAAGCTTTGACCTTAGTCTCAAGACCGGTGATCTTGTCTTTAAGAATAGTTTCGAGTTGTCTATAACAGTCAACTCTTTTCTCTAGAAAAGATACTTGTTCTTTTAATTTATCTTGATTAATGTGCACAAGTCTTAATTCATTGACCTCTTTCTCAAGGTCTTTGATTTGTTAAATTAACATTTCATTATCATGACGAGCACAATCTAAGGAGCCTCCTAGATGATAGACTAATTCAGCATCAGTAAATTTTACCTCTTTTCTTGACGATGAGGTGTTTGCATCACTAGCCATAAGAGCAAGATTCCCAACTTCTTCATCTTCACTGTCAGTATCATCCCAGCTTCTTCCCTTTACCAGGTAAGCCCTTTCAGATTTACTCTTCTGATTAGAATCATAAGAGTTCTTCCTAACTTGTTTTGGCTTCCTGCATTATGTGGTAAAGTGTCCCAACTCATTGCAGTTAAAGCATTGAATGGTGCTTCAATCTACCATCCCTATTTTGTATCCACCACTACTGGTGTTAGAGGATGAAGATCCACCTTTCTGGAATCTGTTGTAGTTGGACTTGTACTTGAACTTGGGATTCCTCTTGAATCTGACATTGGAGAATCTCTTGACAATCAGGGCCATTGACTTATCTTCCAATTGCTCCAGTTCTTCCAAGGAGTAAAAATCATCTCCTGATGGATTTGTAGTAGGAGGATCAAATTCTGCTACTATCACATTTTCTTCAGCCTTGGAAGACTGTACCATTCTCTCTGACTGTTGAGATTGTTGTTGTTGTTGTTCTTTAGCTACTAGAGCAGTAGATGTGCTGACCACTCTTCCTTTCCCGTAGACTTCCTTTTGCTGAATCTACTCTAACTCATAGGTTTTTAGCACACCATAGAGCCTTTCCAAAGAAATCTCATTCAGATCTCTCGCTTCTCTTATGGCAGTGATTATATACTCAAGATGAGTTGGCAGTGTTAAAAGGAACTTTTTGTTGACCTCCCTGATTGAATAATATTTTCCATTTATGTTCAGGTTGTTGATCAATGCATTGTACCTCTCAAACACTTCAGTAATTCCTTCTCCTGGATTGGATTTAAAATGTTCATACTCAGAGGTTAGGATCTCTAACTTCTTCTCCCGAACTTCCTCTGTGCCTTCATTAATCACCTCAATAGTTTCCCTTATGTGTTTGGAATTTTTACAGTTCATCACATGTCTGTTCATCAAGGGATCAAGGGAATCAACTAAAATTAATTGAAGGCTAGCATCCAAGGAGGCTTCTTCTTTTTCAGCAGGAGAAAAATCCTCAGTATCCTTTACATAGGTTCTAGCTTTGGTAATTACAACATCATCTTCTATAACCTCTGGTTCAATAACCATTGGATTTTTGGACCCTTCTTTAACACGTCCAGATATTTGGGATTTGCATCTTGTAAAATCAAGAGCATCTTCTTCTTCCACATAACATAATTTTCTTTATCGAATAGTGGAATTTTAACGGTTCCAACTTTTTGTGTAGTCATTATGAATTTTTGAGTAAATAAAAATTCAAGGAGTGGAAGAATCACAAAAGTCTAGGATCTTGATTTGTTCGTTAATCAGAAGGCTCTGATACCAATTGTTAGGTCCCAATATATTTGTAGAAGGGGGGTTGAATACAAACTATACCTTTTAATCGAATAAAATGCGGAATAAAAAAATAAAACAAAATTCAAGTTAAATAAAACTATTATTAAACTTGAAAGGTGCAACGGTATCATTTACAAGGGATTAATCTCAAATAAATTATTCCAAATCTAGAATAAATTCGACATGAACTTTTTCTATTTTTAAAATAAAAAGGATCAAATGCTAAAAAAAAATTGAGATTAAGTTCTAGGGATTTTGATCCGCTAGATAGTTAAACAAGAACAAGAGAAGGATTTCTAGTGGTTTAGATTTAACAATAAATACTAGAAATTAATGTCCTGAGAAATTGCAATAAGTTCTCTGCTTTTGTTCTATGTTCTTCAGTTGGTTTGATATTCAATGTTGTTCTGTTGAAAATCAGCTTCTGTTGTTTTATATTCAATCAACCCACTTGATTTAATTGGCAAGACAATCCTTTTAGCTCAACAAGACAATCCCAACAGTTGGTAGAACTTTCGGTAGGACTATTGATTGAACTAGTAAGACTATCGGCAAGATAATCCTTTAAGCTGGAAAGACTATCGGCAAAACAATCTAAAAAGACTTGGAAAGACTTTCGGTATGACAATCCAATTGTCATACCAGTTCAAATATTTGTCTTGCTGAGTTAATTTTGAATATTAATTCAAAATCATTTCTGAAAAATGCATAATATTAATTCAGAATTAATTAACCAATTAATTCAATTAATCAATAAATTAATCTTTGCAGATATAATTTATTTTCTTAATTAAATTATATGACTTAATTAATTAATAGAGAATTAATACTAATCTTGAACAACAACCACTCTTCTGACAATCTTCTGAAAATCACTGAAACTTATGAATCCATTTCACCACTTCAATGTTGACACTCGATGTATTGTTTGGTTCATGAATGACTAACATCTGTGATGTTTCTTCATGTCTTGATTTTCTTCAGATTAAATCCCTGTAATTAATTGATACCCTGACAAGATCTCTGTCACATGAATAAATCCATAATCTTGATTTATATCACTGAGGCTTGATCAATTTCTTGAGCTTCTTCCAGTGAATTAAGTCCTCAAGTCTGTAGATGAACAATGTTACTTTATCCTTTGACATATGTTACTTTGAGAGATCTCTCTGACGATAGAACCACTATTTACTTGTTACATCCTTATTTGAGTTGAGTTTAATCCTCGAATAAACAAATAGGCTATGACATATGCCTTTCAGCCTACGAGTTGGCATTACCCCCCGCATATGGAGCACATTCATAATGTATTTCACGTATCAATACTTAAGAAATATCATCCAAATTCTAGGCATGTAATTAAGTACGAGCTGATAAAACTTCAGGCAGATTTATCTTATGTAGAGAGTCCGATAGAGATTCTAGAAGAGAGAGAGAGGGTGTTAAGAAATAAAGTTGTTGATTTAGTAAGAGTATTGTGGAGAAACCCAAGGGTTGAAGAATCAACTTGGGAGTTAGAAAGTGATATGCCGGAAAAGTACTCTCATCTGTTTACTTAGGAGATTCTGAGGACAGAAGTCTTTTGAGGGGGAAGGATGTAATATCCGAGATATATCGTGAACTATTTTTTTATCAATAAATAAATATTCTGTGATTATTATGTGAATTTTTGGTGAATTATCTGTTAAGTGATATCTGTGTTTGGATGTTTAAATATGATAAAATTTGAGTATTTTAATTTTTATATGTCCAAAATAAAGTATAAATAATTTTGATATTTGTATATTAGTTTCTATGTTGTTATATGATTTTATAAATGATTTATGGATTTAATAAATTATTTTTTTGAGTATTTATAAACTATTTTGTATAATTAGGATTCGACCGATTTCAATCATTTTTACGTTTTCACAACCCGAAAGTCTCGGGAAAACTCCTTTCTAACCTAATTTGAATATTCCGAGCATTTTCCATGTTTTGACTTTTTCGATCTGGAGTACAGTTTTACCTGTGCGGGTACCGGCGCAAAATTTTCGATACAATAGTCGTTTCAGTAAATCGATAAAACCCGTATTTTCGAGAAACAAAATATTTTCGAGAAATGGGATATTTTGATTATACTATTTTGATTAAACTATTATATTAACCAAAGCACTGAAACCAAGTTTGTATTTACAAAAAGCCCGATTTTGATAATTATCCTAACATTGGTACCGAATTGGATCTGTTTTATTAATACTTAGCGATTAAGTATTCTATTCTATATCTGATATGATCCAACGGGGTACCAATATTACGTAAATAAAAATAGCCCTTACCGTATTTTATTTTGTACATATAATCATTTCCAAACAATGAAAACATATATATTTTCAGAGAAAAACCTAAATTCATAGCGTTCTTGAGAATCAAACTTAGATTTGAAGGTGTTATCGATATCCGATTTTGGAGTTAAGTAACCAAAACAAAGGTATTAAAGAGTGCTATCAGATTCTACTATCTATACTACTACATAATCAACTGATAATTTTCTATAATTTTGTTTTAATTCGAATTATTTTGGGATTAATTATGAATTTTTGATTTTGATGTTGTTTGTATGATTTGATGATTGCATGTTGTTATTCCTAAACAATCTAACAATGAATTACAGAAGGGGGGAGGTTGAATGTAATTCTGGTTTCTTTTCCTTTTAAGAACTATTCTATCCTAAATATATAACCGTGTTTGATTTAGCTAAAATGCGGAATGAAAGTATTGAAGAAATCAAACAGAAAGTAATCAAATACAAGTATTTAAAAACTTTCTGGTGGATTGAACTTTTCCACCAGAGATATATATATATATATAGAGAACTCCGTGATGCAAGATTTGCACATAGCTTCTTATAAGTAGAACTTACAAAGAATAGAGAAATTATTTACAGATACAGTCTTTTCTATTTCTCTGGTAAATTGCTTACTAACTTAACACTGTTCTACTTGCTACCCTTGGTTTATATATCGCCAAGTTACATGATAAAAAAAACAAACAAATAAGACAAAATGTTTCTTAGTCTAATTACATGTTTCTTCATTTCTCTATCCAGCATCTTTAAATATCTTGAAGTTAGCATGGAAATGGAAATGCTTCTTTGTTCTCTAAAAACTGTAAATAGACTGCCACATTCCATTTACATACAATCAAAGCATATGACTGTCAAGTCACTATCAACTACTTTTGAATTTGATCATTCGTTGAAACCTTCTGGAACATCCGTTGTGAGCATCTTCATAGCAGTTAACTCTATTTTACTTAAACAAGATTACAAGGCATCTAATATTTACAATTAGACAACCTATCTTGCATATCAATATAGTAGTCAACCTGACTTAGAGCATCCTTCAACATCTAGTACTCTAAAGCATTAAAGTATGCATAAATGTGTTACTAAACTTATTAGTACATAAGCTACTCTTTCAACGGATTTTAAAGTGATCATCCGTTGAAAGCTACAAATACACTAAATTAAATCTACTAAGATGTTTTATTCAACTTGTCATCAAGTACACAACATATTTCTAACAATCTACCCCAATTTATGTCTACTGGAATTATAGGCATAAATTAAGAGAAACTTGATGATAACAAAACACCTTATGAATACAGACCCATTTATAAAAGATAAAATTAACAAGCGCTGTGTGATATCCCAAATTTTCAAAAATTAATATTGGTATTCCTTGAATATGTTTATGTGATTTTCTGATTTAGAAAGAATAAAATTATGGATATTTTATTCCTGTTTGACGTGTTTGTTTCATTAAATGATAATGTGCTAATTGTTAAGTGTCGTATTGATCCTTGTTAATTTCTGAAAATATTTACTTAAATGTATTACTTTCAAAAGTTTATTTGAAAGCCGATCATTTTATTGATATCGGTTAATTGAGTTCGTTTTGTAATATTAGGGGTTGAGTGGATATTATGTCAACTATGTGTTGTATGTAATATTAATTTTGTGTGACTCAATTGTGATTGGGAATTATTTGTATTATAAATTACTGAGTCGTATCGTTTTTTTATCTTTAAAAGTGATTTCATTGAAAATTTATTTTTATAAATATTTAAATTATCTTTAAAATTATTTTTATGGTTTCATAATTTCAATAAATATTTATAAGAATTTATAAATTTTAGAAAGTAATATTTTGCCAAATATTTATCCCTAAATGATTGTGTGATTGTATTTAAGTGTGAATTTAAAAGTAAATTCACAGATGTTTCAAAAATTATGAAACTTATGTTTTATTATTATTTGTATATTTAAAGAATTTTAAAATTATTTCAGAAATTTTTCGGGTTATATTTACCCGCACATTTGTTCGTTAAATCGTAAAATAAAGATATGACGCACGATTCAAAAATGTTTTAAAAAATATGAAATTCTTATTTTACTAGTTATGGTATAGAGAATTAAGATTGTATCTTTTAATTATATATACAAATCATTCAACACGATCAAGACGAGACTTTGGGATCGAGAGTAAAGTTGAACAGTAGTACATATCAGGCTTCTAGCAATCGCTGGAGCAGCTTATCAGTGAATTATCAAAATAGAAAGACGGTGATGTCATGAGCTGCCAGGATGATATATTTTGTGTTACTGCGAGTGTGCTTAACTGCTAAAAACCCAAAAGCAAGTATTACTATACTATTCTAATTCCAGAATAGTTTAATGTTTTACTTATCAAACTGCTTAATTATGATTATGCAAGTTTTCTTGTACTATTCTAATTCCAGAATAGTTAAATATTTTATATATATGGATTAAACTGTTTTATAAAGATTTTGGAAAACATGACATGTATATAATCATTGACATTATTGAAATCGTGTTATTCTAACAACTTTTTAGCTAGAATATAATTCATTTCCAAATAGATAGTGAATAACTATTATATCCAGATATACTCAATACAGTGAATTTTGATTACATATTTAGCGAATAACTTATCATTCTAGTTATCTCGCCATCAGTTATTGAGATTACTCCGGACCATGAGAAATGGGGAGTTAATTATGAAAGGATATCGATTGATTCGATTCCTTTATGAAAGAAAAATATTTTGAATGGATGATGCGTAAGTGGCCCGGGCGGACGGTCCAACATTAGGG
This sequence comes from Apium graveolens, assembly GCF_009905375.1. NCBI lineage: Eukaryota > Viridiplantae > Streptophyta > Magnoliopsida > Apiales > Apiaceae > Apium > Apium graveolens. The sequence goes on from NC_133653.1 coordinate 175,521,959, forward strand.
CTTTGTATTAATTGAAATATGTTAATACAATTTTGTCCTTGGCCACAATGTGCCTTTTTATTTAAGTACATACCGGTTGAGGATGATATGTAGTAATCAATTCATTTACCAAAACTGCAACCTTGTTGCGAATATAAAATACACCATAGAGCCGGATCCCTCAGGTTTTGAGCGAGTATTTAAATCCCCTATAAAAGAAAGATCTTAAATATAAAAAAAATGAGTTTTGGGATCCGCTCTAACTTTTAAAAATCATTTTGAAGACTCGAAAACACTTTAAGGAGTGGTTGGAGCAATGCTGATTTAATAAAATAAATCAGTCCCAATGTATTTAGAAAATATCTGAATATTATTATTTAAATAATATTCCCATAAAGAATAATTGAGGTAGAAGTTGGAAAACTTATAATTGAAATGAATAGTAAATAATCAAAAATATACTTATATGAAAGTAATATCTTTATTTGAATAATCAAAAGTAAGTTTGATTATCGAACATTATTCTTTAATAAAATAAAGAATATTAAATAATACGCAGAGTCATAATACCTCGAATGAATATTATAAATAATATTCATTAAATAAATAAAGGAGTCATACATCCTCAAATGAATATCCAATTAATAATCATTAAATAATATAAACTGAGTCTTAAGCCCTCGAATGAATATTCGAAATAATATTCAATTAATACAATAGAGGAGTCATAAGTCCTCGGATGAATATTCGAAATAATATTCAATAAATAAAATAAAGATAAAGTAATCGAATAAACCTTATTCGATTAATAGTTTTGAAAACTATAACCATATATATATAAAATATATATAATATACTCGGGAACATCGACTCCCGGTTTAGAAATATGTTCACCTTTTGATCCCCTATACTAAGGGTAAACTCGAGTACCGCTTATCTCTAGCATAGGTATTATGCAACTATAAGCATTTTAACCAACAGATATATAAATCAAGAATATGAAACAAATATGCATATATACAATATCACATGCTACAATATATCGCAAGAATTTGCTAATAACCAATATGCATTTCTCGCAAGATCATGCATATACACATATACATCACGACAACAGTTATACGGGTAGAAAACTTGCCTGAGCGACTGGGGGTTACGAATGGCTCGGGACGAGTCTGGTAACCTATAAACAACAAGTAAGTTGGAATTAAACCAAATTCACTTGTAAATCTATACTCTAACCAACTTAGACTCTACGCTCGTTTTGCGCTTACTGATTCTCTTAAGTCACTCGAGTACCCTCGGCTCCACCATTTTTAATAAATTACCCATTACGAGTTCTAAGGCGATTCCTTCGCGAGTGTCTTACCAACTGCCTAACACACTTAACATAATTGATTCATACACTAATTAACCCTTTTTAGGTCTTTAACCTATGTTTCAAAGTAAGGCGAGGGGTAATGTTTCGTTCGCGAAACGTCATTACTTAAAACGGTTGTTTCTCCTAAACCGTACATCGGAATAAAACGAACCATATATCAAAACAAAGCTCGTAACATGAAATATCTAAACATGGCAATGGTCAAAACCTAGCAGGGAGTTCTCGGGTCCTAATGTTATGAACAAAAGCAGTCTAAAGTAAATCGGACATTACGACGGCTATGTTTACGCGATTTCCCAATTTTATACCATTCCATTTCAATCACCAAACAACCCCAATCCATTCTTACAACCAAAACCCATCCATATCACATTACAACAGCCCCAACCAACTCATTATTAACAATTATACTTATTCCTAAAACTTGAATTTAAACTATACTAAATCCTTTAACCAAACCATAAGATTTCAACACTCCATTCACCACCATTCCAACCCAAACTCTAAACAAACAAGCTTCTAGCTACTCTTTACCATAACTATCAAAATCATCCTAATATACAAAGTAAAGCTAGGGTTTGTAGATGATATACCTTCCTTGAAGTGGTGTGAGTAGCTAGGAAGCCTTAAGAAGCCTTGAGGAGTCTTAGGGATGCTTGGATCTTAAAGGAAAAACAAGAAAAATCAAGTTAAAAACCTTGAAATCACTATTCATTGTCTTCTTCATTGATTTCTTGGAGAAGATTGAGAATGAATTAGAGGCTTAAACTCATAAGATAGCCATAACTATGCATAAGGAATACTAGAGAATTATCTTACCAATTTAGGAAGCTTGGATCTTGGATTTTGAAATTCCTTCTCTTTGAAATGTGAAAAAGCCGAGAGCAAGGTGGGAGAGATGAAATGATTTTTGTGTTTGCTTTGTTTTGTTTTGGTTGGTTGATTTTCTTTTGATTTTTTTTGGTTAATTACCTTATTAACCTTATCTTTGTGTGGTTATAAACTAACCACATCTCCTTCCCCTTATGTCATGCTTATGTCATGCTCATGATGTCATCTTCTCTTACTTGTCCTCTCCTTATTGGTTTGATGACCTCATCATCCCTAACCTCCTTGATTAACTTCCTAATTGTTTGCCTAATGACCGCTGATATGTTATACGGTTCGCTTAACTTTCGTTTTCGTTTATCGTTTGAGGGATCATACCCGGGATCTTATTACTTGGGTTTCCTTAACCTTTCTCAATACATTATATTCCTTTTATGATCCTCTCTTATAATCCTTTAATTTAAATCCTTTTCATCCTGTTACCTTATACTCAATTCCTTCCGTATCTAGTGGATTTCCGGGAAAAATCAAAGTGTTCAGAATTGGATTCTGACGATCTTTACATACACTCATATACCATATAGAGTACTAATAAAATCTCAGAATATCCATAACAGAACCCCTACATAGTGTGGCATGAAAAGTTTTCTCATTCAGCAAAAACACTATTCACAAGGGTTACAAAAAGTTCAAAATTTTGGGGGTTATTACACTCAGCTTCAAAGAAACCATCTTTATCTTCCAAGGCTGGTTCAGTGGGAATGTCAAAAATATCAAAGTCATCCTGTTCTCCACTATAGTAGACATCATCAGCCTTGTGTCTCCAGCAGAAGAATCTTTTTCTTTACCCTTTCCACTTCTCCCTTGATTCTCCCCCTTAGTTGAGGAATCGAATCCTCTACAGATTTTCCTTTAGACCGTCCCTAACCTCCATTACCTCCAGAGCATGAGCCTCCACCAGACGGCCCTTCAAAGAAAGTCCTTTGTTCTTCATTAGAGCAGTGATAATTTTTGATAATGAAATACAAGTGCTTCATCCCTTCATTGAGATGTTCCATACCCTTTTCTATCTTCACGAATCTGGAAGAGTCCAGTGAATGATTCATTTCAACTAGGTCTTCAAGAGAATTCATTCTAGTATGGAGAGAGCCGAAGTTTGCAATATCGTCGGCTGATAAAGTTGGAGATTCCTGAATGGAATTAAGCTTTGGTATCACAGTGGTCTTGAAAGCTGAGATATCATTTCTAATGAATGCCAGCTGATTGTTGACAGAGGTGGAAGAAGATGACCGTTCAACCACTTGTGCTTTGAATGTTTGAGCCTCAGCCTGACTTTTAGCATGTTATTCTTTCAGATCAGCAATTTGAGCTAACAGATTTTCAGTGTTTGTGTCTGTGTGTGCGCTCACCTGAATATCTCTCCTATTTGGTTCACTCAACTCACGTGCTTGTGTTTCTCTCAATATAAATGCTCGTGAGGAGCCATCATGTTGCTGATCTTCTGTACCTGCAATTGAAATCACCCTAGCCTCTTCAAGAGAGGTCAGTGGTGGTGCAATGGGAATTCGCGAGTCCCGATCCTCAGTCAAATCTATCTTTTCATGTGAAATAGATGTCTGAATTGCTTCAGGGATAGATTGACCGAGTTGCCCTCCACTTTCTCCAGATAAATCTGCCAGTGGAGAATCCCGTGAGGGAGCCAGAGGTGTTGGATCTGGGAGGGGAGAAAATGAGTCTATTAGAGGTGGCTGAGAGTCAGATTTTCCCTCAGAAGCATGTGACTGCTCTTCTGCCGTAACTATGACAGGCACTGTAACTGACTCAATGTACACTCCTCTCTCTGTGTCCTGAGTATCATCTATTGGTCTGTATGCTTCCATTGTGAGTAATGGAAGTGTGCTTGACTCAGTACAAGATGCCATGGCCCTATGGCGAATTTCAATAGATTCATCCTGTTGAGAGAATGTCTCTAGTAACTGTTCATTGGCCATATCAAAGTCCATGTCCTGTTGGGAGGACACGGATGGGCTTTCAGATGCCTCAGTAACTGTTTTTCTTTTCTTGGGAGGAGGCAGAGCTGAGGGTTCATTCACATCCAACAACATACGACTTCCTACTAACCTTCTCGGTAACATTTTAGACAGTGGGGGAGAGGTTGAGACAGGTTGAGACTCTGTGTTTGGCTCTATGACCTGGGATTGAAGCTGCGGTTCTACAGCTTCTTGGTCAGCCCTATCAACCAATGGGGGTCTTTCAACAGAAGTAGGAATGGTGTGAGAGTGAGGAATTATTACCTGCAGTGGAAGAGCATCTGATGTTTGAGCCTGGGTGGCTTGAACCACTGGAGGTTGAGGTTGCTGTTCATGACCGGGAAGATTGAAAATTGGTAAAGGAATGAAGGTGGCCATGAAAGCAGATACAAGTACTGGAACTTGCATGAATTTGAAGGAAGTGTCTTGGCGTGTGTAGATCTTTTTTCTTACGGGAGGGGGTTCAGCTACTGATGAGTTAGCAAAAAGAGCCTTATGCTCAGGTGTGAGAAGATGTTCTGCTATAAGCATGAGAAAGCGAGCGTAATAGCAAGAAACCCTACGATTTGTGGAATGATCACGCTTAGCTGAAATGAGACGTCTCAGAAGAATGGGTAAAAGTAATTTGCCAACATTGATCCTTTGATTGAAAACAACTGCAAGACCAATATACTGCAGAGTGGAAGTGATGTTGTGAAAATTTAATTTAGTGTAGTTGGCAAACACTTTGGAAAGAGTATCAAAGAAAATGTCCCAGCCAGAAACCAAATTGGATTTAGAAAGCTTGGTTAAATTAATCACCCCTTGATAGTGAATGACATGAAAAAAGTTTGAAATCTCATTTTCAGAGGGTAAATTACAGAAATTGTCCATTGGAAAATTTAACGCTCGATTGATGACTGTTTCATCAACTACATACTGTGTCTTTGCCACGGTGAATGAAAAAGATTTTGAATCATCGGCCACAGTAGAGGTTGTGCAAATCAGTCTAAGCAGATCGACATTTAATAGCACATTTGATTTAACAGTAGAGCTAAAAATCGAATGGTCATTTAAAAATCTAATCCACGGCTTAAATTTTTCCACATCACACTTTTCTGGATTAAAATAACCAACATGATTATGCGAAACAATTTGGAAATTGAGAGCCATTAAAAATATAATAAAACACATACTTTAAGAATTTTATGAATTAAATTAAGAAAATTCAAATTAAAAAATAATAATAATTTGAATTAAATCAATTATATCCGAAAAACATAGAAAGAAATGTATCTCGTTAATGTTCTTAACTCAAAAAATCAGATTTGCAAACTTACAAGACACAAAACCAAATTGAAATAAAGAAATAAAAAAAAACTGATTTTGAAGGGAAAAAAAATGAAGTGAAAATAGAAAAAAATGGGCAGCACTTCCTCACTGTATGTATACACACGTATATGTATATATCACAGTTAAGTGTGCTAAGTAAAAACTCGAGCAAGAAGATAACAATGGCGATGGATTTGATCGAAGAGAGAGAGAAAGACACGACTGTTGAAAAAGATTTAAAACAAAATACAATCACAAAAATTATAAAGTAGGACAACTGGTATGACAATCGAGGATAGTCATACCGATTGTCTTCCCGATTGTCATACCAGGCAACCGGTTGGAATTTAAAAAGGAAAAAGATAACTGGTATGCCAATCTGATAGTCATACCGATTGTCATACCGATTGTCATACCAGTATAAAATAATATGAAGTTAAACAGAATATACTAGAAAGACAATCGATAGTCATACCGAGTCATTCTAGTACAAAAATAAAAAGAAATATATATATATATATAATATAAGTTTTATAACTGGCAAGACTATTGATAGTCATACCGATTGTCTTGCCAGTATAAAATTAAACTGAAAATAAAATTAAACACATATACACATATACACTGGAATGACTTTCTGCAAGATAATTTCAATTGTCTTGCCGATTGTCATTGCAGTAATAAATCAAATATAAACAGAATTTACACTTACACAAAATATTTACAAAATTAAAATACTTAGAAATAATTATATTTTATTCCAAAAACAGATTTCTGTTGAATTTTAGCAAACAAAATTCATAGAAAAATATTTTTAGAGAAAATAAATTATTATGAGATATTAAAATTAACAAGTAGAATAAATAAAGAAGATAAAATAATAAAACTTACATAGAAATAAGCAAGAAAAATGATAAATATGATAAAATAAATTTGCAAATGAATTTTTCATTCATGAAAAATTCATTTGTAAATTCATTTAAGAACAGATCTCAGATATTAACTAGTTTAATCACTAAAGTTATTCAACATACCCAATTTACCAACTAATCTTGTAAATGTGGATTCATCAAGTGGTTTAGTGAAAATATCTGCTATTTGTTCTTTTGTTAGAACAAAAAATAGTTCAACATTACCATTCATGACGTGCTCTCTAATAAAATGATACCTGATGTCAATGTGCTTGGTCCTTGTATGCTGCACAGGATTGTTGGTGATAGCTATTGCACTTGTATTGTCACATAGAATAGGTATTTTGTTCAATACAGAGCCATAGTCCCGTAGCTGATTCCTAATCCACAAGATCTGAGCACAGCAACTTCCAGCACCAATATATTCAGCCTCGGCCGTTGAATTGGAAACTGTTTGCTGTTTCCTGCTGTACCATGAGACTCGTCTACTACCTAGGAATTGATAACTCCCTGAGGTGCTTTTCCTATCAACAACACTTCCTGCGTAATCTGAATCTGTATATCCAACAAGGTTAAAACCAGATTCTTTAGGGTACCAAATACCTAGATTTGGTGTTCCCTTAAGATATCTCAAGATTCGTTTAACAGCAGCGAGATGAATATCTCTAGGATCCGCTTGGAACCTTGCACATAAGCATGTAGCATACATAATATCTGGTCTACTTGCAGTAAGATAGAGTAACGAGCCAATCATACCTCTGTAGCTTGTGACATCTACCTTAATGGAGTTTTCACATGGTCCAAGCTTGACAGCTGTAGTTGACGGAGTCCTTGCTGATGCAGAATCCTCTAGATTGTACTTTTTGAGGAGTTCCTTGAGATACTTGGATTGACAAATAAAAGTTCCATCTAACCTTTGATTTAATTGTAATCCAAGAAAGAACTTCAGCTCTCCCATCATGCTCATTTCAAATTTGCTGTGCATTAACTTAGCAAATCTCTTACAGAGATTATCATTAATATACCCAAATATTATATCATCCACATAGACTTGGACTAATATATTATCATTCTTATGTTTTTTAGAAAAGAGAGTTTTGTCTATGACACCTCTTATAAAGCTATTTTCAATAAGAAATTCAGAGAGAGTGTCATACCATTTTCTAGGAGACTGTTTGAGACCATAGATAGCCTTGAAAAGAAAGTAGACAAAATCCAAATGATCTGGATCTTCAAAACCAGGAGGTTGCTCTACATACACCTCTTCATCCAGCTTTCCATTCAGAAAGGCACTCTTGACATCCATTTGATAAACTTTAAAGTTCGAGAATGCTGCGAATGCCAGAAATATCCTGATGGCCTCTAGTCTAGCTACTGGAGCATAGGTTTCATCATAATCAATGCCTTCAGCTTGAGAATACCCTTTAGCTACCAGTCTTGCTTTGTTTCTTGTAACCACACCATCTTCATCTAGTTTATTCCTGAATACCCACTGAGTACCAACATCTTTCTTGTGTGTAGGTCTAGGTACCAGTTTCCAGACTTGTTGATGTTCAAACTGTTTGAGTTCATCTTGCATGGCAATCACCCAATCTGGATCAATCAGTGCTTCTTCAATCTTCTTAGGTTCCATCTCAGAAAGAAATCCTGAGAACATACATTCATTTTGAGTAGCACGTCTAGTTCTGACTCCAACATCTGGATCACCAATAATCAACTCAAAAGGATGAGCTTTATTCCAGACAGTCTGTCTTGGAAGATTTGATCTTGATGATTCGCCTTGAAATTCATTGGGATGTTGTGTCCTACTAGTTGATCCTTCAGCATCTCCCCCTGAGTTGTTGTCAGGTTGACTTGATGATTCTTCGTCAGTAGCAGTGATATCTCCATTGTTGCCAATGTTTCTATCACCATTACCTTGAGTATCATCATGATTAACAGGTTCTTCACCAGCAACAACCTCAGGTTCTTGATCATGTTCTGATTCTGAATCTGACATATCATCAAACTTCAGTTTCTCAGAAGGATCTTCAGTTTGGATACTAGGGAGTTTAGTGTCATCAAATGTAACATTGACACTTTCAGTTACTTTATGTTGATCAATGATATACACCTTGTATGATCTTCTTCCATATCCAACAAAAATACCCTCATATGCCTTTGCCTCGAATTTACCACGACGATCATCTCCATCCTTGAGCACGAAACATCTGGCACCAAATACATAAAAGTATTTGATAGAAGATTTATGTTCATTCATAATCTTATAAGGAGTCTTCATGAAGTCTTTGTTGATTAGAGTTCGATTCTGAGTATAACATGCAGTATTGACAACTTCAGCCCAAAAGTACATTGGAAGACCTGATTCACTTAACATAGTTCTTGCAGCTTCAATCAATGTACGATTCTTCCTTTCTACCACTCCATTTTGCTGAGGGGTTCTAGGGGCTGAAAATTGTCTGGTAATCCCTTTGTCTGTACATAATCCATTGAGAAGTGAATTCTTGAATTCTGTTCCATTATCTGACCTTATTGCTCTAACAGGGACATTAGAATCTAACTCGATCAACTTGATATGATCAATCACAACTTGTGGTGTTTCATCCTTAGAGTGAAGGAATAAAACCCAAGTATACTTGGAATAGTCATCAACTATCACAAGACAGTAACACATATTTGACATCGAAAGAACATTAACTGGTCCAAATAAATCCATGTGTAATAATTACAGAACACCAGTTATGGAGGATGTGCTAGTGCCTTTGTGACTTGCTTTCTTTGACTTTCCTTTCTGGCAAGCCTCACACAGTCCTTCTGGGGAGAATTCCAGCTGAGGCAGACCTCTGATCAGTTCTCTCTTGACAAGAGAATTCATTGATTTGAAATTGAGATGGGAAAGTCTCTTGTGCCATAGCCAACTCTCATCTGAAGATGCCTTTGCATAGAAACAATTGACTTCAGGATTGCTTCCAGAGTTCATGTCAGCTACGAACAGATTTCCTTTCCGGATTCCCATCAAGGAGGGTTTTTCACTTTTCTTGTGCATAATCTGACACTTCAGCTTGTCGAATAAAACATTGTAGCCGTTGTCACAGAACTGACTAATACTAAGCAGATTGTGTTCAAGTCTTTGCACAACATACACATTTTCAATGATAACATTACCAGCTTACAAACAACCATATCCCTCAGTTAGACCTTTGTTGTTATCTCCAAAGGTAACCATCGGGTCAGCTTTCTCAACCACATTTGATAGAAGGGCTCTATCTCCGGTCATATGTCTTGACGATCCGCTGTCAAGAATCCACACTACCGGTTGCACCTGTTTAATGCCCTGCAATATAAATGGATTAGACCTTCTTCGGAACCCAAACTTGGTGGGGTCCGGCATACTTGTAGAATTGGCCTTTATCAGGAAAAACAACATTCTTAACTTTTATGTTCTCAACTTTCTCAACAACTGGACATTTGACCTTGTAAACAGCCTTGACAAATTTCTGTTTAGGCTTAGGCACAAATGTCTCCTTTCTAGCTTTAGGAGGACTAGCAGTCTTAGGCCTATTATGCTTCTTATTATTCACATGCTGACGAGGAGTAGTCTTATCACTAGAAATGTTCTTATCATTAAAATAAGCAACCATCAAATTAAAAACACAAGACATGCAATTAGAAACACCACATACTTTATGAGAGGAATTAGCAACAGGCAAATTATGCATGGTAGGCATGGCATTTTTGTTATCCAACTCAGGTGTGTCTGAGTTAGTCTTAGTTGCTTTCACAACTTTGACTGGAACTTTTGACACACTTGACTTGGAAACAACCTTCTCATTAACAAGATCTTCAGCACGTATTTCTTCTTGAATAATAAAAGAGGTCTCATCAAATTGTTCAGCAATTGATTTTTTATAGAGGGGTTTATCAACATCCTTAAGCACATGTGGTACTTCCCTACCTTTAGCACAAACATGAGGAGGGGAGTTTATGCCTAATTCTCGAATAGCAACAATATAATCATAACCTACTCCAGATGTTTGATTAATAGCTTGCTTATTGTAGAACTCTTTAGCCTTAGAGCAAGAATTAAAGTAAGCTTTGACCTTAGTCTCAAGACCGGTGATCTTGTCTTTAAGAATAGTTTCGAGTTGTCTATAACAGTCAACTCTTTTCTCTAGAAAAGATACTTGTTCTTTTAATTTATCTTGATTAATGTGCACAAGTCTTAATTCATTGACCTCTTTCTCAAGGTCTTTGATTTGTTAAATTAACATTTCATTATCACGACGAGCACAATCTAAGGAGCCTCCTAGATGATAGACTAATTCAGCATCAGTAAATTTTACCTCTTTTCTTGACGATGAGGTGTTTGCATCACTAGCCATAAGAGCAAGATTCCCAACTTCTTCATCTTCACTGTCAGTATCATCCCAGCTTCTTCCCTTTACCAGGTAAGCCCTTTCAGATTTACTCTTCTGATTAGAATCATAAGAGTTCTTCCTAACTTGTTTTGGCTTCCTGCATTATGTGGCAAAGTGTCCCAACTCATTACAGTTAAAGCATTGAATGGTGCTTCAATCTACCATCCCTATTTTGTATCCACCACTACTGGTGTTAGAGGATGAAGATCCACCTTTCTGGAATCTGTTGTAGTTGGACTTGTACTTGAACTTGGGATTCCTCTTGAATCTGACATTGGAGAATCTCTTGACAATCAGGGCCATTGACTTATCTTCCAATTGCTCCAGTTCTTCCAAGGAGTAAAAATCATCTCCTGATGGATTTGTAGTAGGAGGATCAAATTCTGCTACTATCACATTTTCTTCAGCCTTGGAAGACTGTACCATTCTCTCTGACTGTTGAGATTGTTGTTGTTGTTGTTCTTTAGCTACTAGAGCAGTAGATGTGCTGACCACTCTTCCTTTCCCGTAGACTTCCTTTTGCTGAATCTACTCTAACTCATAGGTTTTTAGCACACCATAGAGCCTTTCCAAAGAAATCTCATTCAGATCTCTCGCTTCTCTTATGGCAGTGATTATATATTCAAGATGAGTTGGCAGTGTTAAAAGGAACTTTTTGTTGACCTCCCTGATTGAATAATATTTTCCATTTATGTTCAGGTTGTTGATCAATGCATTGTACCTCTCAAACATTTCAGTAATTCCTTCTCCTGGATTGGATTTAAAATGTTCATACTCAGAGGTTAGGATCTCTAACTTCTTCTCCCGAACTTCCTCTGTGCCTTCATTAATCACCTCAATAGTTTCCCTTATGTGTTTGGAATTTTTACAGTTCATCACATATCTGTTCATCAAGGGATCAAGGGAATCAACTAAAATTAATTGAAGGCTAGCATCCAAGGAGGCTTCTTCTTTTTCAGCAGGAGAAAAATCCTCAGTATCCTTTACATAGGTTCTAGCTTTGGTAATTACAACATCATCTTCTATAACCTCTGGTTCAATAACCATTGGAATTTTTGGACCCTTCTTTAACACGTCCAGATATTTGGGATTTGCATCTTGTAAAAACAAGAGCATCTTCTTCTTCCACATAACATAATTTTCTTTATCGAATAGTGGAATTTTAACGGTTCCAACTTTTTGTGTAGTCATTATGAATTTTTGAGTAAATAAAAATTCAAGGAGTGGAAGAATCACAAAAGTCTAGGATCTTGATTTGTTCGTTAATCAGAAGGCTCTGATACCAATTGTTAGGTCCCAATATATTTGTAGAAGGGGGGTTGAATACAAACTATACCTTTTAATCGAATAAAATGTGGAATAAAAAAATGAAACAAAATTCAAGTTAAATAAAACTATTATTAAACTTGAAAGGTGCAACAGTATCATTTACAAGGGATTAATCTCAAATAAATTATTCCAAATCTAGAATAAATTCGACATGAACTTTTTCTATTTTTAAAATAAAAAGGATCAAATGCTAAAAAAAAATTGAGATTAAGTTCTAGGGATTTTGATCCGCTAGATAGTTAAACAAGAACAAGAGAAGGATTTCTAGTGGTTTAGATTTAACAATAAATACTAGAAATTAATGTCCTGAGAAATTGCAATAAGTTCTCTGCTTTTGTTCTATGTTCTTCAGTTGGTTTGATATTCAATGTTGTTCTGTTGAAAATCAGCTTCTGTTGTTTTATATTCAATCAACCCACTTGATTTAATTGGCAAGACAATCCTTTTAGCTCAACAAGACAATCCCAACAGTTGGTAGAACTTTCGGTAGGACTATTGATTGAACTAGTAAGACTATCGGCAAGATAATCCTTTAAGCTGGAAAGACTATCGGCAAAACAATCTAAAAAGACTTGGAAAGACTTTCGGTATGACAATCCAATTGTCATACCAGTTCAAATATTTGTCTTGCTGAGTTAATTTTGAATATTAATTCAAAATTATTTCTGAAAAATGCATAATATTAATTCAGAATTAATTAACCAATTAATTCAATTAATCAATAAATTAATCTTTGCAGATATAATTTATTTTCTTAATTAAATTATATGACTTAATTAATTAATAGAGAATTAATACTAATCTTGAACAACAACCACTCTTCTGACAATCTTCTGAAAATCACTGAAACTTATGAATCCATTTCACCACTTCAATGTTGACACTCGATGTATTGTTTGGTTCATGAATGACTAACATCTGTGATGTTTCTTCATGTCTTGATTTTCTTCAGATTAAATCCCTGTAATTAATTGATACCCTGACAAGATCTCTGTCACATGAATAAATCCACAATCTTGATTTATATCACTGAGGCTTGATCAATTTCTTGAGCTTCTTCCAGTGAATTAAGTCCTCAAGTCTGTAGATGAACAATGTTACTTTATCCTTTGACATATGTTACTTTGAGAGATCTCTCTGACGATAGAACCACTATTTACTTGTTACATCCTTATTTGAGTTGAGTTAAATCCTCGAATAAACAAATAGGCTATGACATATGCCTTTCAGCCTACGAGTTGGCATTACCCCCCGCATATGGAGCACATTCATAATGTATTTCACGTATCAATACTTAAGAAATATCATCCAAATTCTAGGCATGTAATTAAGTACGAGCTGATAAAACTTCAGGCAGATTTATCTTATGTAGAGAGTCCGATAGAGATTCTAGAAGAGAGAGAGAGGGTGTTAAGAAATAAAGTTGTTGATTTAGTAAGAGTATTGTGGAGAAACCCAAGGGTTGAAGAATCAACTTGGGAGTTAGAAAGTGATATGCCGGAAAAGTACTCTCATCTGTTTACTTAGGAGATTCTGAGGACAGAAGTCTTTTGAGGGGGAAGGATGTAATATCCGAGATATATCGTGAACTATTTTTTTATCAATAAATAAATATTCTGTGATTATTATGTGAATTTTTGGTGAATTATCTGTTAAGTGATATCTGTGTTTGGATGTTTAAATATGATAAAATTTGAGTATTTTAATTTTTATATGTCCAAAATAAAGTATAAATAATTTTGATATTTGTATATTAGTTTCTATGTTGTTATATGATTTTATAAATGATTTATGGATTTAATAAATTATTTTTCTGAGTATTTATAAACTATTTTGTATAATTAGGATTCGACCGATTTCAATCATTTTTACGTTTTCACAACCCGAAAGTCTCGGGAAAACTCCTTTCTAACCTAATTTGAATATTCCGAGCATTTTCCATGTTTTGACTTTTTCGATCTGGAGTACAGTTTTACCTGTGCGGGTACTGGCGCAAAATTTTCGATACAATAGTCGTTTCAGTAAATCGATAAAACCCGTATTTTCGAGAAACAAGATATTTTCGAGAAATGGGATATTTTGATTATACTATTTTGATTAAACTATTATATTAACCAAAGCACTGAAACCAAGTTTGTATTTACAAAAAGCCCGATTTTGATAATTATCCTAACATTGGTACCGAATTGGATCTGTTTTATTAATACTTAGCGATTAAGTATTCTATTCTATATCCGATATGATCCAACGGGGTACCAATATTCCGTAAATAAAAATAGCCCTTACCGTATTTTATTTTGTACATATAATCATTTCCAAACAATGAAAACATATATATTTTCAGAGAAAAACCTAAATTCATAGCGTTCTTGAGAATCAAACTGAGATTTGAAGGTGTTATCGATATCCGATTTTGGAGTTAAGTAACCAAAACAAAGGTATTAAAGAGTGCTATCAGATTCTACTATCTATACTACTACATAATCAACTGATAATTTTCTATAATTTTGTTTTAATTCGAATTATTTTGGGATTAATTATGAATTTTTGATTTTGATGTTGTTTGTATGATTTGATGATTGCATGTTGTTATTCCTAAACAATCTAACAATGAATTACAGAAGGGGGAGGTTGAATGTAATTCTGGTTTCTTTTCCTTTTAAGAACTATTCTATCCTAAATATATAACCGTGTTTGATTTAGCTAAAATGCGGAATGAAAGTATTGAAGAAATCAAACAGAAAGTAATCAAATACAAGTATTTAAAAACTTTCTGGTGGATTGAACTTTTCCACCAGATATATATATATATATATAGAGAACTCCGTGATGCAAGATTTGCATATAGCTTCTTATAAGTAGAACTTACAAAGAATAGAGAAATTATTTACAGATACAGTCTTTTCTATTTCTCTGGTAAATTGCTTACTAACTTAACACTGTTCTACTTGCTACCCTTGGTTTATATATCGCCAAGTTACATGATAAAAAAACAAACAAATAAGACAAAATGTTTCTTAGTCTAATTACATGTTTCTTCATTTCTCTATCCAGCATCTTTAAATATCTTGAAGTTAGCATGGAAATGGAAATGCTTCTTTGTTCTCTAAAAACTGTAAATAGACTGCCACATTCCATTTACATACAATCAAAGCATATGACTGTCAAGTCACTATCAACTACTTTTGAATTTGATCATTCGTTGAAACCTTCTGGAACATCCATTGTGAGCATCTTCATAGCAGTTAACTCTATTTTACTTAAACAAGATTACAAGGCATCTAATATTTACAATTAGACAACCTATCTTGCATATCAATATAGTAGTCAACCTGACTTAGAGCATCCTTCAACATCTAGTACTCTAAAGCATTAAAGTATGCATAAATGTGTTACTAAACTTATTAGTACATAAGCTACTCTTTCAACGGATTTTAAAGTGATCATCCGTTGAAAGCTACAAATACACTAAATTAAATCTACTAAGATGTTTTATT
Organism: Apium graveolens; assembly: GCF_009905375.1. Classification (NCBI taxonomy): domain Eukaryota; kingdom Viridiplantae; phylum Streptophyta; class Magnoliopsida; order Apiales; family Apiaceae; genus Apium; species Apium graveolens. The sequence continues at coordinate 175,537,643 of NC_133653.1, forward strand.
CAACTTGTCATCAAGTACACAACATATTTCTAACAATCTACCCCAATTTATGTCTACTGGAATTATAGGCATAAATTAAGAGAAACTTGATGATAACAAAACACCTTATGAATACAGACCCATTTATAAAAGATAAAATTAACAAGCGCTGTGTGATATCCCAAATTTTCAAAAATTAATATTGGTATTCCTTGAATATGTTTATGTGATTTTCTGATTTAGAAAGAATAAAATTATGGATATTTTATTCCTGTTTGACGTGTTTGTTTCATTAAATGATAATGTGCTAATTGTTAAGTGTCGTATTGATCCTTGTTAATTTCTGAAAATATTTACTTAAATGTATTACTTTCAAAAGTTTATTTGAAAGCCGATCATTTTATTGATATCGGTTAATTGAGTTCGTTTTGTAATATTAGGGGTTGAGTGGATATTATGTCAACTATGTGTTGTATGTAATATTAATTTTGTGTGACTCAATTGTGATTGGGAATTATTTGTATTATAAATTACTGAGTCGTATCGTTTTTTTATCTTTAAAAGTGATTTCATTGAAAATTTATTTTTATAAATATTTAAATTATCTTTAAAATTTTTTTTATGGTTTCATAATTTCAATAAATATTTATAAGAATTTATAAATTTTAGAAAGTAATATTTTGCCAAATATTTATCCCTAAATGATTGTGTGATTGTATTTAAGTGTGAATTTAAAAGTAAATTCACAGATGTTTCAAAAATTATGAAACTTATGTTTTATTATTATTTGTATATTTAAAGAATTTTAAAATTATTTCAGAAATTTTCCGGGTTATATTTACCCGCACATTTGTTCGTTAAATCGTAAAATAAAGATATGACGCACGATTCAAAAATGTTTTAAAAAATATGAAATTCTTATTTTACTAGTTATGGTATAGAGAATTAGGATTGTATCTTTTAATTATATATACAAATCATTCAACACGATCAAGACGAGACTTTGGGATCGAGAGTAAAGTTGAACAGTAGTACATATCAGGCTTCTAGCAATCGCTGGAGCAGCTTATCAGTGAATTATCAAAATAGAAAGACGGTGATGTCATGAGCTGCCAGGATGATATATTTTGTGTTACTGCGAGTGTGCTTAACTGCTAAAAACCCAAAAGCAAGTATTACTATACTATTCTAATTCCAGAATAGTTTAATGTTTTACTTATCAAACTGCTTAATTATGATTATGCAAGTTTTCTTGTACTATTCTAATTCCAGAATAGTTAAATATTTTATATATATGGATTAAACTGTTTTATAAAGATTTTGGAAAACATGGCATGTATATAATCATTGACATTATTGAAATCGTGTTATTCTAACAACTTTTTAGCTAGAATATAATTCATTTCCAAATAGATAGTGAATAACTATTATATCCAGATATACTCAATACAGTGAATTTTGATTACATATTTAGCGAATAACTAATCATTCTAGTTATCTCGCCATCAGTTATTGAGATTACTCCGGACCATGAGAAATGGGGAGTTAATTATGAAAGGATATCGATTGATTCGATTCCTTTATGAAAGAAAAATATTTTGAATGGATGATGCGTAAGTGACCCGGGCGGACGGTCCAACATTAGGGCTTTGTATTAATTGAAATTTGTTAATACAATTTTGTCCTTGGCCACAATGTGCCTTTTTATTTAAGTACATACCGGTTGAGGATGATATGTAGTTTTTATTTGAGTACTCGTATTTGGGACATGAATTCTACGAATCATGATCCAGCTCTATCACAGTGGCTGATCAGCATGTGATAGTGCATCCGCCGGAATATTGTGATTCCAAATCTAAAAACTTATCGTTCAATCATTAAGCTTCTGATATCATATGATAGCTTGTGATAGCTTTGTTCTCATATGTATTCTGTATTTGATAAGCATAAACAGAGGATTTAACATAAATTGTCCTTGCATGGTTTACATTAAAGTTGATGTTGATATTTAAATTATTGTTAATATCAAAAGTGGTATCGATATATATGATTGATGTTGACTTCAATAATTCAATACTGGTATGTTGTGAGCATCTAAGTTAGTATTGATATCTAATTTTATATGACATCAGAATGAAAATTAATAACAAGAGTGTGGTTTTGAATAAAGTTTATGATTCAGTCCATAATCACTGTTTCATATTGTTGTTTATGATATTTATGTAAACACTGTTTTACAAGTTTTATTCCCGTCAAGATTCAAAGTATTGTTGAAACATTTTCACTCAAAAACATCAAAAGAGATTTAAATACATTTAAGGAATCAATTTTGGGATTTCCTTAACTTAATTTTCTAGTTCAACAATTATGATTTTAAATGTTATGCTCTATTGCAGATATGGGTTTCTATACCAAAAGACCATACACATGTTATAATGAACTTGCTGAGCATTTATTTCACTCATACTTGCCTGTTTTTAAATTTAACCTTCCAGTGAGGATTAGCTTGCATTGTTTAGCTGCGTAATTTGAGAAAGCAAAGGAATAAGATTTTGGAAGATGGTTGGTCCAGGGTTTGCGGACTAGTGTAAGTTTAATTGTGTAAAATTGTTTGTAAATATATATATATATATATTAGTTGAGTTATTATATTTGGGCCTAGTATACTTCCTTTCAAAGTTATACTAGTTGGTTTAGTATTGAGTTGGAATTTTGTTGAAAAGAGTATTAAAGAAACACTACACCAAAAGTGGCCTTCTGCATCATTCTACAAACGTTGCAACAGGCCAAATAAATGTTGCAACAAACCAAAAAATTTCAACGGCAACACTTTTGTGATGTTAGTATTTTTGGTGTTGCCTTAGGGTTCAAAGGCAACATTCTATTATCAAGGGCAACACCAAAAATTATGTTGCAAAAAGCAATGACATGGCAAAAAAGGGGGTCAAATTGACACGTGGACTACCACGTGGCACTTTGACACATGGTTTTTTGACATGTGGCAGTTGTGGGGCCCACTGATAGCTGGGGCCAATGACAAATGGAGCCCACTAACATGTGGGTCCAGCTTGACACGTGGCAATTTTGCAACACTTTTTAGTACCTATTTGCAACATTTTTAATACCTATTGCAACACAATAACAATGGTCAAATTTTGAAATATACTTTCTACATACATTAAAGCCCAGTTCTATATTAGAACTGTTTTCCCAATCAAAGTCATTAGAAAGACAATACAATATCACCAGTATGATGAACTACATCATTTAGACGGTTTCTAATTATCAAAAGATTACATTTGCAAATATGATATTACTGGACAATTCCAAAGTACCAGAATTAATACAGCTACTACACACGTTCAGACTTGGAAATTACTACATAACTCTGCTTTACAAAATCAACAACTACTTTAGCAGATAAAATGGCATGTCCTTGGCCTGGTGTCATGGCCATTATTTGACCACTATAATGAGGTAGTTCTTATAAAATCTGCCATCATGGGTGGTTTCAGACCAGAATCCTTTAACAGGCTCTCATCATCATAATCTGCACACAAAAAAACTCTAGTTAGTCAAGGGTATATCTTATATACATACAAATCATGTGTGCAGAAAAGAAAGGCCACCCCATTTGTGTGGCGAGCGTGGGACTTGGATATTAATCAACGCATTCGATTCCCAATATAGAAAATATCAAGAATCCTAAACACAAAATTGGACACGAGTGCAGGGACAAACCTGCAAGGGTGACAGAGTAATCTAATTTGATAAAATCTTTCATTATTAAACAGAGTTTTTTTTCAATTAAAAAAAGGATTACCAATAAAACTGTTTGATAAGGTGCATCTCATCAATAGTTGCCATTGTACTCGCTTCCCATTTTCTAGTATAAGGTTTGATTTTTTCATGCTGTAGTTCGTCTTTACCATCGATTGAGAGATCTGATACATGGGTAACGTAATCATTTGTATTGTTAGAGGGTGTGTAAAGAAGAATCGAAAAGGAAGAAGAGTGTGTTCTCACATCCCCTTTCATTATACAAACATCAGTACGAATACTACTCTTTTCACAACAGATAGTCCCTGCACATTGTCACCAAAGTTCTATCAACAATTATGACGCAGGGAAGTTATTCGACAACTGAATTATTATTGATTTTCTTTTTGCAAATATTACACACAATTACATCTTAACTTTGTTATATTTAACTAAAACATATCATCTTGCATCTTGAGTATTAAATGATTGAGAAATAATGCTACCAAATAACTCTCTATATAGTATACCAGAACTATTACATTGTTGGAATACATCTGAATGATTGTTAGTGAAATAATGCAACAAATAAATACAAATGAACATCAGGTGTTATATTGACATTCAAGTGGACTAATGCAACAAATACAAAGCAAATAAAGACAGCACAATAAATTGATCAAGAATATATCAAATTACCAAGTCCCTACCAACTAAATGTTCCGTTTGACAAACTGTAATTTACCAACACCAACTTAGCAATAAGTTATAGCAACTTACTGATGTAACAAACTGCAAAGTAGACACAGTCAACAATACAAATTAGACTACTATTCCATTGATCCATCGAATTAAAAATCTAATCAAGAACTGTATTTTAGATTTAGTCGAAAACATTAATGAACACGACAAGGATTTCGGTTATATCTACCATACCCTTATTACTGAACAAGAAAACAACTACATGGAAACACACAAATTGCAAAACTAATTAAAAAAATTACATTATAAAGTTACTTTGTTTTAAATATCATTTTTGAACTTCTTCCTTTGTTCTGACCACTGAAGAGCATCTGAGTAAAGACAATTTGATTTAAATTTCAGAGTAAATAAGGAATTGGATTAATTCACAAATAGGATTCATGATTATGTATATGTGTATAGCATAAAAAATGGCAATTCATGGCAGGTGCCAAGATCCAATGTGTGAAGTCCACTCACATGGTATATCGCAACTAAAACGTTATTACAATATAATTTGGGCATATTATTGTAACATGACTGCGAAGTTACTGATTTGCATGACTTACCGATGTCTGAGTGATCTGAAGAGAAAAATTACGGCAAGATAAATAAGACCCACGTAGGAAAGTACTGTAATTAAGCTGTAAAAATGCAAAGAACAAAAAAAAATTACTCGTTAGTTCTACCTTGGAACAAAATAACAGTTAAAAGTAACTAATTTTTTACATCTTTAAGGCAATGAACATATGGATTAGTGAATACTTTAGGCATTAATATTCTGACCTTATATTAAGATCTGTGGTGTAAGAAGATGACATTATGACATAAGTTCCCATTCCAAAGATAAATGCTGATCTTGATGCATCTCTCCACATGACTAGATCAACTGAAAATCACATTCAAAGCATAATTTAATCTGTGCTCAAATTCCAAGTGCTTTAATAAAGAAGAATAATACTAATTGGCTTTATTACTGAAAACAAAAGTTTACCTAAACTCTGCAGTTTGCTGTGTCTCTGGCACTGAACAATATCCATCTGCAACTAGAACTAAATGGAAAACAGAAAAGAACAATCAAGAATGATACCGATCAAATCTATGACATTGAACTGTTGACTTTCAGAATAAGGACTGATAAGTAAAAATTAAGAAGAGGATTAGCAAAGCAGAAAAAATAACTTACTTGGTTCAGTTTTTATGGGTTTCGAGAAAATTCTGGGATGGATCGCACCAGGAGTAGTCTGTTTCTTGACTGTTGTTGAAGTGGGAGCCGATTTTAAGTTACTTTCTTCAATTCTCTGTTCTTCAATCACAATCTTTTTGGCCTTCTGTTCTGGAATGCCAATTTCTGTCACAACTAAGCTTTCTTTTATTGTTTCAGTCTCAATTTCCTCATCAGACTCTTCCTCTGATTCTTCATCCCAATCATCTTCATCATCAGTGACCTCTAAGTTAGGAGGAGATTTGATCGGACCGGCATTACCTAGATTGCTTGTGATAGTCTTTTCTTCATACTCAATAAGTTCCTTACAATTACTTTTAGCAATACCTGCAGGGCTCTTCTTGATAGCTACAGCAGACACATCAAGAACCTTTTTTGTCTTATCAAAAAGCTCACTGGACTCAGACTGTGATCCCTCTGATTCAATTGACATCCTCCTGATTTCATCAGCAGAGAGAATTCTACTAGAATGACCGACAATTTTATCCGAATTTGATTCAAATATGATAAAATGAGATGAAATCCCCTCGCTACCATTGGCAGCCACATTCGAGTCCTTACCGGCCTCTGATATTGTCTTCCTCAGTCCAGCATTACTCTCATTTCTCACACTAGACGCCTTACTAGATGCAGATTTCACCTTTCTCAACTTCAGTGAACTCCTATCGCTGGGAATGTCATCATCTTTGGACTTTTCGTCTTTGGACTAGTACACTGACTTCTCCAAATAATCATACTCGTCAAACTCCATATTAGAGATTCAGAGAGATAAAATCTGAACCCTGATTTCAAAATGAAAAAGTGTGTTGGAAAATGATATATAAATATAAAAGGTAAGACTAGTAGAAATACTTGTTAAAGTAATATAAACAGTTTTAAGGCATGATTAGACCGGCTTATAACTTAATTTAAAGCATATTTGACTAGAATTCACTTGAATTAATTCAGTTGGATTAGGCTGTCAAGCATACAATAGATCCATAAATGTAAATATTATGAATAATATGGACTTTTTGCATACTCTCACTCACCTTACACATAGAGAGACAGTCAGAGAGAGGGGAGAGACAGAGAGAGAGGGAGAGAGGGAGGGAGAGAGAGAGAGAGAGGGAGAGAGGGAGGGAGAGAGAGAGAGAGAGATTTTGAAGCAAAACTACCTTCTTCTCGAGTCCAGAGGCGGACTGCGAAGCAATTGGAAACTGAAGATTAGTTTACAAAACCTCACGGTGTTTCTTCAACAAAATTGAGCTTCTTCTCGGCCGGCTTCTTCTTGCTGCTTTGGGAGCCATCACACAAATCTTGGGCTTAAGAATTGGGGGAAATAAAAAGAGAGAGATTGATTTGTGAATGTGTTTGTTCGTGAGAATTGAGAGAAATTTGAGATGTGTACAGGTAGGTTTGGAGAGAGATCTGTGGATGTGTGTTTGGGCTTTATTTCGCACGGATCGATGAGTTGGCGTGTCTCAGAAGCGTTGGATTAGATTTCCTTCTGTAGGATTTTGGTTTTGCTGTTCAAGATCGAGCAGATATTACATATATTATTTAAGTGAGAAAAGAAAAGACGAAAGCTAATAAAAAAATTATTTATTTATTTATTTTTAATATTTTTAGAAATCCCTACTTACATATAAATAAAATAAAGATTTTTAATTTTTTATCAAAATTTTATTTTAAAAGAATCGATACTTCATTTGGGATAATAACGCATACAGGGATTAATCTATTCTAACTACTTTGACTGCTATATTATCTCATAAAATAAATATAAAAAAACCTAATAATGATAGTACACCCCTAAAATCGATTATTTTTAATATCCGTACGGACGGATCATCGAAATTTTATTTTAAAAGCATCGATACTTCATTCGGGACAATAGCGCAAACAAGGCTTTGTCTATTTTGACTACTTTGATTGATATAAAATCTCGCAAAAGAAATATAAAAAACCTAATAATGATGGTACACCACTAAAATCAATTATTTTTAACATCCGTACGAATGAATCTTCGAAATTTTATTTTAAAAGCATCGATACTTCATTCGGGACAGCAGCGCAAACAGACCTTGGTCTATTATGACTGCTTTGACTGATATAAAATCTCGTAAAATAAATATAAAAAACATAATAATGATGGTACATGCCTAAAATCGATTGTTTTTAACATCCGTATAGACGGATCGTCAAAATTTTATTTTAATAGTATCGATACTTCACTCGGGACAGTAGCGCAAATAGACCTTGGTCTATTATCACTGCTTTGACTGATATAAAATCTCGCAAAATAAATATAAAAAAACTAAAAATGATGGTACACGCCTAAAATCGATTGTTTTTAACATCCGTATGGACGGATCTTCGAAATTTTATTTTAAAAGTATCGATACTTCACTCGGGACAGTAGCGCAAACAAGGCTTGAGTTATTTTGACTCATTTGACTGATATAAAATCTTACAAAATAAATATAAAAAATTTATAATAATGATGGTATAAACCAAAAATCGATTGTTTTTAACATCCGTAAGGACCGATCGTTGAAATTTTACTTTAAAAAAATTTAAAAAGTTAAAAGAGCCTTTACTTTAAGTATAAATGAATTATTTCTATAAGGTTATATTTAAATAATGTGGAATAAAATAGATTGTGTAACTTGGTGTAGTGGTTTGCACTACACTTTATGAAGTGGGAGGTCTTGGGTTCAAATCCTGGGTAGTGCAAAATTTTAGAAAATTTTTGATTTAATACTTCACCACTACCACGTCAGCAGTGGACCACTGCCACGTCAGCAAGTGGGGCCCAAATGGGGGACCACCTGCCATGTCAACAGGGTCCCACTGCCATGTCAGCATGGTGGGGCCCACGTGTGACCCACCTGTCATGTTAGTAGGGCCCCTGCCACGTCAGCAGAGTGGGGCCCACATGGGGGGACCCACCTGCTACGTCAGCTGGGTGGGACCCACATGGGGTGACTCACCTGCCACGTCAGCAGGGACCACCTGCCACGTCAACAGTGTGGGGACCCAGCTCTGCCACATCAGCATTTATTTATTTATTTTTTTATAAAAAATTGAATATTTTTATTAATATATGTATTGGCTACACTTTACGAGATCTATGCTAACATAATTAAAACATGTTGCAGCATGGTACATTATTATATAGCTACTGCAACCTTATGTACGGCAACATCACATAATTATGTGGTAGATGGCCGTTTATGGCGTAGTGAAAGTGAAAAATTTATTTATGGAATTTGGATTTCTTGTTTCTAGAACTGTAACCTAAAAAGATCTTGGTATAGTTGGGGTCGCAGATGTTGTATTTTAGTTGTTGGCATTTATTTACTGTTAAATAGGTTATTTTGGTTTGAGGTTTCATCGTGATGACCAAATCCTCTGTCCCCAGATTTGGAGGTGTCCCATGCTTCAATTGATTGAAAATTATACAGAGGAAGGTTTACAGAGAATCTCACAAGCCATTTTAAAGGTGCTCCTCTAGACTGAGCAGTTTAACTTATTCCCTTGACTGTCTGAATTTCTTTCCCAATTTCTCATTGTTTTCTTCAATTTGGTGTTGAAGTTTCCTGTAGAATTCAGATTCATCTTCATTTTTCTGATCCATCATTTCTTGCATCTCCATAAGAGTTTCATTGCTTGAAATTTTTAGTTGATCTTCTAATCCGAAGAAGCTTCTGGTGCATTTCTCATCCTTGAACTCCATCAACCAGTATGGCCTCAAATGCACTCTATTTCTTATGTATGGAATTGATAAGACTCTAGGGAGTGGATTTGGGCCTCTCCAACTATTCCTTATCTCCTCAATTTTATTCAGTACCATCTTTTTGGCAACAATGTTGAACCCAAAGTTCTTTTTTATTGAGGAGAAAACCTTTACCAAAACAGAATAACCTTCATTGAGAATTCTGTGAAAAGGCCAAGTTAGCTCTCTTCCACCCTTATACTTGAAGACCAATCTCTCTGGAAGATGCTTGTAAGCATCAATAGCTCTTACTTCTTCTAACTCATCCAGATAGAGATTTATGTCTGAGAATTCCTTGATGTCACAGATGAAGAGTTGATATTCCTTGTTGACAATTGGTTTGGGTTTGGCTAATGGTTTGGATTAAAGTTTGACAGGTTTGGCCTTTGTGATTTCTCTTGAATTTTTTTCTTTGGTTTGGCTAGGATTGGGATGTTTAGATCAGGAAGAGGTAGGCTTTCCCAATCTATAGGTTCATCCTTTGGAATTATGGGTTCACCATGGAAATTCATGTCAGGCTTAACCTTGAATTCAGCATCCTCCATTGTGGGCATGGCTGATAGACTTGAGGTGGTAGATTGAGTTGGCATGTATTCTTCCTTGTATTCATTAAAGTCCAGCTTCCTCTTTGGTCTGAATTTCAGTCTTGGTTTTTTTATGTACTTTGGTTCTTCATGCTTTTCTTCAATTAGAGTCTCAGCTATCACAGCAGACATCATAGATTTTGTGGTTACAGTTTTCACAGATTGGTTCTTGGCATCTAAGGCAGCTTGCCTTTGCTATTACTTGAGCCTCACCTTTTCTTCTTTCTTAGTTTCTGCAAACTGTGGATGTCCATCTACCACACAACCAATTTCCCATTCCTATGGATTTTAGCAATTCTTTTCTTCAAGACTGATTCTCTGGGATCTTTGAAGTAAGCAATAGATCTTCCAAGTTGTTTCTTCTCATCAGGCTTGGTGGTTTCATATACTAGGTCCAATGTATTTTTGTCTGAATTCCTTGGATAGTTTCTCTTTAGCTGAAAAATTACATTGGCCTGTGGAAATTTTATTACTGAGGGTTGAACCCTTTCCATATTCCCTAAGCTCATTTCATTGACTGAATTGGTCTTAACTGAGAGAAATGCGAGAAAAGTTTTACAATTTTATCTTACTTCTCAATTGGACCAAATTTCTTCTCTATCTTCTCATCAAGCTTCCTCCATTTTTCTTTCAGCTCCAATTCAGCTGCTGCTATCTTGATCAAATCAATGTTGTCTAGCATTGGTGGCTTTGATAAGGTAATTGCTGGAATTAATACCTTACTGACATTGATGTTAAGCACTTTCTCCCCTGACTAACTGACTCCCCCTGACTAACTAGAATGATGGAGACTTTCTCCCCCTTTTTGTTAGCATCAAGTTGAGCAGGATTTGAGGTTTGTGCAACCACTAATTTCTGAAGAAGGAGTGTCTGTTGAGCTTGATGGAGTTGAATTTTAGTGATAGAAGTTTCTAGAGCTTTCATCCTAGTGTCCAAGGAATCAACCTTGCTACTGAGATCAGAATCTTTCCTGAGTTGCCTGTTAATAACTATCATTGTAGTGTCAGGAAGAATAGATTCCAGTCTTTCATTGATGTCCTTCTTGACTTGTCCAATCTCTGTCTTGATCTCAGACACATCTTGATTTTTCTTGAGATATTGGATTTTATGCAAGTGAAGAGACTCAAGGTGTGCTTGGAGAATACTCTTGGTGTTGGCATCTGTAGTAGCTTGAAGAGCTGTCTGAGTCTGTTGGATTATGTGGAATAGAGTTGATTTGAAGTGATGCACACTGCAGTCTTTGTTAAACATCCATGCTGGAGTGTTTGTGCTTGAGCTAGGACCTGCATCTCCCCCTATGTCCAACAAATCCTCTTCATCATTGGAAGCATCCCCAAATGTGCCACTAGAGTCTAACTCAAAATCATCACCAACTATAGGTAGAAGTGAGTTGATGACATCCTTGGCCCTTAGCATTGAAGCTGTTATGTACACCAAGTTAGGAATTCTCTCACCAGCCTCATTGTCCTGTTCATCCAAGGTTTGATAAGATGGAACAGGGTGAGTAAATGCCTCAGCTTCATAAGAAACAGAGTCTAAGACAACTTGATATTCTTGCTGAAATAGTTGTTTTTTCAGCCTCATTGACATCCCTTAACTCACTAAAAATGGGCTCTTCCCATTCTTCAGTACCTGCTTTTCTCTCATTTTCTCTCTATTTTTGCATCAAGGGGTCCCCTTGGCTTCCCACCCTCACACCCTCACCTTCACCTTCTAAGGTGGGACTCCTCTCACTTTTTTTTGCCAAGATGGAGGAAATAGCTTGCATGTGTTCACTCATTTCCTCTCCTTTTTCCTGAGAGCAACTCATCCTCTCACTCTGTTCACTCCCTTCCCTCAATCCTAGGAGTGATTGTACAACCACTATATTATCTGCACTTGTAACAATAGTTGAAATTTCAAGTGGTGTAGTGACATTCAGCGGATGAGAAATATCCGTCGAGGTAGTAGTTGAGAGTTTCAATGGATGACTGCTGTAAAACACTTCCGTCGAGATACAATCACTGGTCTACGGATGAAGGATATCAGTCGAGATACTAGAAATGACAGAATTTGGAGTAGAAACTACTGTTGAATCTATAGTGATTGATTTGAGATTTTGCACAGATTTCTCAGTATAATCAGAAAGAAATGGCAAGTGAGCCAACAAATCATTTAAAGATGATGCTTACTTGCTTGAGATTTTGGCTTCTCCATAATAGTTAAAGATGGAGAATCAGGAATTGATGTGTGAATCATGTCCATATCTAAAGAATTTGTAGGTGAGTTTTGTGTGTGAGGTGCTTCTATAATGAGAGATTTTGGCTGTGACTCCACATTTATTGGAGTCACATCAAACTGAATTTGAGAAGGTGCTATAACTGAGTCTTTGACTGCAGTTTTCATAGTGTGTGCACCCTGTGTATTCCCAAGTGTTTTAGATTTTTTCTTTCTAATGTAAGTTTGAGGTTGGTCTGTGTCCTTAACCCCTTTGGCCTGTGCTCTTGGTTGAGATCTTGTTTCAATAGTGACATCCTTTTGGGAGGATGAAACTAGTAAAGGGCCAAAATCCTTATTAAGCACTACAGTTTATTGGGAAACTGCATTATGGCTAGGATGGGTTACACACACCTCACTCTCTTTATTATTAGGGCTTCTTTGATGTTCACCCTGTCCCTCGCCAGGCTCACTTCCCTTCACACTCCTCTATTGGCTTTTAGTAGATTTTAAAACTAGTTTCTTCTTAGAGAAACTAGAGTGGGTTTTCTTTGACTTGGATTTGGAAATTTATGATTTTTTGGCTTGGGTAGGCACCTGTTTGGTCACTATCACAGATGCCATAGTCATAGAAAGACATTTGAGATAGAGAAGTAGAAGAGATAGAAGTGTTTACCTCACTTACCTTAGGTTGCTCCATAATGGGCATGTAGATGAGGGGAACCTCCTTATGGTGATTGGCCCTGTTAAGATCATCAATAATTCTTCTCTCTTGGACCCAACAATCTAACTTGTTTGTTGGGTTCACAATTGAGAGATCCTCAGAAACAAAGTTAGCTATCATCATAAAGAATCTAGCATAATAGATATTCTTAGACCTCTTTTTAATATTGCCTAATTTACTCCCGAATCCATACATTACAAAAGTACTTAAATTAAAATACTTATCACTCAGAATCATATAGAGCATATTAACAATGACAATATCAAAATTATTAACTTTGCCAGAAAAAGCCTTAACAAATGATTCACAGAGAAAGCTCCATTCTTTCATAAGGCCTAGTCTCCTAACTTCACCTAACTTAGTAGCAGTAAGAGCATAACCCATAAAAATATTCATGTTACTCACATCTGTGTCTGTGTGTGGAGCAAGAGTGTTATTTTCAGGCAATTTAAAGCATACTTCAGGAGTGTCACAGTTAATGCAGTGTTCCCTTCCTTTGAGAGAGAAGGTAATGGTCTTATCCTTGGAATTGAACACAAGAGTAGTCCAAATCTCCTCAACAACCTCATAGTAGATGACAGGGGACTCAAGCATAGCATAACTCAGTTTGCAGCTTCGAATGAAGTCCATTATTTTCTGATAGTCATCAGATGCAGGAATCTCCTTGTTCACCAAAGCCACGAAGTTGTTCTTTTCATAAACATACCCAGTTTGAGACATGATTTTGACTATGGGTGCCATTGCTGTGATTGAAAGTAGTTGCAGAAAGGGGAGTTTTTGCTTTGGAGATGAAGAGAGTTAGAGAAATTGCTTGAGAAAGGTAAAATTAAATATGAAAATGAAATAGGCTTTTATACTTTCTCATAAATAAACAGTTAAAAAAATAAAAGCAAAAATAAAGTAACCAATCAAAGTTGCCCAAAATAGCAGTTTAAAAATAAAGAAAACTCTCAAAATTCTAGTGAGTATCCATCGAAATATACTTACAGGCTGTAAGTAAATTCAACCGATAATGCCTACAATTAACGGCTAAGATTGAGAGCAATTCGACGGATAAGGATTAAACAGTTATCCATCGAGATAAAAGTACCCAGAATAATATTTGATATTTTAACGGATGATAAAATTCAACGAATATTCATTTTTAACGAATAATGAACATCCGTCGAGATGTAAATTCTGACAAGAAATATCAATTTTTATTCTGGCTGCATTTCAAATTGCTTAAACATCAAAACAGATTAAGTGTAATTAAGCATACCTAACTCACTTACCAACCTAGTAAAGGTGGATTCATCAAGTGGCTTGGTGAAGATGTCTACAAGTTGCTTCTCACTTGGAACAAAATGAAGTTCCACAATACCATTCATGACATGCTCTCCAATGAAGTGGTACTTGATGTCAATGTGCTTGGTCCTTGAATGTTGTACTAGACTTTCAGTAATTACAATGGCACTTGTGTTATAACAGAAAATAGGAATCTTATTCACATATAGACCATAGTCCAACAGTTAATTTATCATCCATAAAATCTGTGCACAACCACTACCAGCAGTAATACATTCAGCCTCAGCTATAGAAGTAGAGACTGAATTTTGCTTTTTACCGAACCAGGATACTAGCTTATTTCCTAGAAATTGACAGGTTCCTGTAGTACTTTTTCTATCAATTTTACATCATGTATAATCTGCATCTTAATAACCAGTCAGATCAAAACTAGAATCTCTAGGATACCAAATGCCAAGTTCTGGTGTTCCTTTGAGATATCTGAAAATTCTCTTAAGATAGTAGACTGAAATGAGATTCTCTAGGATCAGAATAAATGAGATTCTCTAGGATCAGACTGAAATCTAGAACAAAGACAAGTAACAAACATTATATTAGCCTACTGGTTGTTAAATATAAAAGTGAGCCAACCATGCCTCTATAGCTTGAACTATCCACAGACTTTTCAGTAGTGTTGACTTCAAGTTTAGTTGCAGTGGCCATGGGAGTTTTTGCAGACGTGGAATCCATTAAGTCAAACTTCTTTAAAAGATCATAAATATATTTGGTTTGACTAATGAATATTCCATAACTAACTTGCTTAACTTGTAAACCAAGAAAGTAAGTTAGTTCTCCCATCATGCTCATTTCATATTTACTTTGTATTAGTTTAACAAACTTTTACAAAGTTTCTCACCTGTAGAGCCAACTATAATATCATCTATATAAATCTGAACAAGTATACTAGAGCCATTAACATTTTTAAAGAATAAAGTTTTATCAATAGTACCTCTTTTGAAATGATTTTCTAAGAGAAACTTTAACAAAGTGTCATACCATGCTCTAGGTTCTTGCTTCAATCCATAAAGTTCTTTCAAAAGATAGTAGACTTGGGTCTTCAAAACCAGGAGGCTGATTGACATAGACTTCCTCCTCTCAATCTTTATTCAGGATGACAGTTTTAACATCCATTTGATAGACTTTGAAGTTGGTATGGGATGCATAGGCTAGAAAAATTCTGATGGCTTCAAGGCTTGTAACATGAGAAAATGTCTCAACAAAATCTATTCCTTCTTGTTGACAGTAGCCCTTGGCAACCAATCTAGCTTTGTTCCTGATCACTATGCCATTTTCATTCATCTTATTTCTGAATACCCAATTGGTGTCAATAAGATTCTTTCCTTTAGGTTTGGGTACCAACTTCCGAATTTTAATCCTTTCAAATTGGTTTAGCTCCTCTTTCATAGCTAAAACCCAGTTAGGATCCAACAGAGCATCTTCTACATTTTTAAGTTCATCCTGAGATAGAAAGCTGTTGTATAGACATTCTTCTTGAGTTGTTTTCCTAGTTTGCACTCTTGAAGATGCATCATAAATAATTAATTTAAAGGGGTGATATGTGATCCATTTTCTCTATTATGGTAGATTAGCTCTAGATGAAGAGGCCTAATAGTTGTCTTGATATGTGACTGAGTTTTGATTAGAAAAAACTCCCTCTGAGTCTATGGATCTTTGACTTGAAGTTGGGGTTCTTTCTGATTATGATCTGTATTGGATTTCAACTCCTATTGATGGCTCAACGAATGTTGATCTTTGCCTTTCGAAGGATAATGCATATTGTCTCTCAACAGATGATGTATAACGACTCGTACATTTCTGTAGTATTTAAATGTATATTTATGAAATAAATAAATAAATGATGTGTATGGGTTATGTCAGCTGGATATTATTTTGTTATTAATTATATGTGATCATTGCTGTTCGAGGATCAATTGCGTGATCAGTTGTTGAGCCGTGTTGTTTTGTTTTTTATATTTAAAAGTGATTTTATTAAAGATTTATTTCCATAATTACTTGGATTATATCTAAAATCATTTTTATTGATTTATAATTTTATTGATTATTTTTAGGAGTGTATAAAATTTAGAAATCAATATTTTATCGATTATTTATCTTTAAATAATTTTCTGATTGTATTTAATTGTAAAATCAGTATTTAATTCCAGAATATTTCAAAAATTATAAAATTTACATTTTATTGTGTTTGGAATATTTAGAGAATTTTAAAATTATTTTGAAAATTCTTTGGCTTTTATTCACCCGCACTTTTGCTCGTTAAATTATAAAACACGGATACGTGGGGCCTTTCAGGAAATGTTGTAAAATTTTCAAAATTGTTATTTTATTAATTTTAAATTATTCCAGGGATTTTAAGATTATTTTGGCAAATTTTGGACCTATCTCTGTTCAGTAAATTTCTCATTTATTTGTTAAATGTTGTGCCGGAAGCAGTATTAACACAACAAATATGATAAATTCCCCCAAACCTTATTTCTTTCCCTTCCTTATCTCTCCATTCTCTCTCATCTCTCTCACAAAATCTCTCCCGTTTCTTTCCTCTCTTCCTCCGCGCTTCCTCCGCCGCCACCACCGTTCTCCGGTACACCACCACCTCTTCCCCTCTTCTTCCTTCTTTCTCTCGATCCCTCTCTCATGTTCTCTCTCTATTTCTTTTTCTTCCCTCCCGTTTCCTTTCTTCTTCCCCTGTGTTGCTCAATTCCATGTGTGTGTATTTCGCGTGTGTGTGTGTGTCGTTACAAGGATATATGTATGTGTGCGAGTGTTTGTGTTTCTGCGTGTGCCGCCCTACGCTTCTCCGGTTGCCGCCGTTTTGATTTTTTCGGAAAAGTGACCGGAGGGGATGGAGGGGTGTATTGTGGTGCTTGTATTGTTTTCGATGTTGCTATTGCCTCTGTTCCTCTGTTGTTGGAGTCGTATTCTGTTGGGATTATTTCTTTAATTTCCTGCCAAAAGTAATTGATTATTTTGATTATCAGTCGAATATTGGTTTGATTTGTGAAATAAATTATTCGGTGTTGCGAGATTTAACTAATAATTATCGATGAAATTCGCGAAGGATGTTCGAGATAATCGAAAACCCGCGAATTTTATCGCCGTCGGCGATGAGCCTCGGCGAGCCGATGGTGGACTATGATGAATATTTCTGAGTCCTACGATTACAAATACAAATTTCGAATAAAATTATAAAATACGATTAAAACATAAAAAAAACAAAACACGACTAATAATTAATAATTGTATTTAATTGGTAATTGAGAATTTTGGACTGATATTGATGACTGAAATTGGTGGTTGGGTTTTAAATTGCGATTGATTGTGGTTGTGATTGTTTTGACGTCGGGATGTTCGACGGGTTAGCCGATAATCAAAGGAGGTGCTGCCCGATTTCCGGAAAATTTAATTACGGAAATACGAGGTCGTATCCAATGGGTATCGGAATGTCGATCGGTTAAATGTAATCAGGTTTTGTGGTGGGATACTTTGCAAAACCGATAAGCTTAATTTCGTAAAAGGACAAATATACCTATTTTATGAAAATGAACACTGAACCAGCTTTCGAAGACGTAAACCCTAATTGATACGTGTATCATAATATTGAGTATATTACGAGTCGGGTTTTGTTATCGTACGGGTAGACTGTTAGCGAGGATAAGTCAAGCATATTCGGACGTCTAATTTAGGGTATTTCGATTCCTGTTGATTCCAGTCGAAATCCTTAGCATCCCGGTCGGTGCAAAGCCAGTCAGAAATTAGTGTTAAAGCGTATTAAGGCAAGTACCCCTGACCATATCTTTATAGTTCAGCATATATGAATATAATGTTGTTTTATTCTCGTAGTGGAACATAATGATTTAAGTTACGTATCCCCTGGGTTTTAAATTGTTTTGTCAACTTGTGTTTTGGGGGAAAGTAACTTCTGAAGTACCTATCTCTAAGTTTTGAATAAAATGAAAATGTTTTGGAAAATGTGATGTGTTATAATTGTTTTGACAAGAGATAGGTAAGTGATTTGGAAAACTGGATAAAAATGATCAGATAATTGGATAAGTGTGCGCAGGAGGCCCGTAACATCCTGGAAGTTAGCGTAAGAGGCGAATGGTTGCCACCCTATTATAACCACCAGCCCAGCGTGACAGGGAACTAGCTAGTCTCTGAGTTCCGGAACAAGCTTTCATAGAATAGCCAGGCTAGAGTTATCCTATGGAGATAGCCTGATCAGCTGTCTCACCAGGGATCATCCAATACTTTTATATCTGAGCAAGTGATTTTGAGGTTCCCGGTGAGGAACAAGTTTTATAGGTCATATGATGGGACAAGTTCTATGGTTCCCGTAATGGAACAAATAATTTTATGGGTCCTGCGATGGGATGGATGATTTGAAAATGAAAGTAGCATGCTAAAATTTAAACCTGGTATTTACACAGCACAATTAATCAAATGTTTTAGAGAGCATGCTAGTTGTTAAGATCCAGTTTTCAACAGTTCATCAGTTTTCATCTGTTTACGCTTGTTTTACTTGTTTTCTACTAACAAGTTGTGAATTCAGTTCCTATAATTGTTTATTATAAACTGTTTAGCTAGTATATATATAGTGGTACTGCTGAGCGGTTGATCGCTCACTCTTGCAAATGTGTTTGTATATTTTCGCATTGCAGATGCCTAGGAAATGTTGTTGTCTTGCTAAGGGCCAGTTTCCAATTCCTCCTGTGTCGAGCTCCTCTGAATGGGTTGTGTCTGACCAAGTGTGGTCTGTGAGTTGATGTAGAATAATAGTGACGATATATTGCATTCAATAAGCTGGATTATAGTAAATGTGTAACCTAAATTATACTTGAACCTGAAAAAGATCTTGTGGAAGAGTTGTTTATATTGAAATAAAAGTAAGTTGGTTGTATTATGGTTGTAGTTTAATTTTGTTAGTGACATCAACTCCTGACCCGGGGTTGAGGCCGTCACAGGTTGGTATCAGAGCTACAGGTTTGATTCCCTGATTTAGGTTAGGAATAGAGTCAGATAGGTGTAGAGTTGGTGTATAGGGTGTGAATCAGCAACTTACATCTAGAGGTTCAAGTTTAAGAGTCTAGTCGAGGGTTTGAAGGTGGGATTCTGGAACTGCCCTGCCCTGATCCAGCAGCAAGAACAATTTCAGCAAGAGCAACAACAATTTCTACAACAACAACAACAACAACAGTTCGTACAGTAGCAGCAACAACAACAAATTCAACAACAACAGCTACAGCTTCAGCAGCAACCTCAGCAAAGAGAAGTGAACCAAATTGTGAGTTTTAAATCTTTTCAGTCGGTAAAGCCCCCAGAGTTTAAGGGCGAGGTGGACCCAGTTGCTGCCAGAATTTGGCTAAAGGAAATAGAGAAAGCTTTTACCCTCACGCAAGTAAGTGATAATCTTAGATCAGACTATGCGAGCTATTTTCTCAAGGGTGAAGCGAATTATTGGTGGGAATCCACCCGTGCCGTGGAAGGAGAAGGCCCTGTCTCTTGGGCCAGGTTTACAGAGTTGTTTTTGGAAAAATATTTTCCGGACTGTTTGTAGAACCAGTTGGAGGTTGAGTTTTTGGAATTGAAGCAAGATGAAAAGAGTGTGGCCGAGTATGAGGCCAAGTTTACGGAATTAGGCCGATTGGTGCCTGTGTATGTGAGTACTGAAGCTCAAAAAGCGAAGAGGTTCCAGCAAGGACTGAAGCCATAAATTCGCAGTGGGGTTGTAGCCTTGCAGCTCAAGACATATCCCTCCGTAGTTCAGGCCGCTCTGGTAATTGAAAGTGATCAGAAGTTGGCTGCCAAGGAAAAGGGTGATAAGAAGCGGAAGTCTGAAAGAATCACTAGTGAAACGAATCCCAGAGGATCCAGTTAGAGGTTTCAGAAGAGGTTTGGCCAGAACAGAAATAAAAGATTTAGAAGACAGAATTTTCCTCAAGCTAGGCCTGCTGCCACCTCAGTTGCCTCCACTCCAGCTCATTCATCAAACTCCGTAATGGATTGTAAGGTATGTGGGAAAAGACATAGTGGCCCGTGCAAAAGGGATGTTCAGTGCTTCAAATGTCATCAAAAGGGACATTACGCATCCGAATCCAATACAGAGAAACCCGCAGTTACTTGCTACAACTGTGGGAAGGTGGGACATGTTGCTCGGTATTGTAAGACAGCTACTCAAGGTACTACATCTCAAGGACCGACATCCAGCACAGCTAAAGCCAGAACTTTCAAAATGACAAAAAGGTCCAATGCTCAAGACTCGGACATAGTGGCAGATACGCTCTCTCTCAACTCCGTACATGTTAAAGTTTTATTTGATTCAGGAGCATCTAAGTCTTTTATATCAAGGAATTGTGCGGTTAAAATGGACTTAATGTTAGACGATTTGGCTGAACCTTTGACTATAGAAGTAGCCAATCAGGATAGAGTTTCAGTGAGTCAGTTTTGCCCTAAGTGTCAATTGGAAATCCACGGGTACTCTTTTTCGGCTGATCTAATACCCTTCGAGCTAGGAGAGTTCGACGTGACTTTAGGAATGGATTGGTTGTTCCAGTATAAGGCTAACATTGATTGTAAGAAGAAGAAAATTTTGATGGTTACTGAGGATAATATTAAGGTGACTTATCAAGGACAAAGGCAAGAAAAGAAATTTATCTCGATATTACAGACAAAGAAATTGTTAAGACAAGGATGCGAAGCTTACTTAGCACATGTGGTAGATGTGGAGAAAGAAGTACTTGACCTAGACAAGATTCCAATAGTAAGGGAATTCCCAGACGTTTTTCCAGATGAATTACCCGGATTGCCACCAGATCGTGAGATTAGTTCTCCATCGACTTAGTTCCTGGAGCAGAACCAGTTTCAAAGGCTCCTTATCGCATGGCTCCAATTGAAATGAAAGAACTAGCTAAGCAACTCCAGGAATTGTTGGACAAAGGAGTGATTAGGCCAAGTGTATCTCCGTGGGGTGCTCTAATACTATTCATAAAGAAGAAGGATGGAAGTATGAGATTGTGTATCGATTATCGGGAGTTAAATAAGTTGACCATTAAAAATAAGTATCCCCTGCCAAGAATAGATGACCTGTTTGACTAACTTAAGGGAGCGTGCTATTTCTCGAAGATTGACTTGAGATCAGGTTATCATAATTAAAGATTAAGCCTGAAGACATACCAAAGACTGCATTCAGAACCCGATATGGACATTATGAGTTCTTAGTGATGTCGTTTGGATTGACGAATGCGCCAGCTGCTTTCATGGATTTAATGAACCGGGTGTATAAAGATTACCTGGATAAGTTTGTGATTATATTTATTGATGACATCCTCATCTATTCGTAGACTAGAGAGAATCATGCTAACCATCTGAGGATTGCCCTACAAAGGCTAAGAGAAAAGCTGTTGTATGCAAAATTTTCGAAGTGCGAACTTTGGTTGGATGAAGTTCAATTCTTAGGTCATGTATTAGGAAAAGATGGAATTAAAGTGGATCCCATAAAGTTTGAGGCTGTATCCAAGTGGGAACAACCAAAGACCCCGACGGAAGTCAGAAGTTTTCTTGGATTAGCAGGTTATTATCAAAAATTTGTAAAGGATTTCGCCAAGATTGCGACTCCATTGACCAAGTTGACCAGGAAGAATGAGAAATTTAATTAGACGGAGAAGTGCGAGGAAAGCTTCCAAGAATTGAAAAAGAGATTAGTAACAACTCCAGTACTAGCATTGCCAGATGAGACAGGAAACTTCGTAATCTATAGTGATGCTTCCTTGAAAGGTTTGGGTTGTGTATTAATGCAACATGATAAAGTCATTGCCTACGCTTCCAGACAATTAAAACCTCATGAGCAAAAGTATCCAGTACATGATCTGGAGTTAGCAGCAATTGTGTTCGCATTGAAGCTGTGGAGACATTACTTATACGGAGAAAAATGCGAGATTTACACGGATCATAAAAGTTTAAAGTATATATTCACCCAGAAGGATCTAAACATGCGACAACAGAGATGGCTAGAACTGATTAAGGATTATGATTGTTCCATTAATTACCATCCAGGCAAGGCCAATATAGTGGCAGATGCCCTGAGCAGGAATGAAAGGTTGAATGTGATCAAAGTATCCGAGGAACTCACCAAAGAATTGGAAAAGCTGGAAATTAAAGTTCAAGTGCCAGAAGAAAATATAGGAAAATTGTATGACATCACTTTTCAACCGGAATTGATGGATAAGATTAGGAAGTGTCAGGAAGAAATGATGGATCAAAGATTAGATAGTTTAACTGGAGAAGAACTTTATACACAAAAGGTTAGCAAGGGTATGTATAGGTTTTCCTCGAGGATATGGATTCCCAATGTGGCTGAACTAAAGAATGAGATATTACGGGAAGCTTATAATTCCAAGTTTTCCATTCACCTGGGAAGCACTAAGATGTACCAAGATTTGAAGATGAACTTTTGGTGGCCAGGAATAAAAAAGGAAATTGCAAATTGGGTTCACAAATGCCATGTATGCCAGACAGTGAAAGCGGAACATCAAAGGCCAAGTGGATTGTTGCAACCTTTGGAGATTCCGCAGTGGAAATGGGAGGAAATCATGATGCATTTTGTAGTAGGACTACCAAAGATGAAATCGAACCGTGATGTGATTTGGGTAATTATTGATAGATTGACCAAGTCTGCACATTTCCTTCCGATCAATGAAAAGTATCCTTTGGACAGGCTAGTTAAATTGTATTTGGATGAAATTGTGACTAAGCATGGAGTCCCTGTTTCAATAGTGTCTGATCGAGATCCAAGATTTAATTCCAGATTTTGGACGAAATTCCAGGAATGTTTAGGGACTAAATTGAAAATGAGTACCGCCTACCATCCCCAGACAGATGGCCAAAGTGAAAGAACCATTCAGACGATAGAAGATATGTTAAGGGTTTGTACTTTGTATTTTAAAGGAAATTGGGATGAGCACTTACCGCTGATCGAGTTTTCTTATAATAACAATTATCATGCCAGTATAGGAATGATGCCCTATGAAGCCCTATATGGACGTAAGTGTAGGTCCCCTCTCTATTGGGATGAAGTATGAGAAAAGAAATTATTAGGCCCTGAGTTGGTTTAGCAGACCAAGGACGCAATTATATTGATTCGAAAAAGGTTAGAAGCAGCTCAAGATAGACAGAAAAAGAACGCGAACCTTCATCGAAAAGACGTGGATATGGAAATCGGATCATTGGTATTATTAAAAATATCGCCCTGGAAAGGATTGGTTAGATTTGGGCAAAAAGGCAAGTTAAGTCCTAGATATATCGGACCTTTTGAAATATTGAGGAAAGTTGGTAAAGTTGCCTATGAATTGGCATTGCCACATCAATTACAACATATCATCAATGTATTCCACGTATCCATGCTGAAGCGTTATATCCCCGATTCGAACCAAGTTGTTGAATATGAACCGATTGAACTTCAACCAGATTTGTCCTATGTGGAACGGCCGATCCAGATACTGGATCGTAAAGAGCGAGTTCTTAGAAATAAATCTATTCCCATAGTTAAAGTACTGTGGCGGAATCCTCGAGTGGAAGAGTCCACTTGGGAGTTAGAGTCAGATATGCTTGATAGATATCCTCATTTGTTTAATTAAATCAGATTCTGAGGACAGAATCTTTTTAAGGGGGGATGGATATAACGACTGGTACATTTCTGTAGTATTTAAATGTGTATTTATGAAATAAATCAATAAATAAATGATGTGTATGGGTTATGTCAGATGGATATTATTTTGTTATTAATTATATGTGATCATTGGTGTTCGAGCATCAATTACGTGATCAGTTGTTGAGCTGTGTTGTTTTGTTTTTTATATTTAAAAGTGATTTTATTAAAGATTTATTTCCATAATTACTTGGATTATATCTAAAATTATTTTTATTGCTTTATAATTATATTGATTATTTTTAGAAGTGAATAAAATTTAGAAATCAATATTTTATCGATTATTTATCTTTAAATGATTTTCTGATTGTATTTAATTTTAAAATCAGTACTTAGTTCCAGAATATTTCAAAAATTATGAAATTCACATTTTATTGTGTTTGGAATATTTAGAGAATTTTAAAATTATTTTGAAAATTCTTTGGCTTTTATTCACCTGCACTTTTGCTCGTTAAATTATAAAATACGGATACGTGGCACGTTTCAGGAAATGTTGTAAAATTTTCAAAATTGTTATTTTATTAATTTTAAATTATCCCGGGGATTTTAAGATTATTTTGGCAAATTTTGGACCTATCTGTGTTCGTTAAATTTCCCATTTATTTGTTAAATGCGGTGCCGGAAGCAGTATTAACACAGCAAATATGATAAATTCCCCCAAATCTTATTTCTTTCCCTTCCTTATCTCTCCATTCTCTCTCATCTCTCTCACAAAATCTCTCCCGTTTCTTTCCTCTCTTCCTCCGCGCTTCCTCCGCTACCACCACCGTTCTCCGGTACACCACCACCTATTCCCCTCTTCTTTCTTCTCTCTCTCGATCCCTCTGTCATGTTCTCTCTCTATTTCTCTTTCTTCTCTCCCGTTTCCTTTCTTCTTCCCCTGTGTTGCTCGATTCCGTGTGTGTGTATTTCGTGTGTGTGTGTGTGTCGTTACAGGGATATATGTGTGTGCGAGTGTTTGTGTTTCTGCGTGTGCCGCCCTACGCTTCTCCGGTCGCCGCCGTTTGGATTTATCCGGAAAGTTGAACAGAGGGGATGGAGGGGTGTATTGTGGTGCTTGTATTGTTTTCGATGTTGCTATAGCCTCTGTTCCTATATTGTTGGAGTCGTATTCTGTTGGGATTATTTCTTTAATTTCCTACCGAAAGTAATTGATTATTTTGATGATCACTCGAATATTGGTTTGATTTGTGAAATAAATTATTCGGTGTTGCGAGATTTAACTAATAATTATCGATGAAATTTATGAAGGATGTTTGAGATAATCGAAAACCCGCGAATTTTATCGCCGTCGGCGATGAGCCTCGGCGAGCCGACAGTGGACTATGATGAATATTTCTGAGTCCTACGATTACAAATACAAATAAAAATTTCGAATAAAATTATAAAATACGATTAAAACATAAAAAAACACGACTAATAATTAATAATTGTATTTAATTGGTAATTGAGAATTTTGGACTGATATTGATGACTGAAATTGGTGGTTGGGTTTTAAATTGCGATTGCTTGTGGTTGTGATTGTTTTGACGTCGGGATGTCCGACGGGTTAGCCGATAATCAAAGGAGGTGCTGCCCGATTTCCGGAAAATTTAATTATGGAAATACGAGGCCGTACCCAATGGCTATCGGAACGTCGATCGGTTAAATGTAAGTATTTTGTACAAAACCTGATTAGGTGTTACGGTGGGATACTTTGCAAAACCGATAACCTTAATTTTGTAAAAGGACAAATATACCTATTTTATGAAAATGAACACCGAAACGGCTTTCGAAGACGTAAATCCTAATTGATACGTGTATTATAGTATTGAGTATATTACGAGTCGGGTTTTGTTATCATACGGGTAGACTATTAGCGAGGATAAGTCAAGCATATTCGGACGGCTAATTTAGGGTATTTCGGTTCCTGTAGATTCCAGTCGAAATCCTTAGCATCCCGGTCGGTGCAAAGCCAGACAGAAATTAGTGTTAAAGCGTATTAAGGCAAGTACCCCTGACCATATATTTATGGTTCAGCATATATGAATATAATGTTGTTTTATTCTCGTAGTGGAACAGAACAATTTAAGTTACGTATCCCCCGGGTTTCAAATTGTTTTGTTAACTTGTGTTTTGGGGGAAAAGTAACTTCTGAATTGCCTATCTCTAAGTTTTGAATAAAATGAAAATGTTTTGGAAAATCTGTTGTGTTATAATTGTTTTGACAAGAGATAGGTAAGTGATTTGGAAAACTGGATAAAAATGATCAGATAATTGGATGAGTGTGCGCAGGAGGCCCATAACGGCCTGGAAGTTAGCGTAAGAGGCGAAGTGGTTTCGCACCCTATTATAACCACCAGCCAAGTGTGATAGTGACCTTGCTAGTCTCTGAGTTCCAGAACAAGTTTTCATAGGATAGCCAGGCTAGAGTTATCCTATGGAGATAGCCTGATCAGCTGTCTCACCGGGGATCATCCAATACTTTTATATCTGAGCAAGTGATTTTGAGGTTCCCGGAGAAGAACAAGTTTTATAGGTCCTGTGATGGGACAAGTTTTATGGTTCCCGTAATGGAACAAATAGTTTTATGGTTCCCATAACGGAACAAATAGTTTTATGGGTCCTGCGATGGGACGAATGATTTGAAAATGAAAGTATCATGCTAAAATTTAACCCTGGTATTTACACAGCACAGTTAATCAAATAGTTTAGAGAGCATGCTAGCTGTTAAGATCCAGTTTTCAACAGTTCATCAGTTTTCATCTGTTTACGCTTGTTTTACTTGTTTTCTACTAACAAGTTGTGATTTATGTTTCTACAATTGCTTATTATAAACTATTTAGCTAGTATTAATATAGTGGTACTGCTGAGCGGTTGATCGCTCACTCTTGCAAATGTGTTTGTATATTTTCGCATTGCAGATGCCTAGGAGATGTTGCTGTCTTGCTAAGGGCCAGTTTCCAATTCCTCCTGTGTCGAGCTCCTCTGAATAGGTTGTGTCTGACCAAGTGTGGTCTGTGAGTTGCTGTAGAATAATAGTTACGACAGGTTGCGTTCAATAAGATGGATTGTAGTAAATGTGTAACCTAAATTATACTTGAACCTGAAATAGATCTTGTGGAAGAGTTTTTTATATTGAAATAAAAGTAAGTTGGTTGTATTATGGTTGTAGTTTAATTTTGTTAGTGAGATCAACTCCTGACC
The DNA here is from genome assembly GCF_009905375.1 of Apium graveolens. Lineage (NCBI taxonomy): Eukaryota > Viridiplantae > Streptophyta > Magnoliopsida > Apiales > Apiaceae > Apium > Apium graveolens. The sequence continues at coordinate 175,564,841 of NC_133653.1, forward strand.
CGAGGTTGAGGCCGTCACATGATGCACTTGGTCTTTCGACGAATATTGAATTATGTTCTTCATTTGTTGTAGATTTTTTTGCATTATCTTTAAATGTTATTTCTTTATCACTTTCATCATCACTATTATCACAAATAATCTCAACATTGTCAAATTTGAGGCTTTCATGAAAATCTTCATCTTGCAGTCCTTCAATCTTCTTATCATCAAACACAATATGTACAGATTCCATAACAATGTTGGTTCTAAGATTTTAGACTCTATACGCTTTTCCAACTACATATCCAACAAAAATACCTTCATCTGCTTTGGCATCAAACTTTCCATTCTGATCAGTTTGATTCCTTAATATATAACATTTGCAGCCAATGACATGAATAAAGTTTAATGTTGGCTTCCTATTCTTGAACAATTGGTAGGGTGTCATGCATTTTGCATGATTAACCAAAAAAATATTCTGAGTGTAACATGCAGTATTTATAGCTTCTGCCTAAAAGTATGTTGGTAACTTTGATTCTTCTAGAATTGTTCTTGTAGCTTCAATAAGAGATCCGTTCTTCCTTTCCACCACTCCATTTTGTTGTGGGGTTCTTGCTGCTGAAAACTCATGCATGATCCCAGTCTCTTCAGAAAATAATCTCATCACAAAATTCTTGAACTCAGTTCCATTATCATTCCTAATTCTTCTAACTTTAAAATCAGGATGATTGTTGACTTGCCTTATGTGATTGATGATAATTTCACTAGCTTCATCTTTGGATTTGAGAAAATATGTCCAAAAGAACTTTGAGAAATCATCCACAATTACTAGGAAGTATCTTTTTTTTGAGATGGACAACACATTGACTGGTCCAAATAAATCTAAGTGCAGTAGTTGTAAAGGTTCTTCTATTGTTGAATCAAGCTTCTTTTTGAATGATACCTTGATCTCCTTTCCTTTTTGACATGCATCACATAATCCATCATTTAATAATTTTACTTGAGGAATTCCTCTTGCTAAATCTTTCCTAACTAATTCATTCATAGTCTTGAAGTTACAATGGGACAACTTCTTGTGCCATAACCAACTTTCATCTTGACTTGTCTTGCTAAAGAGACAAATGACAGGTTCTACATTTAATGAGTTGAAGTCAGCTAGATACATATTTCCTTTCTCAATCCAGTGAGAACCACTTTGTTATTTTTCTTGTTGGTCACAACACAGGCTTCAAAATTGAATGTTACCGAGTTGCCCTTATCACAAAGCTAGTTGATACGCAACAGATTATGCTTAAGTACATCCACTAGGGCAACTTCCTCAATGATGACATTGTCTTTGGAAATCAAGCCATATCCCACAGTATAACCCTTACTGTCATCTCCAAAAGTGATACTTGGGCCAACTCTCTCCTTGAACTCAGTGAGCAGGGTAGAATCTCTAGTCATGTGCCTTGAGCACCCACTATCCAAATACCAAAGATTCTTTTTATTTCCCCGCACACAACAAAATCAAATCAAGTTGATTTTGGTACCCAAGTTTCCTTGGGTCCTGTTTTGTTAGCCTATTTCTTAGGTTTCTTAGGTTTGTCCTCATTTGACTTAAGTATCTAAGATTCATCCTTAGTCAATTGAGTAGATTCTTTAAAACTATTCATTATTACAGAATTATCATGCACATGCTGGTTAACATGGAAAGGCATATTCCGTGCAAACATGTTTTTCCAGTAAGGCATGCTAAATGGCATTTGTGGCATACTAAATGTAGCATAGTAAGGATTTTGTGCAAATGGCATATTAGCAAATTGTGCATTCAAATTATGTGTAGGCATAACATTCACATACATTGTAGGCATGTCAAGACATGAAGAAGGTATATACATGGGTGCAGGCATAGCAAGTTTGTAATTAACAGACAGATCATTAATATTACCACACTTCACATAGATTTTTCTAGGTGCATACTTATCAGGTGTGTAGTTGATATATTTGTTAATTCCTACTTTCCCATTCCTATTATTTTCCTTTTTGATTCTGCTTTTATTTCTATTTTCTCCAATCTGTCATTCAATTGCTTGATTGACAGGTGCCCTACATTGACTCTCTTGTTCTTTTTCACTTGACTTGTTTCTCCTGGAACAAAATTCTTGGAAATTGATCCATATTTCTCATTTAACTTAGCTAGCTAGGATTTGCTAACTGGATTTCTTTCACTCGACGAATGTGGTTCTTTGTCTTTCCACGGATAGACCTTTTTGTCATTCAATGGATAATCTTCATTATCCGTTAAATCCAAATCCGTTGGGAGTCCTTCCAAGTTAGGATTCAGTTTTTCCTTGCTCTTTTTCCAGGCTTCATCACAGAAGGATTCTTTATCTTGAACTTTAGTAATTTGAGCAAGTACATCTCTAGATGATTTCCATGCCTTAATTACTTCATGTTCTCTTTTAAGTTGCTTTCTTAAAATCTTCTCTTTCTTTAAGGATTCAGTTAGTTCATCTTTGGCAATCTTGCACTCCATCTTCAGTTTCTCCAACTCAACAAATTGAGTTTCTAACACATTATTTCTTTCACTCAAAAACAATTTTTTCTCTTTAATTTTAGTGTTTTCTTTAGTGAGAGATTTGAGTGTAACACGCAGATGATATAATTCAGTAGACATGTCATTTATAGCATCATTACACTTAGCTTTAGATAAATGTGCTAGATTAGTGGTGATTACCTGATTACAGGATGAACTAACCTATGTTTCATCTAATTTGGCCATAAGTGCTAGATTGACATAGCTAGTATCATCATCCTCCTCTAATCCATCAGCAGCCCAGTCATTTTCCTGAGTTTGAAAAGCCCTTTCCTTTTGTTTAAGCAACTTGAAATATTTCTTTTCGTAATCCACATGCTCAAACTTTTTTCTATCAAAATTAGGCTTTCTGCACTCACTTACAAAATGACCACTCAAGCCACACTTGAAATATTTAAATTTTAACTTGTGAACCATGTTTCTGTTTGGCTTGTATGCTCCAAAATTGTGTTTGAATTTGAGCTTGGCAAATCTTCTTGATAGAAAAGCTAGATGCTCATCTATGTCATCTGTATCATCTTGACTAAGATGGTCTTCATGTTCAGCTACTAGCCCTTTACCTTTGCCTTCACAAACTCTAGGGTTTGGTGCAGATTCCACAATTTCTACCTTTATCTCTTTCTCTCTCTCTTGCTCAGCAACTGATGCAATGGATCATCCCTTCTTCCTTCCTTTCTCTATCTTCTCATCTTTCTATATTTCAAGCTCATAGGTCTTTATAATCCCATATAGTCTATCCAAGGTGAATTCCTTGTAGTCTTGAAAGTTTCTAAGTGAGACTGTCATAGGCTTCCATTCATTTGGTAGAGATCTAAGGAACTTGAGATTTAAGTCCTTTGTCTGATAGACTCTTCCATGCAGCTTTAGAGCATTCAGTAGCTTTTAAAATCTACTAAAGATGTCAGTGAGTGACTCACTTTCTTCACTCTGAAAATGCTCATATTGCTGAATCAAGAGTTGCATTTTGTTTTCCCTTACTGGCTCGGTTCCATCACATATAACTTGAATTTTATCCCAGACCACTTTAGCAGTTTTGCAATTTATGTTGTTGTCAAATATGTCACCATTAACACCATTAAACAAAATGTTCATGGCCTTGTTATCCTTGTGGACTTGTTCAATATCTAGATCAGACTATTCTGCTCTAGGTTTTGGGATGGATGGCTCATTTCCTGTAGCAGCTCTCATAGGGACATGAGGACCTTTCTCAATGCAGTCCATATATTCTTCATCTTGAGAGAGGAGATGCAGGTGCATTTTCACTTTCCAGTGGTGATAATTATATTTTTCCAGATTTGGAATCTTCACTCCAACATCTTTTCTGCTCATCTTGTTAGTTGTTGTGATCTTTAAACTCTTTATTCTTAAAGATCTTGCTCTGATACCAATTATTATTCTCAAACAATCTAACAATGAATTACAAGGGGGGTTGAATGTAATTCTGGTTTCTTTTCCTTTTAAGAACTGTTGTATCTTAAATATATAACTGTGTTTGATTTAGCTAAAGTACAGAATGAAGGTATTGAAGAAATCAAACATAAAGTAATCAAATACAAGTATTTAAAAACTTTCTGGTGGATTGAACTTGTCCAACAGAGATATATATAAAATAGATAACTCTGTGATGCAAGATTTGCACACAACTGCTTACCAAGTAGAACTTACAAAGAACGGAGAAATTCTTTACATATACAGCCTTTTCTATTTCTCTGGTAAATTGCTTACTAACTTGATACTGTTCAACTTGCTACCCTTAGTTTATATATCACCAAGTTACATGATAAAAAGATAAAGAAATAAGACAAAATATTTCTTAGTCTAATTACATGCTTCTTCATTTCTCTATCCAGCATCTTTAAATATCTTCAAGTTAGCATGGAAATGGAAATGCTTCTTTGTTCTCTAAAACCTGTAAATAGGCTGCCACATTCCATTTACATACAATCAACCCATGTGACTGTCAAGTCGGCTTTTGAATTTGATCATCCGTTGAAACCTTGTGGAATATCCGTTGAGAGCATCTTTATAGCAGTTTACTCTATTTCACTTATACAAGATTACAAGGCACCTAATATTTACAATTAGCTAACTTATCTTGCATATCAATCTAGTAGTTAACCAGACTTAGAGCATCCTTCAACATCTCATTCTCTAAGGAATTACAGTATGCAAAAATGTGCTAATGAACTTATTAGTACATACGCTACTCTTTCAATGGATGTTAAAGTGATCATCCGTTCAAAGCTACAAATACACTAAATTAAATCTACAAAGGTGTTTTATTCAACTTATCATCAAGTACACAACATATTCCTAACACATGTTGTAGATAATTTGATTCTAATCATTTTGGTATGTCATATGTTGAATTTGGAGTTCAATAACATGTCCAAATATGTGCTTGATTTTCGAATTGCAAAATTAGGGTTTATAACCCGTAAGAACATTTTCAATTAAAAATTAGGGCTTTTTGATCTAGGGGTTATTATGATGATTGGTTGGTATTGTTGGGTTTCGAGCACATAAACGCAACGGAAACAGTAATTAAAAATGTAAAAAAATCAGAATTTTCGAAACCCACCACAGGATCCATGCGAAAAACATATATTTAATTCGTAGATCAAATTGTTTACCTTAAGAAGCTTTACCAATTGGTTGACTAATGGAGATCCAAAGCTTGTTCAATCACCACGCATCCCGCTCTCGCGATCTACGCTCTATCGGTATCTACATGAATGCTTGAACCCAAGGATTGGATGTGTACTAGCACAAACTAGTTTCTTCTTGCTCTCTCCATCTTCTCCCTTGGTGGCTAGAGTTTTAGTAAAAGTCTTGCTTTAAACATCAGCCACACAAGAGATATTATATAGAGAATAGAAAAACGAATTATAGCTCTTAACTAATTAGGAGTTATTATTAATTCAAAATTCCTATTTGTATTATAATTAAGTCTCACTTAATTATTTAACAAATAAATTTTATAATTAATATTAGTAAATTCGAATATCAATATTTATCTAATTAATTAAGTCATACTTAATTAATATTATAAATAATTCGAATTACTTTAATATAATTTAAATCCAATTTAAATTAAATAATCCTTCAAGCATTATTAGTTTGTGTCCCTATAGGTTATTATGACATTGGAAACGGATTTTAAATCTAATTTAAAATCATAAATAATGAGCGGCATCTAGTAATACATCATTGTTATCCAAGTAATAATAATTGAATCGGTGATCGATTAAACCTTTTGTGAATATTGTACAATGTAATATAATCCCTTTAACCAAATATTATAGATTAAACTAGAGGCATGTAATGTGTCATCCTGATCATAGTTTAATCCAAGTTTCTTTGATCAATGAGTAGACTATCATATCAAATCAACATTTGAGCGTGGCCACGCATTTCATAGTCTAGCTCACAAAAGAGGCCAATTATATCACTCCTAAAAATAGGAGGGTTAAATCTCATCTAGATCATTCATATTTCTCATACGATTCTTAATATACCCCATGTCCACTTTTATCATTACCCGGTCAAGGATAACTTTTAATGGAATCAATGTATATTAATTCTCGTATAGAAATATAATGACTTCAGGTCTAAGGACCATTACATCATTATCACTGTGAGAATTACTTATGACACAACAGACATGTAGAATCTCACATTGGGTCTGTCCAGCACCATGTACATGTACATGTACATCTGCCTATGTCTTTGATTTTAGTATCACTATACCTATGATCAATGAGATGTGATCATCAGTCAACAAACACACTAGTCTTAATGCATTATTATTGTCCCTTAATAATAATACTCGACTAGGGACCTTTAGGAATATTGATACTATTCTCATAATCTCATTTCTAAGTCACGTGCTTAGAGATATAGAATTGCATATCATATTCCAAGGACATTTATTAATCTAACATTTATATCATAGTAAATTAAGAATTAATAAATTATAAAGGGAATAATCGATAGAACATAAACATTAATAATCCTAATGTCTTAAAATAAAATATCATAGTGTTGTCTCTAGGGCACAAACACTAACAATCTCCCACTTGCACTAGAGCCAATCATCCATGTATCTAATACTCATAGAACTAGTATGACCATCGTGCTTCTGCTGCGATAAAGCCTTAGTCAGTGGGTCTGCAACACTATCATTACTATGCACTTTACATTTATATCTCCTTGATCATTAATCTCATTAATAGGGTGATATCACTTAAGGACATGCCTAAACAGTCTCCTTGGTTGTTTCTAAAATATCAATACATTCGGCTTCCATTATAGAATCATTAATGTTCTTGCTGTGAACTATTCCAGCTAACATCTCTTATATTTAGACAAAACACAAACCAGGCATAGACACATAATCATCGTTGTCTATCCAGAAATTAGGTTAAGAAACTAGTATCAGTGTAACCATTTACAACCAGTTCCCTATCTTCTTCATACACCAAAACTAAATCTTTAGTCCTCTTTAAGTACTTAAGAATATTCTTGACCACTATCCAGTGACCATCACCTGGATTAGACTGGTATCTTTTCATCATGCCCAAAGCATACGAAATATCAGGACAAGTACATATCATTGCATACATTATAGATCCAATTGCCGAAACATATGGAGTTTTTCTAAGACGGCCCTTGTCATCTAATGATTTAGGGTAGTTATCCTATGAGATCACTATCCCAAGAGACATCGGGACATATCCACTGTTTGCCTCCTGCATCCTGAAATGATGCAATACTTTATCAATGTATGTACTGCGATTAGATCGATAAATCTCCTCAATCTATCTCTATAGATCTTAGTGCCTAATATATAGGTAGCATCGCCTAAGTCTGTCATTTAGAAACTATTTCTCAACCAAGTCTTAACAGCCCGTAGAGAAGGTATGTTATTCCATATCTGTTATATGTCATCTACAAATAATACTAGGAATGTCACATGGCTCCCACTAACCTTCTTGTAAACACATGGTTCATTTTCATTTTGAATAAAGCCAAACACTCTAACCATTTTATCAAAATGAATATTCATTCTCCTTAAGGCTTGCTTCAATCTATAAATAAATAGAAGCAATAACAAACTATCTTAGCAAACTTTGGATCGAAAAAACCCTCAGGTTGTATCATATATACATCCTCTTCAAGGCTCCCATATAAAAAAGCAGTTTTTACATGCATTTGTCAAATCTCATAGTCAAAGTAAGCAACTATTGCTAACAAAAATTGATGGACTTGACCATAGTAACCGGTGAAAAAGTCTCATCATAGTCTATACCATGAATTTGTTTGAAACTTTTTGCCACTAGTCGCGTCTTATAGGTTTGTACTTTACTATCCATGTCAGTTTAATTCTTGAAAACCCACTTGCACCCTATAGGTTTTACCCCTTCGAGTAGATCAACTAAAGTTAATACTTTATTTTGATACATGTATTTCATCTCGGATTTCATGGCCTCTAGCCATCTCTCGGAGTCTGAACTTTTCATAGCATTTTGGTAGGTGAGAAGCTTATCATTATCGTAAGTATCACATCACCATCATGAGTCAAAAGAAATTCATAATTTCTCCCGGGCTCATGGTGAATCCTACTAGATTTACGAATAACCTGTGTTTCCTAAGCAGGATTACTTTCAACATTTTGATGTACATCCTAATCTTATTCCAACTCTGGTTCAATGTTATCATGTGGTTCTCGATCTTCATCGAGATGTATTATCCTCCCACTGATTTTCTTAGAAAGTAGTTCTCCCTCAAGAAATACAGCGGCCCGAGCAACAAACACTTTGTTCTCGGAAGGATTATAAAAATATACCCTAGTCTCACTTAAGTATCCCACAAAATAGCATCTATCTAATTTTGGTCCAAGCTTGTCAAAGGCTAAACATTCTACAAACGCTTTACGTCCCCAAATTTTCATAAATGACATGCTTTGACATTTATCACTCTATATCTCATACCGAGTATTTTGAACCGCTTTATTCAGAACTTGGTTAAGTGTATATGCAACCGTTTCTAGAGCATAACCCTAGAAACTGAATGGAAGATCCGCTTGACTCATCATCGATCGCACTATATCCAACAAGGTACGATTTATCCGCTCGAAATCTCTATTCCATTGAGGTATTTCAGAAGAAGTAAGTTGTGATACAATATCACACTCCTTCAAGAAACTCTTGAATTTGAGGCTTAAGTATTCTCCTCTACGATCTGATCGTAAAACTTTTATACTTTTCCCTTGTTTGCTTTTCTACTTCGGCCTTATATTCTTTGTGAAAGGAATATGTCCTAAGTCCAATCATGTATTAGGATTTAGGAATAACTTTTATGTAATCTTTTTTGATTTTATTGATATTAATAAAGACTTGTTTTATTTTTATTACGGGCTTTATCTATTTAAGTGTTTAAATAAGATATACCATAGTTTAGAGTAAAGCTTTTTATGGATTATGATGAGATCATAATAGTGAGACCTAAAAAGATGATAACTCTAAACTTAAATAGTTCCTGGTCATAGGATTACTAACTGGTAATTAATAATCCGCAAAGATCGGTACATACTATGCTTGCTTCATTATGAAGGATGTCTGTTCTCATAGACATTTGTGTGGTGACACTATAGCTAGTATGTAGGTGCTTATTATTGAATAAGTTCACTGAACATCACTCGCACAGCTGAACAACTGATGGAGTTCACTCACGTGTCAGCAGTTGTTCACATAGTGATAGTTGTACAAGTATCCTTAGACTTGAGGTCATCATAGTCATCTTGTGTACACTGAACTATGCTTTGGTTTAGTTCTTAGTCTCCAGGGACAATTATTAGGGCTCTTCTGGGTATAGGAATTTGTACACGAAGATAGTGTATGATCAATAAAGGATCTACCCCTTCTAGTGAAGGAAGCGAATGTTCAAGGCTGATCCACTTATGCTAGTTCAGGAATCTCTGGCCAGAGTGAATGAAATTAGAAAGGAGTTTCTAATTTGCATAGAACTAAGCATAGTAAATGGTAAGCAAGTGATTGAATTAGATAGGCTTGACACGAGATCCATGCCTTGTATTTAATCGGGACATTGTAGGGTAGAAGGAGTTTATTATACGGTAACTATTCACTGAATAGGTTCTTGGTATTCTAAGCAGTGAATTCATATTATCCGGATAGTCGCGATATGCTGAGAAGTATCCCTCACGATGTAGAATAAATGTGATTAATTAATTAATCATATTTAATAAATTAGAGAATTTATATAAATAATGATAAAATAGTTTTAATATTATTTATTTCTACTACCGGCTTAATATTGAACCTACAGGGTCACACCATAAAAAGAGAATGATTTAATGGTGTAGGAATTAATTAATAATGGCTAATAATTATTTATTTATGAAATAAATAATTAATTGGCAAATTTAATAATTGATTAAATCAGATTTAATTGATTATAAATTAATTAAGAAAAGTTCTTAATATTATTAATTAAGGATTTAATTTTTGGAAATTAAATCAAGAGAGAGAATTATTTCTAAAGTGTTTAGAAAAAGGATTAATAATTAAAAGGTGTTTTAATTATTAATGAGAATAATAAATGGGATAATAATAATATTATTTATGGGAAAATTTCAGCTGAAAATTTTGCCTATAAATACACTATTATAGACCCTATTTCATTTTAACCCACATCGTACCCCAAAACCAAAAAAGTTTGGAAAACCCAATTCTCTCCACCTCCTTCCTCCTCCTTAACATCGTTTTCTTGGTGGATACCGGTGGAGTGCTTCACACTTGAGGAGCAACTGCTAAGGATCTCTGATCGTTGTCTCTGAATAATTTTAAAAGGTTAGATTCGATCCCTCGAATTTTTATTCACGATTTATATGCTTTTATTTGGATTTTATATGTGTAAAAGTGTTTTACCATGCCCCCGCTGCGTTAAAAATCCAACAATGGTGTCAGAGCATATGTTGTATGCATATACATCTGTGGTAAAAATTCCAGAATTTTATGTGCTTGTATGAATTAATTATGATTTTTACAAGTTATATCATGGATTAATTTTGTCTGATGAGAAATCGTTTCTCAGAATAATTTTGAATGTTGATCTGGGTTCTACAAGTGTTGTAGATCGTCTGGGTATTTTTTTCATAATTTTATGATGTATAGATTATTTATTATGAATTTTTGAAGTTCTGGTAATTAAATTCGTAATTAAATAAATCAAATATATATATATATATATATATTATTTGTAAGTATGTATGTATATATCTGCTCTGCTGTTATTTTCTGGGAAGCAAAGCAAGAAGACAGACCAGATCAGAGATTGTCAGGCGCACGGAATTCCGTGCCGGAAGAATAGGCGGCTGCTGCAAGAAAATAAAAAAAATAAATAAATAAAAGGGGTGTCGCGCATTCCGAGAATGTGTTACACCCCTGTGGCGCATTCACAGAATGCGTTACACCTTTGTAACGCATCACCGGAATGCGTTACAGGGCTTGTAACGCGTTCCTGTAATGCGTTACAGCCCGACTATCCACATTAAATTTGATTTTCTGGGAGTTTCGTAACTCCGTTTTGGGCGTGCAATATACCGTTGGATTCGTTTTTCCGAGACGGATCTAATGGAGTGATCAATTTTAGTTTATATAAAAGTTTTGAACTGTTTATATTTCGGTAAGTGTTTTAAAGCTGTTTTTGACTGTTTTTATTTGCTTTTAAATGCTTCATGTGATACATAGAGATGTATAATGCTTAGACTAATGTGCTAGATGATGTAACATGCCTACCTTGATGTTTATTCATGTTGATATATGTGATATATGCTTAGTTTATCATGCGATGATAGATTTAGGTGAACTTAAATAAACATAAGGCGTTTGTTAGACAACCTAGTATAGTGAAATTGTTTCATAACCTTAATAACAATATTATGAATACAATCATGAGATTCTTGTGTTTGTGAAACACGTAATTGAATATGAATTTTCGATATGAGAGAAAGGATGATTCTGTCAACAACATATTTCTATCTGTAAGAAAGGGTTATTAAGTGACGCCTCTTGACAATGCTCCACCCGATCTGGGAATCATCTGATTATTGATTATTGATTTGAAATATTTAATTTAAAAGGAAGAATTTCTTTATAATATGATTATGATTGTAACGTAATATAATCCCTCTAAAATTAAATAATATCAAGTAGTAATTGGCCAATGACACAACGGGCTTGTGTCGGTCATAGCCTTCCAACATGATAGAAAAGTAGTTCATATTTTTGAATCATTGTGGGTTCGTGCTACAGCCGAGGGCTTTGATTTCAAAATAAGAAATACTTGTCTATTACATAGAGATGTGTACTTTGAATAAGAATCTAAAGGTCGGTACGTGCTACAGCCGTGGGCCTTTGGGGACTGATTCAACTGTACGGAATGTTGGGTTAGACTTGACTTAGAATATTGAGTTTGTCATGCTACAGCCGAGACTCAATTATTCAAGAGGCTAAAGTTTGATTAGGGAATAACATGAGATGTAATTGACAAGAGTTGTCTGTCTATTGAACATTACATGGCGGTTCGTGCTACAGCCGGGGTCGTGTAATGGAATGTAGGATCCCTATTCCCACTAGCATTATGAATGCTTAATTTTTCACGTAGGGGGTTGAATAAATTAGGAAAACTAGTGGGAGCCACTTATGAATAAAAACCCGATTCATATAGTGTTTTAAAATGAAATCGAATATTTGCTGAGTGTTGTTATGTGTTTATCATTTACAGATTTACAATATACATTATGTCTTCTACACTATCACTCACGAGCATACCAGATGCTCATAAATTGACTGGTCCTAATTATGCTGACTGGCTTCGAAACTTGAGAATTGTTCTCAGGATTGAGAAGCTGGAATACGTGATTGACTCACCTAAGCCTACTGAACCTGCTAGCGATGCGCATAATGATGAACATGTTCTGTATCATAAGTGGATAGATGATGCAAATGTTGCTCAGTGCATCATGCTAGCTTCCATGAACATTGAGCTACAGAAGCAACATGAGCATATGGATTCTCACACTATCCTCATGCATCTACAAGAGTTGTATGATGTGGCGGGGAGGACAGCTCGATATGAGATATCGAAGGAGTTGTTCGTGTGTAGGATGTCTGAGGGATCATCTGTGAATGACCATGTACTTAAGATGATCAATTTGATTGAACGTCTTGGACAACTTGGTTTTGCCATGGATGGGGAGCTGAGCCAAGACTTGGTCTTGCAATCGCTTCCGAGTTCGTTCTCGCAGTTTGTTGTGAAATTTCACATGAATAAGTTGGATGTCAGCCTGCCTGAACTCCACAACATGTTGAAGACTGCGGAATCGAATTTTCCCCCTAAGAAGAGTTCTGTTCTTCTAATTGGTGAAGGTTCCAATCCTAAGAAAAGGAAGAGGAACTCTTCCAAGAAGAAGAAAGTAGGTGAGAAAACGCCGGTTCCACCAGAAGCTGAAGACCCCAAGAGCAAAGTTGTTTGCTTTCACTGTAATAAGGTGGGGCACTGAAAGAGGAACTGCAAGGTTTACCTTGCAGAATTGAAGAAGAAGGGTAGTGAGACTACCACTTCTGATTCAGGTATGTTCATGATAGAAGTGAATATGTCATTTCTACTTGGGTATTAGATACCGCCTGTGGTTCTCATATCTGCAATTTGTTGCAGAGACCAAGGAGAAGTAGGACTCTTGAAGAAGAGGAGGTGATTCTACTGATGGAAATAGAGCAAGAGTTGCTGCTGAAGATGTAGAATCATTTCATTTACATATGCCTACGGGCAAGACTATTGTTTTAAATAATTGTTATTTTGTTCCCTCGATTGTGAGGAATATTATTCCCATGTTAGACTTGGCTGGATTTTCATTTATTATTGAGAATAATGAATGTTCTATTCTTAGAGATAATATTCTTCATGGACGTGGTACTTTAAATAATGGTCTGTATATATATGTGACATAATTTGCTTCAGATTGAACAAACTAATAAAAGAAAAGGGATGATGAAAATCTCACTTTATAGTGGCACTGCAGTCTCTATTTAGTAGATATGGAGAGAGGGCTGCAAATTTGCTAGGAATGGTACACACAGATGTATGTGGACCAATGTCTAAGCAAGCCATGGGTGGATTTTCATACTTCATTACTTTCATAGATGATAGATCTAGATTCGGATATGTGTTTGATGAAACACAAGTCTGAAGCCTTTGAAAAGTTCAAAGAGTATAAGTATGAAGTGGAGAAATAACCAAACATAGTATTATAATTCTTCGATTAGATCGAGATGGTGAATACTTAAATGGAGAGTTTCTAGATTATCTCAAAGTAAATGGTATAGTCTCCCAGTGGACTCCTCCAAATTGCTATCTGAAAGGAGAAATTGAACTTTGTTAGACATAGTTCGGTCCATGATGAGCTATGCAAATCTTACAGTATTCCTATGGGGTTATGCATTGGAAACCTCAGCATATTTACTGAATAAGGTGCTTTCCAAATCTGTTCCTCAAACTCCATATGAGATATGGAAAAAAAGGAAACCGAGTCTTTAACACGTTAAGATTTGGGGATGTCCAGCTTATGTCAAGTAAGTTGACCCAGATAAGCTGGAATCTCGATCCGTAAAATGTAGTTTTGTGGGATATCCTAAAGAGTCTTTAGGGTATTACTTTTACACCGATCATCGGGTGTTTGTCTCCAGACATGCTACCTTCTTGGAAAAGGAGTTTATCCTTGAAGGAAACAGTGGGAGCAAAATGGAACTTGATGAAGTTCAAGAAGTACAAACTACTACGGTTCAAGTGGAAACACCTGTTCTGACTGAACAACCTTTTGTGGAACAGCCCATTCATAGGTCAAGGAGAGTGTCTCGCCAACCTGAGAGGTAATATGGCCTTGTCATTGAGAATGACAATGAGTTGTCGATCATTGATGATGACGACCCTGTGACCTATAATGAGGCTATGAGTAGTGTTGACTCAGAGAAATGGCAAAGTGCCATGAAATCCGGAATAGAATCTATGTATACGGTATACGTAAGAATGATTAGAGCAGATGGCCAGGTGGAGACCTTTAAGGCCAGGCTTTTGGAAAAAGGATTCAAACAAAGGCAATGGATTGACTTTGATGAAACCTTTTACCGGTAGCCCTGTTAAAATCAGTTCGGATTTTGCTTGCGATTGCTGCTTACTACGACTATGAGATCTGGCATATAGCCAGATGGTTTTCTTTCCGAGGGAAATGAAAACCTAGTGTGTAAGCTACTGCGAACCATATGTGGTTTAAAGCAAGCTTCTCAAAAGATGGAACATTCGTTTTGATGAGACAATCAAAGAGTTTGATTTTATCAAAAACGAAGATGAACCATGCGTCTACAAAAGGGTTAGTGGGAGCGCGGTAACATTTCTTGTATTGTATTGAAATAAAGTTGACACACATTACAATATAGCAGACCCACTCACAAAGCTACTTTGTGAAAGTCACTTTGATCGTCATAAAGACAAGATGGGTATTAGATACCAGAGTGATTGGCTTTAGTACAAGTGGGAGATTGAAAGGAATATGTCCTAAGTCCAATCATGTATTAGGATTTAGGAATAACTTTTATGTAATCTGTTTTGATTTCATTGATATTAATAAAGACTTGTTTTATTTTTATTACGGGCTTTATCTATTTAAGTGTTTAAATAAGATATACCATAGTTTAGAGTAAAGCTTTTTATGGATTATGATGAGATCATAATAGTGAGACCTAAAAAGATGATAACTCTAAACTTAAATAGTTCCTGGTCATAGGATTACTAACTGGTAATTAATAATCCGCAAAGATCGGTACATACTATGCTTGCTTCATTATGAAGGATGTCTGTTCTCATAAACATTTATGTGGTGACACTATAGCTAGTATGTAGGTGCTTATTATGGAATAAGTTCACTGAACATGACTCGCACAGCTGAACAACTGATGGAGTTCACTCACGTGTCAGCAGTTGTTCACATAGTGATAGTTGTACAAGTATCCTTAGACTTGAGGTCATCATAGTTATCTTGTGTACACTGAACTATGCTTTGGTTTAGTTCTTAGTCTCCAGGGACAATTATTAGGGCTCTTCTGGGTATAGGAATTTGTACACGAAGATAGTGTATGATCAATAAAGGATCTACCCCTTCTAGTGAAGGAAGCGAATGTTCAAGGCTGATCCACTTATGCTAGTTCAGGAATCTCTGGCCAGAGTGAATGAAATTAGAAAGGAGTTTCTAATTTGCATAGAACTAAGCATAGTAAATGGTAAGCAAGTGATTGAATTAGATAGGCTTGACACGAGATCCATGCCTTGTATTTAATCGGGACATTGTAGGGTAGAAGGAGTTTATTGTACGGTAACTATTCACTGAATAGGTTCTTGGTATTCTAAGCAGTGAATTCATATTATCCGGATAGTCGTGATATGCTGAGAAGTATCCCTCACGATGTAGAATAAATGTGATTAATTAATTAATCATATTTAATAAATTAGAGAATTTATATAAATAATGATAAAATAGTTTTATTATTATTTATTTCTACTACCGGCTTAATATTGAACCTACAGGGTCACACCATAAAAAGAGAATGATTTAATGGTGGAGGAATTAATTAATAATGGATAATAATTATTTATTTATGAAATAAATAATTAATTGGAAAATTTAATAATTGATTAAATGAGATTTAATTGATTATAAATTAATTAAGAAAAGTTCTTAATATTATTAATTAAGGATTTAATTTTTGGAAATTAAATCAAGAGAGAGAATTATTTCTAAAGTGTTTAGAAAAAGGATTAATAATTAAAAGGTGTTTTAATTATTAATGAGAATAATAAATGGGATAATAATAATATTATTTATGGGAAAATTTCAGCTAAAAATTTTGCATATAAATACACTATTATAGACCCTATTTTATTCCAACCCACATCGTACCCCAAAACCCAAAAAGTTTGGAAAACCCAATTCTCTCCACCTCCTTCCTCCTCCTTAACATTGTTTTCTTGGTGGATACCGGTGGAGTGCTTCACACTTGAGGAGCAACTGCTAAGGATCTCTGATTGTTGTCTCCGAATAATTTTAAAAGGTTAGATTCGATTCCTCAAATTTTTATTCACGATTTATATGCTTTTATTTGGATTTTATATGTGTAAAAGTGTTTTACCATGCCCCCGCTGCGTTAAAAATCCAACACTTTGAACATTTCAAAAGAATCGAATTTGTTCTTCATAAGAACCGCATATCCATATCTACTGAAATCATTAGTAAATGTTATAAAGTAGTATAAACCACCCCTTGCCATCATACACATTCAACCATATACATCATTATACATAAGTCCTAGTCGTTCAGTGGCCCTTTCACCTGATCAGGTAAAAGAAGTTTTAGTCATTTTGCCAATGAGACAAAGTTCGCATCTTCCGTATGATTCAAAATCAAACTTATCTAAGTATCCATATATAATTCAGATATACGTTTCTCATTAATATGGCCTAACGACAATGGTAGAGGTAATGTTTGATTTGAGGCATCTTAGAACATATAAATTGTTAACTAATTATGCAACATTATAAGCCTTATCATTAAAATAGAATAAACAACTATTGTTTATTTAATTAAAATGAAAACCTTTCTTGTCCTTACAAGAAATTTTATTTAATGTATCCCCTAAAGGCGGGCACGTAATAACAATTTATCAAGTTCTCAATCTCACCTATATGGGCAAAATTAGGTATCGAGTTCCTTCAACTAGAGCAACAACTTTTGCTCCAATTCTAACCCTATACCTAAAGCTTGACCATTGATAGTCTTCTTCTTTAGATCTTTCAAATAAGCTCGATAATTTAACTTCCATTCTTCCAGTTATTTCCACAGAAATGACAATCATCTCCTTTAGCAACACCACTATTAGGCTTCAAAAGCCCTTTGGGATTGGACTTTGGTTTGGCACCAAATAAGATCAAATCTTCACCTTGCCTGTCCACTTTCTTTTCCCATTTGCATTCCATGTGAACACCATCAATATGGACGTAATTCATGCCTTTACCGTGTTATTTTCAATAGTTATAAACATGCCTAACAACTCAGTGAGTGTTCTTCCTATTTCATTCCTTTTGTTCTTAACAAACTAAGAATAGAAGTTGTTCAAAGATTGTTTGATCAAATCAAGCTGAGTCTCTAGACTATTCTTGAAACCCAAAATATCAAGGTACATATACCTATCATCTTTAGAACATGTGGTCCAACCGGATATCATTCTCCCGTTAATGCAAAAGTATGGTGCCTTATTATTGTCAAATCTTTCTGACGAGCCTATCCTTTAAACATCCTTTGAAGGTGTTCAATCATATCATAAGAATCATTATGCTCTTGTTGCTTCTAAAGCTTAGCACTCATAATTACAAGCATGGGACATGAAACATCAGTTGCATAATCAATTTGCTTCTCGTAACCATTTTGTTCAGCACATGTTTCATTCTCAGCTAGAAGAAATAAGGGAGAGGTTTGAGTGACATCCTTGAACCTGAGGACAATCCTCAAGTTCTCGTGTCAATTGTGGAAATTATTTAATGTCAGATTGTCCTTCTCAAGGACTATTACATAGAGAAGTTATTTGTGTTATTTGTCATTTGATATCTACAATATTAAAGTGCATAAAATGACTTAGTCTTCAAATGATCATTAAATTATGTTCAAGTGATTATTCATATATATATATACATAATATATATCTCCCACTCTTTTTATCAAATCAATAGTCCTAACTATTAATTCGGAAAGAACATCTTCTATATCCTTTCCAGTGAGCCAAGATCCATATTTCACCATGTGTTAGGTCAGCTTTGGCTTTTCTCCTAAAACATGATTATTTTGGTAGATAACATTTGTCAATTATATCAACTATATAACTCTTGGATAGCTTTGTGGAACAAAATTTCATATTTATCTAATAAATCTCGCCAAACTTTATGCTTCTAAGTTCACAATCCTATTGTAATAACTTAGTTAAGTCAAACCCAATAGTCAAAAGTAATAATATACTTCAACACATCTCCCACGATAGATGGGAGAACTTCTCTTTGGCGAACCCACTCCTTATCGATCTAGGTTTAACGCATTAGACTTCTTGGAAGGCATCCGATTAACTTAATATTAACTTTAGGGTTTTGTTAATTTTAAAATGATCATGATCCCATCAAAAAGAGATTCCCAATTTTTCCTTGAATAAAATACTTCAAATCAATATTCGTCAATAGTTTGATTTCCAGGTAGTGAGGGAGTCACAAAGGTCTCGCTTAAAACCCAAAACCTTACAAGTTCAAAGAACTCGCTTTTGACAAAATCTCCTTATGTCAGAAATAAAGAAAAATTGTATTTTGTTTCGTGTTTCATAAACACGAGAATCTCATAATCATTTGTTCATTTTAAAATCTTGAGTCGTGACAAATTTTATCTTGTTTAGAAAGCATGGCATGGGTGTCATATCTAATACATACATCCTATGCTCATATATATGTAAAGTGCAATAAATAAACGTGGTTGGTTATGGCTTTATCTTATGTGATCTTCATCAAGCTAATGACAAAGATCTAGGTCAATCTAAGGTGAAAAATAAATACAGGCTAACTATTACATGTCTTCTTTCTCGTATTGCTTCCTTGGATGGTCTCTATGTGAGATTACCCTTGCTTGATCTTCAAATCTTCATGTCTTCATGTACATTACACGAATGAAAAATAAAAACTAATATAATGTACTTACAATAAGAACTCAAGTTACATTCGAGATTTAATAATTACAAGATCAAATGACATGCAAACCGTATTTAAAAAACCAAAACCATTAACCTAAGGTCATAATTCATAACCATCCACCATGCTCAATTAACACATAAGAACATGTTAAAACACATAGTATGATCTTATCATATCATACCCATCATGATCTAATTATAAAAACCAAATATAGCAAAAATCAGAAAATTCGAAATAAAATCTGATAACATTAAATCGCAGATTACAGGGTCCATATGAAATAGCGTATTCGTTCGCCAAAATCGGACACCAGACATAGATTTCAGCAAATCCGCTGCATCCGATTCAGAATCGTATCAAATACGATTCTTATAAAAAGAACAAACACAAAACATGTATATATCAGTATGTATACAGATTATATAATCATCATATGATCATACAACTCTCATTAATATCATATATTCAAAACATATATATACATACGCATTTATAAACATAACAACATGTAAAACATACAAAATCACATACATAACAGTCATGGAATATTGTATACATGTTATCATCATAAAACCAGTAAACACATAAAGAATTAAACACTTTTCGCAAGTAGCTCTGATATCATTGTTGGGTTTCGAGCATATAAACGCAACGGAAACAGTAATTAAAAACGCAAAAAAATCAGAATTTTTGAAACCCACCGCAGGATCCACGCGAAAAACATATATTTAATTTGTAGATCAGATTGTTTACCTTAAGAAGCTTTACCAATTAGTTGACTAATGGAGATCAAAAGCTTGTTCAATCACCACGCATCCCGCTCTTGCGATCTACGCTCTATCGGTATCCACACGAATGCTTGAACTCAAGGATTGGATGTGTACTAGCACAAACTCGTTTCTTCTTGCTCTCTTCATCTTCTCCCTTGGTGGTTATATAGAGAGTAGAAAAATGAATTATAACTATTAACTAATTAGGAGTTATTATTAATTCGAAATTCCTATTTGTATTATAATTAAGTCTCACTTAATTATTTAACAAATAAATTTCATAATTAATATTAGTAAATTCAAATATCAATATTTATCTAATTAATTAAGTCATACTTAATAATATTATAAATAATTTGAATTACTTTAATATAATTTAAATCCAATTTAAATTAAATAATCCTTCAAGCATTCTTAGTGTGTGACCCTATAGGTTATTATTACGTTGACAACGAATTTTAAATCTACTTTAAAATCGTAAACAATAAGCGGTATCTAGTAATACATCATTGCTATCCAAGTAATAATAATTGAATCAGTGATCGATTAAACCTTTTGTGAATAATGTACAATGTAATATAATCCCTTTAACCAAATATTATAGATTAAACTAGAGGCATGTAGTGTGTCATTCTCATCATAGTTTAATCCAAGTTTCCTTGATCAATGAGTAGACTATCATATCAAATCAACATTTGAGCGTGGCCACGCATTTCATAGTCTAGCTAACACAAGAGGCCAATAATATCACTACTAAAAATATGAGGGTTAAATTCCTTCCAGATCATTCATATTTCTCATACGATTCATAATATACCCAATGTCCACTTTTATCATTACCCGGTTAAGGATAACTTTTAATGGAATCAATGTATATTAATTCTCGTATAGAAATATAATGACCTCAGGTCTAAGGACCATTATATCATTATCACTGTGAGAATTACTTATGACACAACAGACATGTAGAATCTCATATTGGGTCTGTCCAGCACCATGTACATGTACATCTGCCTGTGTCTTTGACTTTAGTTTTATTATACATATGATCAATGAGATGTGATCATCAGGTAACAAACACACTAGTCTTAATGCATTATTATTGTGCCTTAATAATAATACTCGATTAGGGACCTTTAGGAATATTGATACTATTCTCATAATCTCATTTTTAAGTCACGTACTTAGAGATATAGAATTGCATATCATATTCCAAGGACATTTATTAATCTAACATTTATATCACAGCAAATTAAGAATTAATAAATTATAAAGGGAATAATCGATAGAACATAAACATTAATAATCCTAATGTCTTAAACTAAAACATCAGAGTGTTATCTCTAGTGCACAAACACTAACAGGTATCAGTATATAGAGTTTAAAAAGAGGAATCGATTGGTGGTGGTCTCATGAATAGACGATACCGGAATCGAGCTGGCCGGAGAAAAGAAGAACTCGTCGTCCGACGAGTTTTCTTCGAACTTTTCCGGCCAACTCAGGGGTTATTAAGTTGTTTTGATTGTACAAACAAATTTCTGGAGCATTTCGTGGATTGACTGTACCTGGATCGCCATCTCCGGCGAGACAGGGCTATTTCTAGCGACATGGTGCAAAATTTGCAGTTTAGTCCCTATAGTTTTGAAGATGGTGAAGTTTAGTCCCTGTAGTTTGTAAAATTTGCAAAAATAGGATTCTTGTTTTGAAAATTTATAAAACTTATATTTTTTATTTATTTTCATTTTAGAAATTCATTTTTAATTATTAAAAATTCCAAAATTCATTATTTTAATTTCAAAAATAAATCTGAATTATTTAGTTAATTATATTTAATTGATATTTAATTATTTAATTGCTTAAATAATTTGAATATTAATTGATTAATTGATTAATTGATTTAGTTAATTAGTAATTAATTATTAATTGATTATTTAATTAGATATTATTATTTCTTTTGATTTAAAAATTCTGAAAAATAGTTTTGAGCTTTAAAATATTATTTCAAATTATTTTCAAGGCTAGATTTAATTATTTTCATATTCGGGTATTAGAACCCTTTTAATTGCTTATAAATGATTCATAGACCCCTTTTAATTTTGAAAAATGTTCAAAAATTCGTATTAAATACCTAAAAAATCATTTTAACCCTGAATCAGCTTTGAAATATTATTTTTAACAAATATCTTACGTGCTATGTGCTATGTGTGATCTGATTGGCGTGTAATCAGCTTATGTGTATATTTTTTAACTGTTTTTATCGTAACTTTCAATCCGCAAGTCGGATTTGGGTGAAACGAAGGGTAGATAAAAGATTGTAACGAATAGAATAAAGTGAGAATGAGTATTGATAGATACTTGTGATGTCTAGCAGAGAAAGCGGGGCGTAGAAAGGGAAAGCAGATAGTCGGTGAATAAGAATCGGTAAACGAGAGCCAGTGAAGTAGTGGCGAATTGAGATAAGGCAAGTGATTCGTAAAATATCTTCATATGTGTTTGGAATAGTTCTGTTTTATATTGCAAGTGCTTTTAAGTACTTAACCGTAAACCCTGATTCCAGTTATTGATCTTTGATCCGTAAGCCTTATTCTTTGAAAACTATTGATTATTGAACCCTCATATACGAACCACAGATATACGATATTTCTCCATAAATACATACAAACTACATACCGAAAACTGACCCAGATTTTTTTAACATACAAACCTTCATACCTTATACATCAGAAGACTAATTTGTATAAATATAAAACCTTGATTGTTCTGTTATCTGATTCTTTTATCGGTTGATAGCCAATCTTTGTATTTACCTTGTCATTCCCTTTTCATGATTGCAAATCACCTCATGCTTGAAGATAAATGTTGTTTATGATACTGTTTATTTATTTGCATTATTTATTATGTTATTGTTATAGAATTGGATTGTTTTATAAATGTGGACAAGATTCGTGGTCAGACCAGATTGGTGGTCATGTTAGGCCAATGTGTGCCTTGGATCCAGTATATAGAGCAAAGCCGTGTGCCTTGCTCGGGGTTAGTGCGTGACTGATCAGCAGCCTAACCTTGGTTTTTAAAATAAAAATTGAATATCCAATTAATAATTTCTTATAAAGAAACTTGATAACCTAAATCATTTCATTTGATCATTGTTTAATCTCAGTATTGTCACTGTAACTTGCTGAGCTAGTCAGCTCACCTTTGTGATTCTGTTTATGTTCTTTTCCAGTTAAGAAGGAACCCGTTGGTAGTGAGGATCCCTAGTCAAGTGTGCGAGCTAGGATTCCAGGTTGAGACAGAATAAGCTTGCTAAAGACTTTTATTTTAGTTTAAGTTTGAAAGTTTGTAAGAATGTTTACTATTCAAATATAAGTTAACTTGTTGGGATTTGGTACGTTTGTAATATAAGTGTGGTTGTGGCTTGTGTGCATACTTTAACCTGTTGCAATTCATAGATTATGGTAAGTAGGGTCATTGCATATATTATTTTCATAAATAGGTTTATATATTGTGTGTGTGTGTGTTGTGAACCCCAAACTTCTAACCCAGGTTTGGAGGGCTTCACAACCCACCCCTTGATCCATGAACTCTCTGTTATTTATTTGACTTGTACCATTATCATATCCCGATGCTCCCCATGAATCATTATTACCATTACTATCAGTATTTGATTCATTAGAATTTTAGGAATGAGAGTTTGTTAACTTATTTACTTATGTCCTTTGAGTTGAATCACTTGTAGAAGACTCTGGATTTAATTCATGTTGCTCCCCCCTCAACAGATGTTTCATTATTTGAAGAATTTCCATTATCATGTGAGTCATCAGAGCTTGGAGTGATATCAGGATTTACTGTATTGGGATTTTTTAGTGAATTAGGATTTAACTATTTAACATATGGTACTTAATTTTCAAATTTTAACTTGTCATGGTCATCTACATCTTCTAGACCTATAATCTTCTTGTCATTAAAAGATACATGTATAGATTCCATGTTTGTCCTTGTTCTCAGGTTGTAAACTCTGAAGGCTTTTGTAGACAATGGATATCCAACAAAAATGCCTTCACCATCTTTTAGATCAAATTTGGTAAGCTGCTCTGGATGAGTTTTGAGAATAAAACACTTGAAACCAAAAATGTGAAAGTACTTCAAATTTAGCTTCTTTCCTTTTACCATCTCAAACGATGTTTTTCCATGCCTGTTGATCAATGTTGCATTTTGTGTGAAGCAGGCAGTTTGCACAGCCTCATCCCAGAAGTAGGTAGGCAATCTTGCTTCCACTAGCATTTTTCTTGCAGCTTCTACGAGAGTTCTATTCTTTCTTTCAACAACTCCATTTTGTTGTAGAGTTCCAAGAGCAGAAAATTCTTGTTTTATCCCCTTGAATTTGCAGAACTCTTCCATAGAACCATTCTTAAATTCAGTTCCATTATCACTTCCGATGATCTTCACTTTGTATGTTGATCCTTTTTCCAACTCTCTCACATGATCAAGAAAAATGGATGGCGATTCATCCTTGGTGTGCAGAAAATACACCCATATGTATCTTGTATATTCATCAGGAATTACAAGTGCAAACCTCTTCTTGGCAATTGACATAACATTGACTGGACCAAAGAGATCAATATGAAGTATATGATATGGTTCAAGAATGGAGGATTCAGTTTTACTCTTGAAAGTTGTTTTTCTTTGATTAGATTTCTGGCATGAGTCACATAAGCTATTAGGAGTAAACTCTGCATTTGGAAATCCTCTCACAAGATCTTTCCTCATAAGTTCATTGATATTGTTAAAATCGATGTGAGAAAGTCTTTTATGCCAGTTCCAGCTGTCTTCCACAGATGCTCTACTAAGTAGACAAACATCTAATTCATCAGTATTTATGGAGAGCGTGGCTTCATATAAACTACCATGTCTTACACCATTCATTGCAATCTTGCCTTCAGAATTACTGACAATTTCACAATGTTTTTCATAGAAATTCACCTGGTAACCTCTGTCACAGATTTACTCACACTGATCAAATTATGCTTGAGTTCTGCAACTAGAGCTACATTTTCAATGATGATATTCCCAATTTTGATTTTGCCATATCCTAAGACTTTTCCTAAGTTTTCATCTCCATAATAAACACTTGGGCCAACTTTCTCCTTAAATTCTAATATGAGGGATTTATAACCAGTCATATGTATTGAGCATCTCCTGTCCAATACTAGAGAATTTCTCCTGTTACCCTGCAATCAGTATTTGAAATCAGTTAGTATTTTTAAGGACCTAGACTTTCTTGGATCCTTTGGACTTTTTAAATTTGTTAACATATGCAGTAGAATAATTCATATCAGAGTTTATGTTAACATTCTTACTATCAGTATTTACACATGCAAAAAGATATTTTGCTTTATTTAAAAAGGGTTTCAGTTCATAATAATCATAATATAAACTATGATACTCTTTACATGTATAAATAGAGTGCCACACACTATCAAAATGAAAATAAGGACTCTATATTTTATATCTTACTCTTCTATTCCTAAACTTTGATTTGGGAGGAACAATATTTATCTCTTTATTTTTCCTGCAAGAATTAGTAAGATGACTAGTACTACCACAGTTCAAGCATGTCTAGGTGCATTAGGAGCGGTTACATAATTACCATTTTTATTAACACCTACTTTGCCATTCCTGTTTCTCATAGAATTTTTCTCCTTTTTTTCATGTGTCAATCATTTAGTTTATTCTTAAGTTGTTTCTGAGTCATTAAACCAATATTTACTAATCTTTTGTGAACTTGTTCACCCTTATCAGTATTTAAGTTTGATCTAGGTGCTGAGGTTGAACCTACCTCATTAACTGACTTAACAACATCAGCACTTGGATTAAACATAATGCACTTCAACTGAACCTTGTTCAGTTTGACCTTAGCATCAATATTTACTTGTTTAGTTTTATCAGTTTCTTTTCCAATTTTCTCATCAGAATTAGATCTATTAGCATATCCTAATCCTGATCCCCAACAACCATTCTCTAAAATTTCATGAGTTGTTTTTCCTAAGTCAGTCCAAAGCTTAATAACCTCTCTTTCTTTAGCTAACTCCTTTTCTAGATAAGCATGCTTTTCTGACAATTTTTCTTTAACATAAACAAAATTATCTCTTTCGTTTTGGATTTCTAGCATGGAAAGCAACTTATTTTTTAGGTTATCATTCCTTTTCTTTAACTCAGAGTTTTCACTCTTGATTCTATTATTCTCTAAGGTTTGATCCCTATAACTAACATGCACAAACTTAAGAAATAATCTTAATTCAAAGATATCATCAGTATCAAAAGCAAGGGTGGTCTGAGGTACCTTGAGTTCAACACTGTCATCCTCAGTATCAATATTTTCCATGAGAGCATGGTTGACCCCATCATCTGAATCTGATGAATCATCCCAGTTTTTCTTCTTTGAGATCAATGGTTGTTTCTTCTCAGCTTTTGGTTTTCTGCAGTCAGCCGCAAAGTGTCCAATTCCATCACAGTTGTAGCATATATCCTTTGACTTATCAGATTTTCCAAACTTTGATTCATTTCTATTAGTATTTCTTCTGTGATTCCTTTTATCAAAGGTTGAGGAACTGGAACCTTTTCTGTAAAACCTTTTCCCTTTCTTGAAGTTCTTGTAGACCATCTTCTTGAAGCTTTTAACCAATAGAGTAGCCATTTGTTCCATGTCTTCATTATTTTCATGATCACTGTCAGTATTTGATTCATTATCAGTATTTGAGTCATCATCAGAGTTTGATGATTCAGTATCTGAATTTGCAATCATAGCTTTTCCTTTAGATTAACCTTTTCTCCTAGCTTTCTTCCTTAGTTTCTCTTCAACCTTAAGTGCAATTGGTCTAGACTTGGATCCTTTTATCTTGCTTCTTTGCTCCATCTCTAGTTCATGACTTTTCAGTGTGCCATAGATCTCATCCAGAGGTGTTTCATCAAGTTCAAAATTATCCCTTATTGATGTGACCTTATAGTCCCACTTTTCAGGGAGTACAAGTAGAAACTTCAAGTTTGAGTCCTCTAAATCATATTCCTTGTAAACAAGAGATACATCATTCAATAGCTTCTAATATCAGTCATAGATCTCAGTTAAGGACTCATTATCTCTTGAGTTAAAGTGCTCATATTCTTGAGTAAGTAATGTCCTCTTGTTCTTCTTAATAGCAGTAGTACCTTGACACTTTACTTCTAAAGCATCCCAAATTTCCTTTATTATTTTACATCCAATTATCCTATTGGACATAGAACTATCAAGACTGTTATGTGACATATGTCTTACTTTTGCATCCTTCACAATAGATCAAAGATCGTCAGGGGTATAATCCTTCTTGTCTTTATCAACCATATTTTCTATTTCTCCTGCTACAATAACAACTACCTTCATTGGTTTATGAGGACCATCATAAATCTTGCTCAGATATTCAGGATATGTTGCTTTCAAGCACATGGCCATCCTAACTTTCCATATTGGATATTCATGTATCTTCAGGATTGCAACCTTGATGGCTTCATACCTACTCATATTACTGCTAATCTGTGAAGTGGTTGGGGGTGGTGGTGGTGGATTCTGTGGTGCTTCCTTATCTGCCATTAAAGATTGATTTTCAGATCTTAAACTATTTGTATGTCAACAACAAGCTCTGATAACAATTGTTAGGTCTATAATCAACTGTAGAGGGGGGTGAATACAGCTTATGTAAACAATTCGATAAAGCTTTAACAAAATCAAATGTTTTTATATTAACAGATAAAAACTGATTACAAAAGTAATCTCTCAAAGGATGAACAATTATCCCTGAGAGCTGCAAGGTTATGCAAATGATGTATCAATGTACGCAACACATATAGTATAAACCTAATATGTGCTTTATATAGAGCACAATTACACATCCAATAAGGAATCCTATTATATTACAATAAGGAAATCTATTAGATATTCATGTATGATTGCTTTTGAGATAAAGTATAACGACTCTTGTGTTTTTGGTATTATTTTATTATGTAATTATTGAATAATTAATTAAATAAAATATATGGAGGGGTTCTGTAAACTGTCTATTGTTGTATTATTATCTATGTGTAATTTATGGTGTATAGGGTTGTTCTCGTAATTAAGGTATTGAATTGTACTGCTTCGTTTTCTCATTTAAGAGTGATTTTATTATAGATTTATTTTCATAAATACGTGAATGATCTCTAAAATTATTTTTATGATTTTATAATTACAATAATTATTTTTAGGATTTTATAAAATTTAGAAATCAATATTTCATCAATTATTCAGCCATGTATGATTTTCGGATTGTATTATATTGTAAATTCGATAATAAAATTAAAAATGTTTCAAAATTTATAAAACTCATATATTATTAAGTTTGGATTATTCCGAGAATTTTAAAATTATTTTAGAAATTTTTGGGATTAATTTCACCCGCGCGTCGATTCGTTTAATCGTAAAATGCGGGTATAAATTGCGTTTTAGAAATGGCTGTAAAATTTTGAAATTTACGTTTTTAGTAACTTCGGGATATTTACAATATTTTAAAATTTGTTTGGTAATTTTTGGATTATTTTTCGTTGCGCGATTATTCGTTAAATTACAGAAACGGGATAAAATGGGTTGTCAAAATAAGGAAAAGGACGCGTGTTTATACCTCACCAATTTATTCTCTGCGTTTTAATTGCTGATTGTAGAAAAAAAAATATAATAAAATAAAAACAACAAAAATACAATTCTCTCTTTCTCCTATCTCTCAATCTCACCTCTCTCATTTCTCCCTCTCTCTCTCTCACAAACCTCTTTCTCTCCTCACTCACCCCTGTTCTTCCTTTACGCGACTTTGTCACTAATCTCCGCCCCATCTCTTTGTTACTCAGTAATCGCGCCACCTATTCTCCGTTTAGCTTCCCCGTTTTGTTATTTTTTCGGCGGCCTCCCTTTTTCCCGGCTACTGTTCTTGGTTTCAATTTTTGTTTTGCTGATTATGCATATATATATATGCATGTATGTGTGTATATTTGCGTGTTCAGTTGTGGGTATAATTGTTTGCTTCGTGTGCTGGCTTTCCGGTTTTCGCCGTTTGGCTTTTCGGCAAGGCAGCCGGATGTGCGGGTGCATTCCGTGCGGACTGTGATGTTTGGTTTTTTTAATTTCTCTGAATTCCTGATTAACTGAAATGGAAATTCGAGTGATTACTTTGATTTATTGAATTAACTTCTGAAAATTTGAAGTAAATATTTAGAATATTTACTCGGATTTTTTAAAATAAATTCCCATTATTTTTCAAATTATATTTTTGAAAATTACGAGTTAATCGGTGAAACTCGTGACTGGAAACCCTATACGGGTACCTCCGAGTTTTACCGCCGTCAGCGATGAATTTCGATGAGTAACGGTGGACCGTGATGATCTGTTCTGAGTCCTAATATTTTAAAATAAATAATTTAGTTCGCATATTCTTATTCAAAATAAAAAGTAGTAGTTAAATAATACGTCTCGAGGTTATTTGGATTGTGAAGTTGGATTGATTGCCTGTTTGTTGGATTGATTGGTTGATCGAGACGTCGATTTATATTTCGACGGGTAGTCCGATAAACAAAGAAGACGCCGCCCGATTTCTGGGAAATCGAAGTACGGAAATCCGGGAGCGTATCCGGTAATTATCGGGACGTCAAGCGAATATATAAATACATATGTATTTTATATGAAATTTGATTGTACGATGTGATGAAATATTTTGCCAAAACCAATAACCCTAATTTCATAAAACGACGAGCATATGTATTTTCTGAAAATAGACACCGAACCGATTTCGAGAACGTGAGCCCTAATTGTTGAGTGTGTTATTATAATATGTATAATTACGAGTCGGGATTTAATATCTTATGGGTAGGTTGTTAGCGAGGATATGTCAAGCATACCTAGATGTCTAACATAGAGTGTTTTGACTCCTGTAGGTTTTAGTCGGAAGACCTGAAAGTTGACGTCGAACTTAAGTTAACTTAGCAATCAGTCGACAAGCGCATCGAGGTTCCAAGCGAAGGACCTGAGCGTTGAAGTCGGATCTAGGATAGTCAAATAGATAGACTAATAAAGCCAAGTGTCTAATTCTGTTTAAGGTCAATCAAAGATAGTTGTAAAGCTCTGCAAGACAAGTACCCCTAACCATACTCTTATGCTTCAGTATATATGAATAGCTGTTGTTTTCTTCTCGTAATGGAACATAACGTTTTAAGTTACGTTTCCACTGTATTTGGGAATGTTGTTTAAAAATATGTTTTGGGTAAAAGTAACTTCTGAAAATATCTATCTCTAAACGTGACTAAAATGAAAAGAAGTTTTGAGTAGTGTGCTGTGACAGAATTGTTTTAAAAAGAGATAGGTAATATTGATTTTGGAAACTGGATAAAGAGAATGTTTTGATTGACCTATGTCGTGGAAGGTTTGATCCACCTATGTCGTGGAATTTGGAAAGAGGTAAAAAAAGGAATTCAGTTGATCTATTAAAATTGAGTAGGCGTAAGTGGCTAATTCGGTTGGGCGCTCTGTTTAACTGATTAGTCCAGCGTGGGGGAAGACCTAGCTAGTCTTTTCCCAAGTTCTGGAACACATTCTTTATTCTGGATGATCGTTAGTCGCTGTCCGGTGAGGATAGACTGATCAGTTATCTTCACCCGTTGAACATCCAATAGATTTGATTGATTCAATTTTGAAATTGTTCAACAAATCAACTTGTTTGAGATAGATGATTTGAAATTGAAATAGCATGCTAAGATTTAACTCTGGTAGTTATACAAAGCGTATAACTGATGTTATTATTTTACGGAGCATGCTAGTTTTGAATATCCAGTTTATGAATGTTTACCATGTTTTGCAAACGAGCTATAATCTCTGTTCCCATCACTGTTTTATCATAAACTGCTTTACTTGTTATTCATATAGTGGTACCGCTGAGCAATTGATTGCTCACCCTTGCAGAATATTTTATATATGTATTCCAGATGCCTATGAGATTCTTCCGTGGTAGTCAGGGCAAAGTTCCAGTACCTTCCATATCAGGCTCCTCCGAGGTAGTTGTGTAGGACCAAAGATGGTCTGTTGAGTTGCTGTATTAAGTTAGTTTTGTCAGGATGGTTTGTTATAAGTTAGACTTGTGTTGATTGTAACCTAAGTCATACTTAAACCTGGAAAAGGTCTTAGTAAAGGGGTTGTATTTATGTATTATTAATGAATCAGATTGTATTATGATTGTTATTATTATTATTATTAGTGACATCAGCTCCTGACCCCGGAGTTGAGGCCGTCACAGTTGGTATCAGAGCTACAGATTTGAATCCTTGATTTAGGTTAGGAGTAGAGTTAAAAGTGTGCAGGAAGGTTTACATATAAATGTGAGTCAGCAACTCTATCAAAGGAGCGAGTCTATTAGTTCAGTTAAGGGTTTGGGAGGCGTAACCCTGACGTCTATTGAGGATTGGCTGGAACTACCTTAGTTTAGAGTACGTCTCCTTCGTATATGTCTTACTGGTAATGTTCAATAGAGATTTCTAGTTTTCCTCTCGAGAATACGAGTCTGATTGAGAGAATTCAGCTTTTGAGGGACCCTTGATATGTCAACTGAAGAGACACCAACGTTATTTCTAAATATCACATTTTCAATGTCAAGGAATGTTATTGGACCAAGTGTGCGGCCTCGGTGAGTTCGGATAGTATGATAATAGTGGGTGGCTGCTATGACAGCCAAGTTTCGTGAAGTACGGGGAATAGTACTATTGTTATATCTTAAACCTTATACGCATTTCTTGAGGCATATTTTGTTTCTCAGAATGATTGTCTATTTCCTAATGAGTTGCTTATTTATCCATAAGGAAGTCCAATTCGAAGTAAGCAACTTAGGATTCTGTTGATCCTATTATAAATCAGATTTTCTCCCTCCCTATTTGTAAATTTTCTACTTAAACATTGTTTCTTTATTCGGTGATTCTATCGGTTGATTGGAGCAAACAATGCATATGATTTGACTATTTGTCTGTGTGACAAATGGGTCTGATAGGACAGCACCGAATTGTGTGTTGTGAACTATGCGGCACTAAGACTGACCATCTTATTTACTTGTATGGTTGCTCTCAGTCATACCTACATCTTCTTCAATGTTCCTTCTTATTTGATTCCCTTGATTTTGAAATTTCATTTGGTATTCTATGATAATGAATTTCTTCAGTGATCCCTGCGATTAGACCATACTAGTTATTGAAAGCAAATAAAAGTTGACTGTCAGGAAGAATGAAAGTCATATATCCGGATGTTATTTAAGAATAAGGGTAGTAACGAGGATTCATGATCTGATGAGGAAGTTATAGCCTCGGGAAAAGTAATTCAGTGGTTGGTCGATCACTTGTAAGTGATAAGAAATCATCCTTAGAGGGATGGTTGGTTGAAATTGGACTACGATGCCTAATAGAGTTAGTGTTCCTTAAGTTTGACTTGAGTGACGAAGTTGCTCTATGTGATTGTGGCTGATATAGTCAGCCAAGTCTTGTTGTATACTAGATTAGTTTAGCTGTTATAATTGAGTAGTGATGGGATGTTAGTCAGTGGTTGTTGTATGAAAGAGCCATGCTACGGTGATTAGTTTCTTTATAATTTAGTTTTCCTGTACTGTTGTTGATTCTGCTACTGTCATTGCTGTTATGTTTGCTAGTGCTGTTAATCTAAATTCCTTTTATAAATGGACCCTGATACTAAAGACATGGGTATTTTGATTGGGCAGCATTTTCCTGATATAGGTACACCGTTTAAACGGTGATATCTTCTGTCAACCATTCTTGTCATGTTTTGAATAAACTCATCTTTATATTTCAGGAAGATGCCACCCAAACAAGCTACCCAGTCTAACAAAAATAGTAGTAATGTTGCGGAGGGTTCAGTTATAAATGAAATTATGGATTTGTTGCGCCAGCAGCAACAACAACAGCAGTAGTTAATCCAACCGGTTCAGCAGCAACAACTATTGTTGCATCAACAACAACAAGGAGTGAACCAAAGTGTCAATTTCAAATCTTTCCAGAGTGTTAAACCTCCAGAGTTTAAAGGTGAACCTAATCCAGTGGCTACTGGATCATGGTTAAAAGAGATGGAGAAAGCTTTCAATCTTGTCCAAGTAAGTGAGAATCTTAAGACTGATTATGCAAGCTACTTCTTAAAGCATGAAGCGAATTACTGGTGGGAGTCAACCAGAGCGTTAGAAGGAGAAGGCCCTGTTCTATGGGCTAGGTTTACCGAATTATTTTT
Organism: Apium graveolens; assembly: GCF_009905375.1. Taxonomy (NCBI): domain Eukaryota; kingdom Viridiplantae; phylum Streptophyta; class Magnoliopsida; order Apiales; family Apiaceae; genus Apium; species Apium graveolens. Next base: position 175,598,340 of record NC_133653.1, read on the forward strand.
GGAAAAGTATTTTCCTAACTGTGTGCGGAATCAAATGGAGATTGAGTTCCAAGAGTTGAAGCAAGGTGATAGAAGTGTAGCTGAGTATGAGGCTAAGTTCATAGAGTTAGCTAGGTTTGTACTAGATTATGTACGCTCTGAAGTTCAAAAGGCAAGGAGGTTTCAACAAGGATTGAAGCCTGAAATTCCTAGTGGAGTTGTGGCCTTGCAACTTAAGACGTATCCTTCCGTAGTTCAGGCCGCCTTAGTAATTGAGACTGATCAGAAGTTAGCCGCTAGAGAAAAAGAAGATAAGAAGCGAAAGATAGATGATGCGGAAGAAATATCAGGTCAATGCGGATCTAGCCAGAAGTCTCAGAAAAAGGTTAAAAGGAATAAGAATAAAGAATTTAGAGGGCAAAGTATTTCTTTAAATAGGGTTAGTAACACCTCAGTCAGCTCTAATCAAGCCAAGTCGGTTAAGTCACCTATAATGGAGTGTAAACAATGTGGTAAGCGGCACAGTTGAGTGTGTAAAGCAAATACTGAATGTTTTAGGTGTGGACAGAAATGACATTATGGGTCGGAGTGTAAAGTGGAAAATCCAGGAGTCATATGTTATAATTGTGGCAAGGTGGGGCATATTGCTAAGAACTGTAGAAGTGTTTCCTGAGATAGCACGGGAGGTAGTGCATCAAAAGGTTTGACATCCAGTACACACAAGACTAAGTCTTATAATATGATTAAAAGGTCAGCGGCTCAAGACCCTGATAAGGAACTGGGTACATCCTTTCTTAATTTTCATACCTGTTAAAGTATTAAGTGGCAATGGAGTGTCTAAGTTAAGTATTTGTGGATAGAATGGAGTTAATGTTGGAATATTTAAATGAACCCTTAGTTATAAAAGTGGCTGATCGAAGTGAAATCCCAGTAAGTCAATTCTGTCCTAAATGCCCTATAGAAATCTTAAAAAAAAATTACGACTGACCTCTTACCTTTCGAATTATAAGAGATTTATATGATCCTGTGAGCGGATTGGGTGTTTATCATAGGGCACTGATTGATTACCAGAAGAAGCAAATAGTAAGATTTACGGAAGCTAATATTAGGATAAATATATGAGGGCAAAAGCAAGAGTATAAGGCATAACTAGTGCATATCGTGGATATCAAGAAGGAAGCAGCTAAGTTGGAAGAGATGCAGATTGCGAGTGAAGTCCTAAAGGTTTTACCGGATGACTTACCAGGATTACCTCGGAGCATAAGATATGATCTCATATTGGTTACTGTACAGAGTCGGGCTGTGTTAAAAACCCCGTATCATATGGCCCAGTAGGAATCAATTAATTAGTTAGGGAAACTTCGGGATTGTGGGATGAAAGAATAATGGGACAAGGTGTATTTCTTGTTGTACACTGATGTGGTTTATAGAAAAGAAGAATGGATGTATGAAGTTACGTGCTGATTATCAGAAGTTGAAAAAGTTGACGAATAGGAATAAGTAATCCTTGCATAAAATTGATTATTTTTAGAACTCAATGAAAGGAACGTGTTGGTTCTTAAAGGTTGACCCAGAGCGGGCTAGCGTCAGTTGAAGGTTGAGTCTGAGGTCATACTAAAGACCCTGTTTAAAACGAGATGGGGACATTGCGAGTTTTGGGTGATGTTATTTGAATTAACAAATGCACTAGTCGTGTTTAAAGGTTTATTGAACAGAATGTATAAGAAGCACTTGTATAAGTGTAATTGTATTTATTGATAACATCCTCAGCTATTTAAAATCTAGAGAATCCATATAGAACGTCCAATGATTACCCTACGACGGTTGAAAATGGAACAATTATATGTTGAGATTTCAAGGTATGAATTTTGGTTGAGATTACCAAAAGATTATGGTTACCCTATTAACGATCACTCAAGCAAAGCTAGTGTAGTAAAAGATATGTAATTAAGACCCCTGAGGAGTTAGCAAAAGAATCGGAAAAAGAGTGGAAGTGGAAGGTTGAACAACCGAAGGTAACAAGAAGCCACTGTACGAAGTTCATTTTCAATCTAAGTTGATTGAAGAGATAATGATTTGTTAGGCCCTGAATTAGTTCAGTAAATTATAAATACGGAGTATTAACTTGGGAAAGGTTAAAATTAACTCATGATATTAAAAGGGCGAATGCGGATTCGTGTCAGAAGGATATAGAAATAAAAGTGGAACATTAGCATCGCTGGAAGTTTCACCTTGGTAAGGAATAGTGAGATTTGGGCATAATAGTAAGTTAAGCCCTAGCAATATTAGATCGTTTAAGATATTGAGAAAACAGGTAACTCGCCTATGAGCTAGCGCTTATGCTACAGTTGCCGCATACTCATAGTGTGTTTTACGTCTTTGTGTCAAAGAAATATATTTTTTATTTAAATTAAGACAGTGTGTATGACCCAATCTAGATCCTAGATCATAGAAAGCGAGACCTCAGGAATAAGTTTATTCCTATAGTGGGTATGTTTTTAAAGAATTCCCGAATAGAAGGGTCTACTTGAGAGTTAGAGTCAGATATGCTTGACAAATAATCTCATTTGTTTAGTTAAGTCAGATTCTGAGGACATAATCTTTTTAAAGGGGAAGGATATAACGACTCGTGTATTTTTGGTATTATTTTATTATGTAATTATTGAATAATTAATTAAATAAAATATGTGAAGGGGTTCTGTCAACAATCTGTTGTTGTATCATTATCTATGTATAATTTTTGGCGTATAGGGTTGTTCTCGTAATTAAAGTATTGAATTGTATTGCTTCGTTTTCACTTTTAAGAGTGATTTTATTATAGATTTATTATCATAAATATATGAATGATATCTAAAATTATTTTTATGATTTTATAATTACAATAATTATTTTTAGGATTTTATAAAATTTAGAAATCAATATTTCATCAATTATTCAACCTTGTACGATTTTCTGATTGTATTATATTGTAAATTCGATTATAAAATCAGAAATGTTTCAAAAATTATGACACTCATATTTTATTAAGTTTGGATTATTCTGAGAATTTTAAAATTATTTTTCAAATTTTTGGGATTAATTTCACCCGCGCGTTAATTCGTTTAATCGTAAAATGCTGGTATAAATTACGTTTTAGAAATGGCTATAAATTTTGAAATTTACATTTTTATTAACTTCGTGATATTTATAATATTTTAAAATTTGTTTGGTAATTTTCGGATTATTTTTCGTTGCGCGATTACTCGTTAAATTACAGAAACGGGATAAAATGGGTTGTCAGAATAAGGAAAAGGACGTGTGTTTATACCACAACAATTCATTATGTGCGTTTCAATTGCTGATTACATAAAAAAAGAAAAAAATATAATAAAACAAAAACAACAAAAATACAGTTCTCTCTTTCGCTAATCTCTCAATCTCACCCCTCTCATTTCTCTCTCTCTCTCTCTCTCACACATCTTTCTATCCTCTCCCACCCCTGTTCTTCCCTTGCACGACTGTGTCACTAATCTCCACCCCATCTCTTCGTTCATCGGTAATCGTGCCACCCTATTCTCTGTTTAGCTTCCCCGTTTTGTTATTTTTCCGGCGGCCTCCCCTTTTCCCGGCCACTGTTCTTGATTCAATTTTTGTTTTGCTGATTATGCATATATATGCATGTATGTGTGTATATTTGCGTGTTCAGTTGTGGGTATAATTGTTTACTTCATGTGCTGGCTTTCCGGTTTCTGCCGTCTGGCTTTCCAGCAAGGCGGCCGGATATGCGGGAGCATTCTGTTCGGATTGTGATGTTTGGTTTTTTTAATTTCTCTGAATTCCTGATTAACCGAAATGGAAATTCGAGTGATTACTTTGATTTATTGAATTAACTTCTGAAAATTCGAAGTAAATATTAAGAATATTTACTCGGATTATTTGGAATAAATTCCCATAATTATTCGAATTATATTTTTGAAAATTACGAGTTAATCGGTGAAACTCGTGACTGGAAACCCTATACGGGTACCTCCGAGTTTTACCGCCATCAACGATAAATTTCGAGGAGCTGACGGTGGACTGTGATGATCTGTTCTGAGTCCTAATATTTTAAAATAAATAATTTAGTTCGCATAGTCTTATTCGAAATAAAAAGTAGTAGTTAAATAATATGTCTCGAGGTTATTTGGATTATGAAGTTGGCATGATTGCCTGTTTGTTGGATAGATTGGTTGATTGAGACGTCGATTTATGTTTCAACGGGTAGTCCGATAAACAAAGGAGACGCCGCCTAATTTCCGGGAAATCGAACTACGGAAATACGGGAGAGTATCTGGTAATTATCGAGACGTCGAGCGAATATATAAATACATATGTATTTTATATAAAACTTGATTGTATGATGTGATGAAATATTTTTCCAAAACCAATAACCCTAATTTCATAAAATGACGAGCATATGTATTTTCTGAAAATGGACACCGAACCGATTTCGAGAACATGAACCCTAATTGTTGCGTGTGTTATTATAATATGTATAATTACGAGTCGGGATTTGATATCGTATGGGTAGGTTGTTAGCGAGGATATGTCAAGCATACCTAGACGTCTAACATAGAGTATTTTGACTCCTGTAGGTTTTAGTCGGAAGACCTGAAAGTTGAAGTCAAACTAAAGTTAACCTAGCGATCAATCTACAAGCGCATCGAGGTTCCAAGCGAAGGACCTGAGCGTTGAAGTCGGATCCAGGATAGTCAAATAGATAGACGATAAAGCCTAGCATCCAATTCTGTTCAAGGACAATCAGAGATAGTTGTAAAGCTCTGCCAGGCAAGTACCCCTGACCATACTCTTATGGTTCAGTATACATGATTATCGGTTGTTTTATTCTCGTAATGGAACAAAACGTTTTAAGTTACGTATCCCATGTAGTTGGGAATGTTGTTTAAAAATATGTTTTGAGGAAAAGTAACTTCTAAAAATACCTATCTCTAAACGTGACTAAAGTGAAAAGAAGTTTTGAATAGTGTGCTGTGATAGAATGGTTTTAAAAAGAGATAGGTAATATTGATTTTGGAAACTGGATAAAGAGAACGTTTTGATCCACCTATGTCGTGGAAGGTTTGATCCACCTATGTCGTGGAATTTGGAAAGATGTAAAAAAAAAGGAATTCAGTTGATCTATTGGAATTGAGTAGGCATAAGTGGCTAATTCGGTTGGGCACTCTGTTTAACCGATTAGTCCTTCATGGGGGAAAGACCTAGCTAGTCTTTTCCCAAGTTCCGAAACACATTCTTTATTCTATGGTCGTTAGTCGCTGTCCGGTGAGGATAGACTGATCAACTATCTTCAACCGTTGAACGTCCAATAGATTTGATTGATTCAGTTTTAAAATTGTTTAACAAATCAACTTGTTTAAGACATATGATTTGAAAATGAAATAGCATGCTAAGATTTAACTCTGGTAGTTATACACAGCACACGACTGATGTTATTGTTTTACGGAGCATGCTAGTTTTGAATATCCAGTTTATGAATGTTTACCATGTTTTGCAAACAAGCTATAATCTCTGTTCCTATCACTATTTTATCAAAAACTGCTTTACTTGTTATTGATATAGTGGTACAGCTGAGCAATTGATTGCTCACCCTTGCAGAATGTTTTATATATGTATTACAGATGCCTAGGAGATTCTTCTGTGGTAATCAGGGCAGAGTTCCAGTTCCTTCCGTGTTAGGCTCCTATGAGGTAGTTGTGTAGGACCAAAGATGGTTTGTTGAGTTGCTGTATTAAGTTAGTTTTGTCAGGATGGTTTGTTATAAGTTATACGTGTGTTGATTGTAACCTAAGTCATACTTAAACCTGGAAAAGATATTGGTAAAGGGGTCGTAGTTATGAATTATTAATGATTCGGATTGTATTATGATTGTTATTATTGTTATTAGTGACGTCAGCTCCTGACCCCGGGGTTGAGGCCATCACATAAAGTCCTTCGCCGCCTTGAGTTTATGCTTTCCTTTTCCTCCTCAAATATCTACTGAAGTGACAAATCCCGGTGATATCATCTGCTGATCATCAAGTACTGATATAAGTACTGATGACGTTACTCTTCTAGTAAAAACTGATATTAAGTCCTGATAAGAATTCCTGATATTTTCTATCCTAATATCATCAATTACATCTAACATGTCATAAGTATTATATGAGTTGAGTTTTGATTACGTGTAAAGTGTTTATCGAGATATGTGATATGTATATGGGAAGGGGGTATAGATACGGGGTTTGATAGTTATAAGTTAAAGTCGATAGACTGTTTAGTGATTATAGTATTGTCTTATTCTCATAAAGGATCTGGACGAGACGTGCAATGTCGACGACGTACAGAAGGTCTAATGATGTCGAAAATAGAATAAGGAACAAGTCGAGAAAGCAACGATGTGCTATAAATAGATGATAGTCAGAGGTTATTGGGGAGTTGTTATGCATAGATTGTGAAGTATGAAGTATGTGACTGAGCTGTGAGTTAAGAATTGAATTTAAGGCAAGTTTCCTAAATTCCTTTCTCATAAATGTTGCATAAATTGTGATGTTTCTTTCAAAATTACGGTATCATGTTTATACTTTGAAATACATCTGGTAAACTTTTACTTATGATAATGAAACCTATGTTTCCTTTCGACCTTCAAGTTCTGAAAAGCCAAACATCTTATCATATCCTATGAACACATACCATACAATATGATACCACTTCAAAATCATCAAATACCTTTCATTCAACAAATACACACCCTTGTATACCTGATTACGTTTCGTGAATACCAAACCTTTGTTATTACAAGGTTGAAACTCTTGTCGTATAGATTTGATTACCAAATGCAATGTTGTTTTAGTTAAATATGTTTACAACTGTTGATTGTGATTCAGTTTATGAATATGAATGTTTTATTTGATTGAATTATTAGAATTGGATTGTTTTTATAAAATATATGGACCAGATTCATGGTTAATTATAGGCCAAAGTGTACCTTGGATCCAGTATATAGAACATGGTTGTGTGCCATGTTCGGGGTTAGTGCGCGACTGATCAACAACCTAACCTTTGGTTTTAGTTAAAATTAGATAAGTCTAGTTCTATAATTCTTTCAAAATAGTGAATTCTCTTCATTTTCAATTGATTCAAAGGTTGATGAATCTTTGGTTTAATACCCTGAGTTTGTGAACTCTTGATAAACTATTTCAATTTGTTGTTGCTATAATGGTACTTGCTGAGCCTTGTTGCTCACCCTTGCTTTTCTTATAGCCATTTTAGAAAGGCTTAAAGATGCGTTGCACGAGTTCGATAGCATTTAAGGCTAAGGCCGTGTGAAGAGTACTAGTGGTTAAGTTATCCATAGGTAAAAGAAGGTATCCAGGGAAATTGATAAAGAAGGTTCGAGTTAGAAATATTTATTGAGATTCAGTTATAGATCAGGTTTGTAAATAAAGTAGTATTGATTCTTCTTATCGAAGATGACTGGTTATGGCAAAATATGTTGTTTATTAATAATAGTGGTTGAGTCTAATTTTAATACTGTAACTTGTATGTGATCCTGTTTTTAGGGGTTAAACCGTTTCCTTTAAATTCTTTTTAAATGTTCAGGTTTTTTTTAAAATTCTTTGATTTTTATTATCCTTTAAAAAATATAGGTTTTCAAAAGTGTTTTAAAAAGTGGTTTTCGGGTGATGACGTCAAATCCAGACCCCCGGATTTGAGGGACGTCACACCTAACAAGTGGTATTAGAGCATTATCTGAAAGTCATCAGATTAGATATTAGAAGTATGAGTGGACAGAAACTTAGAAGTATCAAGATCCCTATCTTTGAAAAAGTGAACTATACCTTATGGAAGAAGAAGATGATGTTGTTCATCAAGATGGCCCATCCACTGTGATCAAGGGCCAAGACGAGCTGGAAAAAGGAGCGTCACAAACCTAGTAGATTTTACACAGATATGCCGCACTAGAAATGGAAATAGAAAAAAGGAGCTTTAGAAAGTGTGTTAGTCCATTTTAGTGCAAGTTCGGTAAACTGTGCATGTTGATCTATAAAACATTCATGGGTCCTTTGTTTTAAAAAGTAACAAACAGATATAGGAAATCTAGGAAATCTTGTAATTCTTTCAAGATAAGTAGCTGAGTTCTTATTTTTAAGAACACATATTTCTAGCAAGACAAATTTAATTTAATACAAATGAAGTGTGTTTTTGATAAATTGGTTGTGTGTTTACATTGAGTATTTTATCACTACAGATTCCTTCAACTGTTTAGTTCTAGAAGCCACAAACTTTCACATCCAAATAAAAATCAAGAAAACACATTCACACCCCCTTTGTATTGCATTTTATACCTAACAAGTGGTATCAGAGCAAAATCTGAAAGTAAACAAATTAGATCTTGGAAGTATGAATGCACAGAAACTTAGCAATATCATGATCTCTTTGTTTAACAAAGTGAACTACACCTTAGGGAAGAAGAAGATGATGTTGTTCATCAAGATGGCCAATCCACTATACAAATAATTATCAGTCAAAAAACAATTTTATCATTGTAATGAAAAGCTTCCAAATGCGGCTTGTAGAATACAAGGTCAAGGGCCAAGATGAACCGGAAAAAGGAGCGTCACAGATGTAATATCCCATATTTTCAAATATTATTATTATAATTATTTGGAATTATTTATGTGAATTTTATATGAATTTTGGTGAATTATCTGATAAGTGGAATTGATGTTTGGGTGTTTAGATGTGATATTATTCGAGTATTTGAATTTTTATATGTCCAGAATAAAATATAGATAGTTACAGTATTTTTCTGGTAATTTTTGGACTATTATATGATTTTATATTGATTTATGAATTATTAATTATTTTATGAATAATTACCAAAATTATTTTATAAAGCCGGGAATCGTCCAACCTCAACCGTTTTTGCGTTTTTATAACCCGAAACTCTTCCGAAAACTCCTTCCTAACCTAATCTGGTAATTCCGGACATTTTCCGTGTTTTGACTTTTTCAATCCGGATGACGGTTTGACCCGTGCGTGGCCCGGCGCAATATTTTCGATTCGAAAATCATTTCGGTAATCGACAAAAACCCGTATTCTCGAGAGACGGGATATTTTTACGTTATTTTCGTATATAGTATTTTATAAAAAGCTCGGTTTTGATAATTATCCAATTCTGGTATTGAATTATATCGTTTTTATAGTTACTTAGCGGCTAAGTAACTAATTTAACGATCCAAACCGATCCAGAACGATCCAATATTCCATAAATATAAATAGCCTATTTCTTATTTCATTTATTCCGTTTATTCATTTGCAACCAGTTAAAACACCGTAAATACAGAGAAAAACCCGAGAAACCGAAACGTTCCCGAGAATCAAACACAGGAACGAAGGCGTTATCGAACTCCGATTCGGGCGTGCAGCATATCAAAACGAAGCTCTCGAAATCTTCTTTCTGAATCAATCATGAGTTTCTTCCCATAAATCATAGTAATTTTCTTATGTATTTATTTAAATTCGAATTATTTGATAATTAAATTATGAAAATTTGTTCTTGATGTTGTTGATGTGATTTGATGCTTCCATGTTGTAGAGCATGTTTTTCTGGTCGATTTGGTATATTATACTTCAAAAATAGAGTTCAATATCATATAGAAATTAAGGTTTGATTCTCTGAAAATTCTTTGAATATGTGTTCTTGGTGTTCTTGAAGAGTTTTGAAAATCAAAGACAGTTTTGAAGGTGTTATTGAACACCAAATCACAAGTATGAATAACCAAAATGAATCACAGACGATTCTCTATCATTTTATATCATCAAATCGTTCCAACAGTGGTTAAATTTTGAAATCGATTTTTAGGGTTCTTAGTCGAAAATTGGGGGTTTGATTTCTGGACTGTTTTGGATGTTTTTAGTGATGTTAATAGCTTTGCCATGATTAGTAGGACCGAATTATGCACTTATTTGATTTGTTTTAGTCCAGGAGATGTTCAACCGAGTTCTTGTTTTTATTTTAATTTTTGAATCATTTTTTTTTCTAATTGTTCTTGAATCTGAGATAGTGATTGATGATACGGCTAGTTTACAAATGATCCTAGCTTTATTTTTATGCTTGTAGCGTTATTTTTGGTTGTGATTTGATTGAATTCGGATTTTTCCGATTTTGCTTGTCGGAGAAGGGTCGATTTTGACCGAAAATGATGTTTGAATTGATATTGAAGGTTGTTATTGCTAGAACTGAGTTGCTGAAAGGATGTAGGATCGATTAGGTTTAGAAATCACAGCGTTTGAGGTGGTTTTGGGCATAGCCGGAGCGATTTCCGGTGACCGGAACCGGCAACCGGAAACTGGGTTTCCCAGAAACCGGCGTCGTGTTCTTGGTCTCCGCCGGCCAGCCACCCAACTCCGGCTGCCCTTTGATCTTCCCTGTACCAGAATGAGTGATAGAAACTGTTTCTGCCTTTTCTTTTTTAAAAAAATTTATTCAAAATTCATTTTTAATTCCTAAAATCATTATTTTAATTCCAAAATTCACTTTAAATTCAAAAATAAATCTGATTTATTTTATTAATTAATTTTAATTAGTTTTTAATTATTTTAATTAATCGATTAATTTAATATTAATTGATTAATTAACTTAATCAATTATTAATTAATTTTAATTGATTATTTAATTAGATTTAATTATTTGTTTTTGATTTAAAAAAATTCTGAAAAATAGTTTCGAGGTTTAAAATATTATTTTAAATTATTTTCCAGGCTCGGTAATTCTTATAAAATTATTTTCGAGTGTTCGAGCCTTATTATTTAATTATTAAATGATTTGGAGCCCGTTTTAATTCCGAAAAATGTTCAAAAAAAAAAATTCATAATAAATTAACCGTTCGTCCGTTTAATACGAAACGAACGCGTACAGACTCAGAAAAATATTCCGATTTCAATAAAAATATTTTCGAGACCCAAATCATTTTGTTTCGAAAGGTCGCTTGTTTTACAAGTTATTCTGAGTCGATTATTGATAGATAAATCACATTTTTGACCCGATTTCAGTTTTAAACTTATCGAGTCGAACCTTTTGATGAACTGAGTCATATGTGATATGAATTAAGTGATACGTGAGTTATGTGTTTATGTGTTATGTGAATTATGTGTGTATATGGATCAAGAGTCTTGTGTTTGATTGTCTTATTTATGTGTGGGCTATCGTATGGGTAGACGATAGGCTTTTGACGCGTAGTTCGTCGAGTGATTATCGTTTAGACGATTAAAGTTCTATATTTTAATTATAGATGCGGATCTCTCAAGTCGATTAGGACAAGATGGAATGGGTAAAGAGTAGAGTTGAATAGTATGGAATCTTGGGTTGCAGCACTGCATGAGCAGCAGACCAAATGATTTGTTAAATAAAGACGATGATGTTTTGAGGCAGAATGTCAGAATAGATGCGTCATTGCGAGTGTGACTAACTGCTAAATCCCAAAGGCAAGTACCCTAACCTCACTTATCATTCAAGTGACGTTTAATTCGATTCATATTATGCAAGTATCCCAATCATCACTTATTGTTCAAGTGATATTTATTTTGAAGCTTATTATGAAAGTATTGCTTTCCCTATTCAATTCGTAATAGATAAATATTTTATATATTGCTGAATTAAATAATTCTGTTTATGCAAGTACCCTCTGCTATTCTATGTTCAGAATAGATTTACAAATGTTTTGGGTTTTGAGAAAAATGATTTTGTTGCAAGTATTCTTCTGTTATTCTATGTTCAGAGTAGCTAAGTGATTTTACTTATCCAATTATCGGATTTATAAATGTTGTGGATTTTGAGAAAGATGACATTGTTTTGGTTTTCTACCCAAGTGAATGGGGGAATAAAAGTTTTTAAGGGTGTCGAGTATTATGACCCCTCTCAATAAAATGTTTTTAAGATTGGATGGTTGCGTAAGAGGCCGTGGTGGCGGTCCAGTGTGAGCTATGTGTTATACAGGATATAACACCTTGCTAGGCCGATATGTGCCTTGGGTGCCCCTTTGTTTAGTTGGATATGCTTCGGCATACCGGTGTTGCTCCGCGGCTGATCACCGGCGGTAACACACCGTCGTTCGAGGATTCCAATCTTAATTATCATATCGTTTTGATATTCATAGAATAAATGATTTATCAACTGTTTCTGTTTTGGATTAACGGTGAAATGCAGTTTTGATTCAGATTCTGATTTATGCTGATACTTATGTTGTTGTTAAATATCAAATGTGGTATTACTACAGATGATTGGGGTTGACTTCAGTATGGAATATTGTTAGCATCAAAGTTCGTATTGATATCTAATTTGATATGACAACAAAATAAGTATTAATCTCAAGAGTTCGGTTTTGAATAAAGTTTATGATTCAATCCATAATCATTGTTTCATGTTATTCTGGTTTACGATATTTCCGTTAACACTGTTTTACGAGTTTTATTCTCGTTATGATTCAAAGTATTGATGAAGCACGCCGCTGGAAAATATAAAAAGGGTTTTTAATACAATTAAGGAATCAATTCAGGGGTTCCACTACTATAATTTTATGATTCAGCAATTATGATTTTTAAATGTTCTGCGCTGATGCAGATGTCGATTTTATATTAAAATGACCCGATATTTACTATAATGATCTTGCTGAGCATTTCTTTCGCTCATACTTGCCTGTTTTTAAATTTAACCTCCAGTGAGGATTGGCTTGCTGGTTAGCGGCGTAATTCGAGGAAGCAAAGAAGAAGCTTTTGGGAGATGGTTGGTCCAGGGTTTGCGGGCTAGTGTAAGTTTTATTGTGTAAAGTTGTTTATATTATATTATATTATAATTGTGTATTGTATTTGGGCCTAGTATACTTCTTTTCGAAGTTATACTAGTGGGTTAAGTTTTAAGGTTGAGTTGTATTTGTTGAAAAACAGTTTTAAAAGAAAGAGAAAAATTATTTGTGGAATTTGGATATCTTGTTTCTAGAACTGTAACCTTAAAAGATCTTGGATTAGTTTGGGGTCATAAATGATAAATATCTTCCGCTGGCATTTATTTATTGATTAAACAGGTTAATTTGGATTGAGGTTTCACAGTGACGACCAAATCCTCTGACCCCGGATTTGGGGGCGTTACAGGTTGGTATCAGAGCTGAGGTTATAGTAAACTAGAAACGAGAGTGTGTAGGAGTGTGTATAGCTATATGAGGACGTTTGAGCTCATATCGAGTTCCTGTTGGACTATTGGATATAGTACCAACGAATAAGTTAAGATAGGCGCATTCGTTTGAAATGGTTATGCTGAGCTGGATGGAACTCCGGAAAGCTGCAAACTTCTATTGTGGAATCTTTCGAGACTACGATTCGACGATGATGGAGATTATCGATATCATTGGAACGTGAAGAAGTGTCTAGAAGTGGGTGACGATTTAACTGGAGAGTTCAAATTGAAGATAAATATTAAGACTTTGGCATTACCTTTTCTTTCTATAATTTCTTTTGCCCTCTCTCAAAAGAAGTAATTGTTAGAGGATATATTCCCTAACACTCATTTTCAATTCTATTTGTGTTTTAAATGTGCCAGAGGCTATCATGAAGCCTATTTTTCAGGTTTTGATAGCTCTGTCAAGTTGTGATATTGGACTTCCACTTTTCTTATTTGGTGGATAGTTTCTTGGTGATGTGACACCATTTGCTCATTTGGTGCCAGAATTTTATTATCTGGATTTCATTTTCTCCAGAAATATTAGCTTTGAAATCTTTCCAGTTTTATTCATTTGATTTTGAATTCTTTGATATTTTTATTCCGACTGAGACGAACAACCCTAATTATAGGGGAAACAAGGTATACCTCTCTGTGTGATAGGAGTTGGATGGGACGCCATCACTTGTGTGTGTTGTGAATACAAGAAGGTTAACAACCTTTAGTAGTGTCTTAATTTGGACACGCAATACCAAGTTCATTTGATCATATTGATCTCTCAGTTATTCTTTTATTTCAACAATACATTTTCTCAAATTCAGATTTTTCTGTTTTGGTATCAATTTTTTTTTCTTTTTAAAATTCCATGATTTTATTATCCCAAACATTCGAAGGTATGCCAAGCAAGTTAAGCTGAGTTATCCTAGTCAAGTCAAAGCAGGGTTATATAACGAGATTACCAAGAGCAACAGTGGACTGCGATGCGGTTATAATATTAGTGGCATATAACGAAGTCGATCTGTTTCTTTACTTCTATCTCTCACTTTCTTTTCTTTCTCTTTATCTTTCTCTCTATTCTTCTTTCTCGCGATCAGTAAAAGTGATTCTATTGAGAAATTGGACAAAAGGTATGTGGAAGGAACAATGGTGTGGAGTGAAGCTCCCGTGATAATTGTGTGGTATAAGGAATTGCGGTGTTATTTGGAATTTTGGAAGAAAGTTAAGTAAGCAGTATTGGAAAGTTGGTTAGAAAACCCTAAGTGTTGTCTTCTGCTGATTCCGAGGACGGAATCCTTATAAGGGGGGTAGATTGTAATATCCCATATTTTCAAATATTATTATTATAATTATTTGGAATTATTTATGTGAATTTTATGTGAATTTTGGTGAATTATCTGATAAGTGGAATTGATGTTTGGGTGTTTAGATGTGATATTATTCGAGTATTTGAATTTTTATATGTCCAGAATAAAATATAGATAATTACAGTATTTTTCTGGTAATTTTTGGACTATTATATGATTTTATATTGATTTATGAATTATTAATTATTTTATGAATAATTACCAAAATTATTTTATAAAGCCGGGAATCGTCCAACCTCAACCGTTTTTGCGTTTTTATAACCCGAAACTCTTCCGAAAACTCCTTCCTAACCTAATCTTGTAATTCCGGACATTTTCCGTGTTTTGACTTTTTCAATCCGGATGACGGTTTGACCCGTGCGTGGCCCGGCGCAATATTTTCGATTCGATAATCATTTCGGTAATCGACAAAAACCCGTATTCTCGAGAGACGGGATATTTTTACGTTATTTTCGTATATAGTATTTTATAAAAAGCTCGGTTTTGATAATTATCCAATTCTGGTATTGAATTGTATCGTTTTTATAGTTACTTAGCGGCTAAGTAACTAATTTAACGATCCAAACCGATCCAGAACGATCCAATATTCCATAAATATAAATAGCCTATTTCTTATTTCATTTATTCCGTTTATTCATTTGCAACCAGTTAAAACACCGTAAGTACAGAGAAAAACCCGAGAAACCGAAACGTTCCCGAGAATCAAACACACGAACGAAGGCGTTATCGAACTCCGATTCGGGCGTGTAGCATATCAAAACGAAGCTCTCGAAATCTTCTTTCTGAATCAATCATCAGTTTCTTTCCAGAAATCATAGTAGTTTTCTTATGTATTTATTTAAATTCGAATTATTTGATAATTAAATTATGAAAATTTGTTCTTGATGTTGTTGATGTGATTTGATGCTTCCATGTTGTAGAGCATGTTTTTCTGGTCGATTTGGTATTTATACTTCAAAAATAGAGTTCAATATCATATAGAAATTAAGGTTTGATTCTCTGGAAATTCTTTGAATATGTGTTCTTGGTGTTCTTGAAGAGTTTTGAAAATCAAAGACAGTTTTGAAGGTGTTATTGAACACCAAATCACAAGTATGAATAACCAAAATGAATCACAGACGATTCTCTATCATTTTATATCATCAAATCATTCCAACAGTGGTTAAATTTTAAAATCGATTTTTAGGGTTCTTAGTCGAAAATTGGGGGTTTGATTTCTGGACTGTTTTGGATGTTTTTAGTGATGTTAATAGCTTTGCCATGATTAGTAGGACCGAATTATGCACTTATTTGATTTGTTTTAGTCCAGGAGATGTTCGACCGAGTTCTTGTTTTTATTTTAATTTTTGAATCATTTTTTTTCTAATTGTTCTTGAATCTGAGATAGTGATTGATGATACGGCTAGTTTACAAATGATCCTAGCTTTATTTTTATGCTTGTAGCGTTGTTTTTGGTTGTGATTTGATTGAATTCGGATTTTTTCGATTTGGCTTGTCGGAGAAGGGTCGATTTTGACCGGAAATGATGTTTGAATTGATATTGAAGGTTGTTATTGCTAGAACTGAGTTGCTGAAAGGATTTAGGATCGATTAGGATTAGAAATCACAGCGTTTGAGGTGGTTTTGGGCATAGCCGGAGCGATTTCCGGTGACCGGAACCGGCAACCGGAAAATGGGTTTCCCATAAACCGGCGCCGTGTTCTTGGTCTCCGCCGGCCAGCCACCCAACTCCGGCTGCCCTTTGATCTTCCCTGTTCCAGAATGAGTGATAGAAACTGTTTCTGCCTTTTCTTTTTTTAAAAAATTTATTCAAAATTCATTTTTAATTCCTAAAATCATTATTTTAATTCCAAAATTCACTTTAAATTCAAAAATAAATCTGATTTATTTTATTAATTAATTTTAATTAGTTTTTAATTAGTTTAATTAATCGATTAATTTAATATTAATTGATTAATTAACTTAATCAATTATTAATTAATTTTAATTGATTATTTAATTAGATTTAATTATTTGTTTTTGATTTAAAAAAATTCTGAAAAATAGTTTCGAGGTTTAAAATATTATTTTAAATTATTTTCCAGGCTCGATAATTCTTTTAAAATTATTTTTGAGTGTTTGAGCCTTATTATTTAATTATTAAATGATTTGGAGCCCGTTTTAATTCCGAAAAATGTTCAAAAAAAATTCATAATAAATTAACCGTTCGTCCGTTTAATACGAAACGAACGCGTACAGACTCAGAAAAATATTCCGATTTCAATAAAAATACTTTCGAACAAATCATTTTGTTTCGAAAGGTCGCTTGTTTTACAAGTTATTCTGAGTCGATTATTGATAGATAAATCACATTTTTGACCCGATTTCAGTTTTAAACTTATCGAGTCGAACCTTTTGATGAACTGAGTCATATGTGATATGAATTAAGTGATACGGGAGTTATGTGTTTATGTGTTATGTGAATTATGTGTGTATATGGATCAAGAGTCTTGTGTTTGATTGTCTTATTTATGTGTGGGCTATCGTATGGGTAGACGATAGGCTTTTGACGCGTAGTTCGTCGAGTGATTATCGTTTAGACGATTAAAGTTCTATATTTTAATTATAGATGCGGATCTCTCAAGTCGATCAGGACCAGATTGAATAGTATGGAATCTTGGGGTGCAGCACTGCATGAGCAGCAGACCAAATGATTTGTTGAATAAAGACGATGATGTTTTGAGGCAGAATGTCAGAATAGATGCGTCATTGCGAGTGTGACTAACTACTAAATCCCAAAGGCAAGTACCCTAACCTCACTTATCATTCAAGTGACGTTTAATTCGATTCATATTATGCAAGTATCCCTATCATCACTTATTGTTCAAGTGATATTTATTTTGAAGCTTATTATGCAAGTATTGCTTTCCCTATTCAATTCGTAATAGATAAATATTTTATATATTGCTGAATTAAATAATTCTGTTTATGCAAGTACCCTCTGCTATTCTATGTTCAGAATAGATTTACAAATGTTTTGGGTTTTGAGAAAAATGATTTTGTTGCAAGTATTCTTCTGTTATTCTATGTTCAGAGTAGCTAAGTGATTTTACTTATCCAATTATCAGATTTATAAATGTTGTGGATTTTGAGAAAGATGACATTGTTTTGGTTTTCTACCCAAGTGAATGGGGGAATAAAAGTTTTTAAGGGTGTCGAGTATTATGACCCCTCTCAATAAAATGTTTTTAAGATTGGATGGTTGCGTAAGAGGCCGTGGCGGCGGTCCAGTGTGAGCTATGTGTTATATAGGATATAACACCTTGCTAGGCCGATATGTGCCTTGGGTGCCCCTTTGTTTAGTTGGATATGCTTCGGCATACCGGTGTTGCTCCGCGGCTGATCACCGGCGGCAACACACCGTCGTTCGAGGATTCCAATCTAAATTATCATATCATTTTGATATTCATAGAATAAATGATTTATCAACTGTTTCTGTTTTGGATTAACGGTGAAATGCAGTTTTGATTCAGATTCTGATTTATGCTGATACTTATGTTGTTGTTAAATATCAAATGTGGTATTAGTACAGATGATTGGGGTTGACTTCAGTATGGAATGTTGTTAGCATCAAAGTTCGTATTGATATCTAATTTGATATGACAACAAAATAAGTATTAATCTCAAGAGTTCGGTTTTGAATAATGTTTATGATTCAATCCATAATCATTGTTTCATGTTATTGTGGTTTATGATATTTCCGTAAACACTGTTTTACGAGTTTTATTCTCGTTATGATTTAAAGTATTGATGAAGCACGTCGCTGGAAAATATAAAAAGGGTTTTTGAATACAATTAAGGAATCAATTCTGGGGTTCCACTACTATAATTTTATGATTCAGCAATTATGATTTTTAAATGTTCTGCGCTGATGCAGATGTCGATTTTATATTAAAATGACCCGATATTTACTATAATGATCTTGCTGAGCATTTCTTTCGCTCATACTTGCCTGTTTTTAAATTTAACCTCCAGTGAGGATTAGCTTGCTGGTTAGCGGCGTAATTCGAGGAAGCAAAGAAGAAGCTTTTGGGAGATGGTTGGTCCAGGGTTTGCGGGCTAGTGTAAGTTTTATTGTGTAAAGTTGTTTATATTATATTATATTATAATTGTGTATTGTATTTGGGCCTAGTATACTTCTTTTCGAAGTTATACTAGCGGGTTAAGTTTTAAGGTTGAGTTGTATTTGTTGAAAAACAGTTTTAAAAGAAAGAGAAAAATTATTTGTGGAATTTGGATATCTTGTTTCTAGAACTGTAACCTTAAAAGATCTTGGATTAGTTTGGGGTCATAAATGATAAATATCTTCCGCTGGCATTTATTTATTGATTAAACAGGTTAATTTGGATTGAGGTTTCACAGTGACGACCAAATCCTCTGACCCCGGATTTGGGGGCGTTACAACAGACCTGGTAGATTCTGCATGGATATGTTGCACTCGAAATGGATCTAGACTAAGGAGCTTGAGAAAGTGTGTTAATCCATTTTAGTGCAAGTTCTGTAAACCACGCATGTTAATCTATAAAATATGTCATGGGCCCTTTTTTTAAAAAAGTAACAAACAGATCTAGGAAATCTTGTAGTTCTCTCAAGATAAGTAGGTGAGTTCTTATTTTTAAGAACACAAATTTGTAGCAAGACAAATTTGATTTAATAAAAATCAAGTGAGTTTTTGATGAATTGTTTATGTGTTTACATTGAGTATTATATCACTACAAATTCATTCAAATGTTTAGTTCTATAAGCCACAAACATTCATAGTCAAATACAAATCAAGAACACACATTCACCCCCCTTTGTGTTGCATTTCATACCTAATAAGTGGTATCAGAGCAAAATCTGAAAGTAAATAGATTAGATATTGGAAGTATGAGTGCACAGAAACTTAGTAGTATCAAGATCCCTGTCTTTGATAAAGTGAACTACACCTTATTGAAGAAGAAGATGATGCTGTTCTTCAAGATGGCCAATCTACAATACAAATTGTTAGGAATATATGTGCATTAGTTTGATGATATGTTTAACAAAACACTTAAGTAGAAATTAAGTGTCTGTAGCCTCAACGGATAAGACCACTTTGGCTATCCGTTGATGGTGTAGCTTTACTTAGAAATAAGTCTAGTGTTGTAGCATATTTCAGTCTCTGTATTTAAGATGTAATTCTTAGAAGTTGAGAGAAACTATGAGTCATGTTGACTACTAGAAGATATGCAGATAGGAAGGCCAATTGTAAATATTTCATGCCTTGTAATTTTGTATAAATGAAGTGGTATCAACGGATGACTTAAAGACCTTCAACGGATGAGAAGCTAAGCTTCAACGGATGTCTCTAAAGCTTCAACGGATAACATCCTTCAACGGATGAGTGCATCAACGGATGAAAGCTTCAACGGATGTTCTGTTGATTAACCGTTGATAAGTGGTAGTTGTACCTACAAACAGAGGCACGTGGGTGAACAGAGATAACTGAAATGTGGCAGCCTAATTTCAGGAACATCAGAAAAAGCAGCCGTTCTACTCTAGTATAAAGAGACATTAAGTCAACAAAGTACTGGAGTGAACTGGAGAAGAAACAAGTGGAGATCTTACTTTGTTATTTTATTATATCCTTGTCTTCACTTGTAAACTTGGTAATATATAAACCAAGTAGTAGCTAGTAATTAGATAAGAATTTTTCCAGAGCTGTTTAGAAAAATCTTGAGAGAAAAATTATCTAGTTTGTACTAGGATGCAGCTGTGATCAAATTCTTAGATCACAGAATTTCTGAAATACCATCTCTGGTGGAACAACAAATCCACCAGAAAAGTTTTTAAAGGTTTATTGTGTTCTTTACATTTGTGTTTGAATATATATCTGTCTGTATCAACTTAAAGCAATTCACACACTTGTTCATCTTGAACACACAGTCTTTATAAACTGCTCAAAACTTGAAAAAGTTTTGAGATTTATATTCAACCCCCCTTCTGTAAATCTCATTGTTAGTTCTCTAGAAATAACAATTGGTATCAGAGCAAGCTCTTGACAAACAAAGAGTTTAAAGATCTTGGAATCTAACAAAGATGAGTAAGAAGGATATTGGAGTAAAAATCCCAGTTCTTGACAGAGACAGTTATCACCACTGGAAGGTGAAAATGCACCTTCATCTACTCTCCCAAGATGAAGGTTATGTAAACTGTATTGAGAATGGTCCTCACATTCCCCACAAAGTAGCCACAGTTGCTACGGCCACAATTGCTGTTGGTCAATCCATTCCAAAACCTAGAGCAGAATGGACAATGGAAGACACAGAAGAAGTCCACAAGGATAAGAAGGCTATGAACATTTTGTTTAATGGTCTTGACAAGGATATGTTTGATAATGTGATAAATTGCTCAACTGCCAAAGAGGTTTGGGACACAGTTCAGCTGCTGTGTGAAGGTACAGAACAAGTAAAAGAGAACAAGATGCAGCTTCTCATTCAACAGTATGAGTATTTTCATTTTGAAGAAAATGAATCTTTAAATGACACATTTAACAGATTCCAAAAGCTGTTGAATGGATTGAAGCTGTATGGTAGAGTGTACCAGGTGAAGGATTCAAATCTTAAATTCTTAAGATCCTTGCCAAAGGAATAGAAACCCATGACTGTCTCCTTAAGAAACTCTCAGGATTATAAGGACTTCACTCTTGAAAGATTATATGGAATCTTGAAGAGTTATGAACTAGAGTTGGAACAGGATGAGGTATTGGAGAAGGGGAGAAAGAAAGGAAGTTCAGTTGCATTGGTAGCTGAAAATGAGAGGGAATGCAGACAAGAAACTGTGAGATCTACATCAAACTCCAAAGATGGTACAAGATATCAGGAATCAAGCAAAGGAAAAGAGCAAGTTGCTGAGAATGAAGACAACTCCAGTCAAGATGACTCTGATAGTGTTGATGAGCATCTTGCATTTCTGTCCAGGAG